>NC_050461.1:24613679-24939741 GCF_903995425.1 Onychomys torridus | reverse complement strand
CACACAGCCTCACCATTGATGTAAATCTCAAACTGGAAGGATACCCAAGAAGGAGAGCCACAGACAAAACACATATGCCGTGGCTCAAAATAAAGGTATGTAGCCACTTACCAGAACGCCAAGGTCCAGCAGGCACCCACTGTCCGAGTGTGTAGACTGTAAGACCAAAAGGCAAACAAACTTCACAAACTGTCCTCAAGATAAGATGCTGTGAGAAAGGGAAAGTGCGCTGTCTAATTGTTCTTTTCAAATATATAGCTGCGGAGTCAAAGTCTGCAGGTGAATTCTGCTGCCACAAGAAGGACACTGTCACACGTAGGCTGTGTGCTCAAGGAAATCACACCTTTCACAGCCACATCTAGGAACATGCATGTTTAATGACTTTAGTCAAGTCTATTAATCACTTTTAAGATGTGAGAGTGTAATAAAATTATTGGTACTTATTCAACAGACCACTTGAATTCCATATTTATAAGTCTAGTGAGCTTATTTCTGCTTTTTTTGTTTGTTTTGGTTTTTTGTTTTTGTTTTTGTTTTCTTTTTTCTTTTCTTTTTTTTTGTTTTTTTTGTTTTGTTTTTTTTGTTGTTGTTGTTTTTTGTTTTTTGAGACAGAGTTTCTCTGTGTAGCTTTTGCACCTTTCCTGGATCTCGCTCTGTAGACCAGGCTGGCCTCGAACTCACAAAGATCCGCCTGCCTCTGCCTCCCGAGGTCCTGGGATTATAGGCGTGTGCCACCACCGCCCGGCTAATCTCAGCTTTTAAAGGCTGGGGAGATGACTCAGTTTTGGTGTGCAAGCTGAGCTCAGATCCTTAGTGCGCACATAAAAAAAAAAAAAAAAAAAAAAATGTTGTGGCTGCAGAGATGGCTCAGCTGTTAAAAGCATTGGTTGCTCTTCCAGAAGACCCAGTTTCAATTCCCAGCATAGTGGCTATAATTCCAATCCCCAGGGATCTAATGCCCTCTTCTGGCCTTTACCGGCACTGCACATGCATGCAAGCAAAACACCCATAAACATAAAATGAAAAGAAAAACACCTAGGTATATGGTGTATGTCTACAAGCCCAGCCCTGGGGATTTGGGACAGGTAGATCACCAGCAGTTAGTGTAGGCAATCAATGAATTACAAGTTCAATAAGAGACCATGTCTCAAAAAAAAATAAAAATAAAAATAAAAAAATAAGGTGGAGAATGACTGAACCATAGGACCTTTAGCAGATATTTGAATCTGTGTGAGCTGTGTTAAAATCTACCTCACAGGGAACTTCTGAAAATTAAATAATAGTTTGAAAACCTATAGTGGACTATCAATAAGCAGTAGTGCAGCTTATTCAAATGTAGTTTACTAAGATCTAGAATGATGAGCTCATTTGCAAAACCTCTACTTCCCATTCACATCTGCATTGAAAGCATCCCAAGGCATTCTGCAGCATCTATTCCACTTAAATTACTAGCATGGATGTATTTCTTTCTATGAGTAAATTCATAGACTCACAGACTTGGGAAAACATAAACTAGGCTGGTACTTCATCGTACACATGAAAACAACTCAGTCCCCAAATAAAATAAACATTTGTGCAGTTGCATACACAGGCCCCCTTTCTGTGATCTGGTTCTTTTGGAGACAACATGACCATAAAGTAAACATTTTCTTTCATATCTTTTATATTTTAGTAGATTTTGCTTTGCTGTTGGTGAGATAACTAGTTCCATTTGTTTATTAAGATAACATATCTTCTGTGTACCATGTTCAAGAACAGTGGTTTTTAGTCTGATTCAAAATAAACCAAGTCTGGGTCTCTAAAAGAAATCCTTAAATCTGATTAATATTACTGAGTTTGAAATTATATTACTGTTTTTAAATGATGTCTCACGCTGCCACCAAGTTGCTAATACCCAGGTGAATGGGGTTGTGCTCTGCCATCCAGCCCTTGAGGCAGAAGTGGTGGCTTATTCCTTTGCCATGTGTGCATACGGCTTCTCCACAGTGCAGCAGCAGCGTCCTCTGGGGCTCTCGTGGTGAAGACAAAATCTTTAAGCTTGGTTTGCAAAGCTATCAGAGATCCATCTCCAGTCTCTCTTCACTGCTGTTAGCTCTAACACAAAGTGCTAGACGGTCTTATTAATAAAAACCCAGAGCCAGACATTGGGGGTAAAAGCTGAGAGATCAGAGGAATAGAACAAGCCAGCCACAAGTTCTTACTGCTAGGAAATCCTCAGCCCAAGAGAGCTACTTCCTGTATAGTCATGCCTTATATACCTTTCTGTGCCCTTCCATTTTACTTCTTCTCTCCTCCTAGCTACATTACTTCCTTTTTATGGACAGCTTTTTATCACTTCCTGTCTGTCTGTACAGACCTCTAGACCCCAATGGTTAACTAGTGCTGGGATTAAAGGTGTGTGCCACCATGCTTGGCTCTGTTCCCAATGTGGCCTTGAACCTTCAGAGATCTGGATGAATCTCTGCCCCCTTAATGCTAGGATTAAAGGCATGTGCTACCACTGCCTGACCTCTATGTTTAATACAGTGGCTCTCTTTTTGCTTTGATCCCCAGGCAACCTTTATTTGTTAGGGCACAAATGAAATATCACCACAGTCAGCTGCTCCTCTCTCACTTACAAGCCAGCCTTTCTGGTTCTTTCAGCTCCTGGCTTGCTTCTTGTCTTGCTTCAAGGCCTTGCATAGATCACTTTCAATCAGAATGTTCTTCTCTCCCACCCCTGTCCCCCCCCCCCGCCTTAGGTAACACATCTTCGAGTTTCCCATCAAATGCATTGTTCCCCTGTGATCACTAACCCATGCAGGACCTCCTTGTGGCATCACGTGACCACATTTCTTTTCTTCACAGAACATAGTGTTTGCAAGTTGTCTGTGATTGTGTGCTCACACTGTTCCCATACAGAGGGCAAATGATGGTGAGATGTTTGGGCCCGCTGTGTCTCTAGGGCCTCTTCGTCCTTTTGCCTGGTACAGAAGAGCAGCTCGACATGTATTTGTGGCTGAGAGAGTGGGCTCCTGAATGCTTGACTGAATGATGAAGGAGCAAGTGAATGTCGCCCACTGGATGGATAGAATGGTGTTTGGGTGTTTTAAGGCTTCCTCCAAACTCACAGCAAACCAAACACAACTGATGAGATAGGAAGGGGAAAAATCTAGAGAGGGAGGAAGAAAGGAAAGAAAGAAAGGAAGATGAATTTCCTCTATTTCCCATGCAGGCAAACAAATCCTAGACTTTAACCATACTCTCTTTCCTAGGTAACAAGCTACTTGGATAATGAATGTGAATCGCATGAGGCTAGGATGCCCCCTTGTGGTTAATGCTCACACTAACCATTTTCTTTCTTTTTTTTAATTTTATAATTTAATTGAATTTTACATATCAGCCATGGATTCCCCTGTCCTCCCTCTGCTGTGGATATCGCTCTGTATAAATAAAATGCTGTTTGGCCAGTGGCCAGTCAGGAAGTATAGGCGGGGACAAGAGAGAAGAGAATTCTGGGAAGTAAGGCTAAGGCGGGGAGACACGGCCAGCTGCTGCCATGAGAAGCAACATGTAAAGACACCGGTAAGCCACAAGCCATGTGGCAAAGTATAGATAACAGAAATGGGCTAAATATAAGAGTAAGAGCTAGACAATGGTAGGCCTGAGCTAATGGCCAAGCAGTTTAAATAATATAAGTGTCTGTATGATTATTTTATACGTGGGTTGTGGGACCGCAGGGGCTTGGTGGAACCTGGAGAGAAGCTCTCCAACACATTCCCTCATCTCTCTCTTGGGAGAAATGATCTGGGTGAACCCCGTACATAACTCATGGTTTTGTGTCTAGACCTATTCTCAGGAGAGTCATGCTCAGTACACATGTGGTGTTTCTGGTCGGTTCCTTGGGACCCCACATAGGACTTAAGCACACATTGATTCAGCATAGTCACCTCATAGTGACTTCTCTTTTGATGGACACAGTAGCCCTCAAGCCCCTCTTCGGTAGCAGCAAAAGGTGACTGTGCCCCATAGTTGATACTTGCCTATGAACCTGGTCCTGTCCTCATCTGATGGTCAATAAACTGCACTTGAGTCTTGATGCACGACCACACTGAGGCATTTGTACTTTTGATGTTCATCATTCCGCCAGCGGAAAGATGTAAAAATAATAAAATAATCACGGTGGCTTGTGAGATAAAAAGCAGCCAGCTTCACTTCCACTAGAAGTGACTCGTAGCCTGACAAAAGTGTTCTGACGAGAGTAAAATACAGTCTGTTTTGCCCTGAAACATACCTCTATCATCTTGCCAGATTACCCTCCCACCCTACAAAAGCCTGTTGATAGCACCTGGGTGGGAAGGGCTGATGCCAGCATCCTGGCTCAGCACAAACTCTACACAATAGCCGAAAGAAGTCCCCATTCATCATACTGTTTTGGTTTTTTAAAAAAAGTGTTAAGGTGTTTTCTAACAGGAGACAAAGGTTTAGAGAGGCGCCGAAGGATCTAGGAAGCTGAGTTTTGCAATATGGCAAATAATATTCAGTTTAATAGTCTATCACTGGGGAAGAAGCGGTGATGTGAAGGTACCCCCATTGCTAAAGAAGGCGGTGAGCAATTTAAAATTTATCACCACTCTTACCCAAGTGCAACATTGTGGCTAAGAGTCATTATGGGTTTCCCCCATCTGAGAAAAAGTCATTTTGTTTTCACTGTAAGGGAAACATAAAATGCTTACAACTCGAAGCCTCTGTAAGGACATGAAGAGTCACCTCAATAAAGTTATTCAACCTTTTCTGCCCTTAAAAATTGCAATGCATTCGGTTAAAGTCGGATGTCATTTTCGTCGTTGTCACAGACCGAAAGGATGACAGCAGAGCTCAAGCGAGCCAAACGGTTTAAGGAAGGCTGAGGCCTTAGAAACATAAACACGTCTCTGGGCAGAAGGACATAAGGATGTCTTTGAAACACTGTGTATACATATTAAGTGTAACTACGACAGAAACCATGCCCCACTCTAGGACAATGAAGTTTGGCTAGTTTAAGTCTTTCCTAGGAAAGAGACTGCAATGGGTGAGTTACTGAGCAGGCCACCACAGGCCAAAGGAAGGCTTTCTTTATGAGACGATGGACCTAGACTGTGTACACATTCTGAATAGTTCAGCATCCCCCCCCCCACTTCTTGTATATTAATTTGTTTAGCATCTTTTTCTTAATTTCTCACCACTCTGTCTAAACTTTGTCAGTCTCCTTACAAAGATTGCAAAGTACTCTTTGGTATCAAAGGGCAAACTAGACACTTGCCAAAAGAACACCTTTTTTTTAAAATATATGGTATTATGGAGTAGAGGTACCTGCTAAGAAGGAGAGGTGTTAGTCTCATGATAAATCTATAGGCAGTTACTTTTATGTTAATTCAGTCATCCCTGGTAGGTTGATAGCATGGAGGATTCTAGATGAGTATCAGTTCAAAAAATAATGCCAAAGCCATTGGTGAAGAGACCAAAAGTATGGGCTGGAAGAATAAACAGGCCCACATGGAATTATTGTCTACTTGGTAGGTATGATACTGGACAATTAATATAGTTTTCCTATTCCCAGGATGTATTGTGACTTCTACAGCAAAGGTATGGGGCTTGAATGAGGAAACAGGTTTCAAACATTGCTTGGGCTTAGCTTAGCACAGAACATGACTATATTTGTTAGTAGGACTACATTTGAGTTTCTCTCTACTCCTGTACCTAAAAGTAGTGCTAGTTCCAATAGTTACATAGCAAACGACCTGATTTCCTAACTGACCCCATTCTTGTCTTTTCCTTTGAAGTCAGAATGAGGGCATGGGCGACAGCATTACCTTGTACCTAGAGAACCACTTCCCACGTGATCTGCCCTTACACCAGATCACCTGTGTTGGCCCAGGGCACTTTCCTTCTTTGCAGTATCTTCCACTGATGCTCAGAGATATATCTTTCAGGGATTATGAACTAGAGTACCGGTTTAAATGTCCTGTTTGCTGCAGCTGTTGAAATAGTCAGTCTCAGACAATCGCTTAGACCTCAGAAGAAGGACAAGACCAATGCCATTCTTCAGGAAGGGAAGTGGAAGTAGTGTCACTGGGCAACTAAACCACAGTAACAAGCAAACACAAACCCCTGTATCTTTAATCACTAAGCTTATAAAGTCACTTAAAGGAAAGCCAATGCAGCCCCCCCCTATGTACACCATTGGCTGTGACTTCTAAAATTGCATTTATCATTACTACAAAAGAGTGTTGGTTCAAAATCAAGATGCATTTTTCTGTTTTATATTTCATTAGGCTATTTTATAATCAATCTGTGTTATAAAAATGTATATTGTACAAGTCATTATTCCTTAAAAACTGGTCTTAAATCAACATCAACTGATGGAGACTTACACCCATGGGAAAATGGAATTTTGAAATCATAATCCTTTGTGATGATTCCTTTCAGATAATTACTCTTGTGTTGAGATAACTTGTAATGTAATAAGTCACATATATAAGAAAGATAACCCAAAGGCTTCCTTCGGGTTATAATACCTTCATAGATGTGGATATAGTGGGCACTGTTCTAGTTAATAATTGGACTTTTATTCTTTCAATATTACTCTAAAAGTAACCATATTTCTTCAAATAAAATAGGAAAGGTCATATTTGTCAATGACCTCAAGAAGAGCAATACCCCTCCCTCACTGTTGCCAGAAAAATTTTTTTCTTTTTTTTGGTGTTTTGTTTTGTTTTGTTTCCCTCAGACAGTGTTTCTCTGTGTAGCTTTGGGGCCTGTTTTGGAACTTGCTCTGTAGACCAAGCTGGCCTCGAACTCACAGAAATCCACCTTCTTCTGCCTCCCAAGAGCTGAGATTAAAGGTGTGCGCGACCACCGCCTGCTAGAAAAATTTTCTTTATTCTCAACATCTCGACATGCCTCTTCCTTTGAAACTATCACACCAGAAAGCACTACACACAACTTCACAAGACAGAACACCTGCCCCCAGCGATACTATAGAATTAATTTTTAAAAACCAAAATACTATGAAATCCCCCCATCCCAACTTTTTCATTTGAGCATTTTGATATGAATGATGCAAAGATTTATTTTTATTTAGTTATTTATTTTGGGTGGGTGTTTTTGGCCCATGGCTTTAGGAGTACTACTTGATTTTAGCCTTCTCTGTAGAGGGGGCCACAGCCACATCTCCACCTTATCAATGAAACTTTCAAAGACATAGAGGACTCACTGTCAGGATGCATGTACATGCCTATTGTATATCCATGATGTTCCACAAATACACCTTGTTTTTTTGAGCAACTCAGTATCACACCTTCTAGCTCCTTCTCTATGTTTGATATTCTCTTATTCGGAAGTCTCATATTTGTACCTTTCCAAGAGCCAACGTTATGATCCAAAGATGCTACTTGTTGGGAGTCTGAGGTGGAAGGATCTTGATTTTCAGGCCAAGCTAAGCTATATAGCAAATTCCAGGCCAGGTTGGGCTACACAGTAAGACCTTGCCTACAAACAAACAAACAAACAAACAAACAAATAAATAAATAATAAAAAATGAATGAATGAATGAATGAATGAATGAAGGAAGGAAGGAAGGAAGGAAGGAAGGAAGGAAGGAAGGAAGAAGCAACAAAAGGCAGAGGAAAATGATCACTTTTTGCCTTTACAATTCTTACCTATGTTTTTAATCTATAAGCTCCATAAAGTTTATTTTCAAGTAAGATGTGAATTCCATCCATCAAATGAGTTTGAAATACATGATACAAAACTATGGCTTAAAGAGTTAGTAAAAGGAAGCCTCGTGTGAAAGGCATGTCAACTTGCCATCCTGAAAAGCAACTCATCCACATGAAGTAGTCAAAAAGGACTTCATTTAATTAGTGATATATAGAGGTTTGCATAGAAAAAGGTTACAAAGTAATGCAGGAAAGACTAGGTACAGTAATTTTAAAACAAATATTTATGAGTATAACTTTGCATAATGTTTAACATTCTCGTTTATTGCTTTCTCCACACAGCAGAGAAATGAAGTGCATAAAAATACATGCTGTGTCTTTATCTTTCAAATATAAAAATCTCACGTGCTCAATTTCAACGTATTAAGAGATTATTTTGTCACTTAAACAAGATAAAAAAAAAATCAAAACCAAAACACCATTATGTAGCTCTAGTCTAGGCATGGACAAAAATAATTTATGTACACTTCATTGCATACATTCATTGTGATTTGGGATCAAATGCAATTCCTAACTCGAGCAAGGGCATTTAAGTCATGGAGCTTTTCTCGTCTAAATCCTCCCTCATCTCATTACCTCCAGAAATGCAACACCGCCGCCGCCGCCACCCCCCCCCCCCCCCCCCCCCAAGGGACAAGAACAGACATTACATGTTGTCAGGAGAAAACTGAAGAAGTTAACTATATGTGCAGCCCAAATGAAACTGAATAAATTAATCCAAACTTGCAAACTGAAAGTTTGAGTTGGCATGAATGAGCCTCTGGTGGGCACATAGCAGGTAACTGCCTCGAGGTGCATTATACAGCTGTAAGTTTACACAAACAAGCGCTGAGTTCTAAGCCATGTCTCACTAGAGTGTATGTGAGCTGGAAGGCAGAGCAGAAATACTTGTTAATGTGGGCACTGGTGGAATTGTTCTTTATATCAATGCATTGCTAAATATCCCTGCTTGACAAATCTGTTTACAGAAGACAAAACTATGTCTTTCAACTTTATTTTCATTAATCTTTATGGCCATTAAAACCTGTTGCTTTCAAAAGGGTACTGTGTGCGGTCTCACCCATGCTGTCTGTTCCTTCCCTTTCTCAACTTTATAGATATGCCCTTCTGGTCTTGTACTACGTTACATTCCTTAGCTCAGGCACTTAGAAAATATGTTATGCTTTTTATCTCCCTTATCATTTCAGGAGAATTCAGTTGTGGCATTTTTTTTTTCTTTTCCAAGTCAGATGAATTGATACACCACTGGATGATGACATCCATATATTTTCCAGGAAAGTTTATATGGAAATAGACGTGACGTTTTTAAGTTGCAGATGTCAGTTGCCAAGCTGCCTTAAAACAAAGGGGGGGGGGGAAGATAACACTACATTTCCGTTTGTGAAGTTTGCTTCTCAAATTGCTTTATTTGTTGCTGGGTGGATCTGTAGGTATCATCTGTATGGCTACTTTCAGGGTGCAGAGGTTTGAAGCTGATTCTGACAGTTACTATTGCAAGAAGTAAGAATAACTTAAAAGGCTCCAACTTCTGTCCCCCAGGGTCGGTAAGGTTTACTGTTTGTTCCATTGCTTGTCTGCTGAGGACTGGAGGCGGCTGACACTGACAAGGGTGGGCTGATGGTGGTAGCAGCAGCCACTGCGGCTGCAGCTGCTGCATTGGAGGGGAGCATGGGAAAGGCCCCCGCAAAAGACAGAGGGAAGCTGTGTGCAGCTGCGGTGGCCGCTGCGGCTGCGGCATGCACGGTCGCCGAAAGAGACAGGAGAGAGGTGGAGAGAGGTGGTACACATGGTGCCACGGTGCCTGTGGATGGCATCCGAAGAGCAGAATCGGCATGGGCGAACGTCGCTGTGAGCAGGGCAGAGCCGTGGGCGGGAGGCACTTCTGAAGATGTGGATAGGCGACACGGGGTTGACTCCGATGTGTGGAGTCCGTTGGGTTGGAGCAGGGCTGTGGGGAGATGGTGGAAGGCGGCTGCCCAGTGGTGTGGGTGCAGGGGGTGATGGTGGTGAGCCATGGAGGACGTCATCACGGCTGCCTCCCGCTGGGAGGCGCAGGTGCTGAGATGAGAGACAAGGCGCACACGCAGCGGGTCTGAGGAGTCAAGGCCTTCCACCGAGCTCAAGTACCTGGCCACTTCTGTCAAGCACTCTCGGAATCCAATGCTCATGAAGTCCATGGCGAGAGCATGGGCATCAAAGTAGCCTGAAGAAGGGTTGAGGAGAGTCAGAGGTGAGGAGGCAAAAGAAGGAAAACCCATGGGGCTTTGAAGAACAACCACCCACTGAGGTTCCACTCTGGTCTTAGGAAGAGATAAGATGGCCTTTTCTGAAAACCAGAATGGCTTTCATTCTCCTAATTGGCTGCTATGTTCATATATATATATATATATATATATATATATATATATTTTTTTTGCATGAGTGAAGAAAGGATACTTTGCAAGTGGCATGCATGGCAACTTTAGCAATGTGATAGTTGTTCTAGGATCTAAATGTCACAAGAGGAAAAATAAATTAGGGACATTCATGTTTCAAGGGACATTCATAGAGTGTGAGGGGATGTCTTAGCTTTAGTATTGTGGGGTAATGACTTTCCTCAACAATACTCTGTATGAAAATAGAAAAAGAAAAAAATAGAAAAATCTTGCGAAGTTGGTAATTTACAGGGCTTTTCCATGACTGGACCTGTTCTAAGTCAGCACTCTGCCTCTGAGCTACCTCACTAATCCAAATTAGGGTCTTTTCATTGAAAGCATTTATGACATATCATTTTATGCTTTTGTAGAGCAAAATTTGCCCATTTCCTTCAGACTACTTTATAATAGAAGCATTATGAAAAAGTGTTGTTATATTTATTGAGTAATGTGGAGAAAATAAAGGTTTTGGAGCAAACACAACCACCAGGAAAACAGAAACAGCACTAAGTTGAACAAGAGACTGTCATGAAAGGTATCAGCCCTAACATCCCCAGACCCTGGAGTAGTCATCAAGCAAAGTCCCTGGGATTAGGAGAAAAAGCTGCTCCATAATGAGGATGCTCCTCCACAGAGAGATTGCACACGCCCATCTTTAGGGTCCCCATCAGGCCTGAGCTTCTGAGTTTCACAAAAGAAGGAGGGATGTAATGATCTGAGTTCAGAGATGATTGAAAATGTCAAGAATTTGAGAGTTTCTCTCAAGAAGTGGTTATAATTCTATGGCAGACTGAAAGGGACATACTAGCTTCTTTGAATTTCACTGGTGGCTGTATGGTGAGTGCCATTAGAGGTTTGCTAACTGTGGCTGTATATGGTTGGGTTGTGTTGCATCTTAAGGAATATGAATTATGCAATTCCCATTCTATTGTTGGAAGCAGAGGGAAACGATGAGCAGCTGTCTCCTATAAGTGGGTCTTAAGCCAACAATAACACATGCCCATAACCACTTGATGTGTCCCAGTGCAGCTCTATAGCCTTCAGGTCAATTAGTTAATTTACAACCACTTGAGAGGAGACCTTCATCATCGCCTCTATGTTATAGATGATAAAACTGGTGCTCAGACATTAGTAGCCCCAGTGACAGAGCTAACGAATGGGAGAACCAGAAGCCACGATCAGGCATCTGCTCTAGAGTCCATGTCCTTTGCCACTACACTAGGGAAAACTGAGAGTCTAGACATGTGAGCAAACTCTGGCAGCCCCTCTCGTTCAAGGCTTTCACATTCTTCTCTGCAATGGCCTCTCCAGTGATCCCGAAGTCAGGTGACTTAGATGGCATCTGGTTGGAAACGCCTCTTCACTAACTAATCTGGGATGAATTTTAGGACTGCTCCAGTAGCCACAGATAAGAACTAAGGTAACACTTGTCGTGAAGCCAAAGGACTTTAGAAGTGCACCTCATGCCAAATATTCGAGGCTTGGTAGCAGCAAGTCTTCACCTCATGGATACCAATTCGAGGGAAGCTAGGGTAATCATGTAGCTTTCCTTGCTCCACATCTAACTTCACTGCTCTCCAGAGATCCCGAGGTGGCAGGTGTAGAGGCAGTCACAGTACATAGGGTCTGTGGAGCACATGATGCTGTTTTAACCCTCGAAGCCCACCAGGTTACCTCCAACTCAGGTCAAAGGCTGTAGTCAAGTTGGGCGGGACAACTGACTTCTAAGATTTAACCATTAGCTTCTGTGTTATGAGAATATCTGCATCCTATACTATTCTTTGTTCATTTAAGACAGTTTCTTGGGACTTTGGGACCTGAGGCCATATACCATATAGACATCATGTATAGTAATCTCCTCTACTGACAGGAGCAGAAGTTGGTTTGGGTCAAGGCTGGTGGTCTACCAGTTCTCAGATTAGTAAAAATGACTTCCCTCTATTCCCTGCTCTGTCCTGCCCCAGATCTAGGACCTGCAGACTGTAGAGGAAGCCTATGATGCATTGAGGAGGCCCTCAGCATTCAGTGGCAGCACTTAACTGCTTGAGGCTCTCTCTCTTTATTCCGTTGTCAGATAGATGTGGCTGAGATGAATATCAAAGGCATCCTTAAAGAGGGAAAAAGCTAAGAAGGGGCTGCATGGAGTCTGAGCGAGGTGGAGGAAGTGGGATCCTGAAATATGAGTGAATATTCAGCTTTCATGGTTTCGTCTGTTTTTAGTATGAGGGTTCTACTCTGACCTGACAATTCTTCCATAATGTACTGTCCAGTACAGAGGACATTCTACCACAGCATGGAGCCAGGCCTGGCTATCTACTCTTGGAGTTCTCCCCAGGAACAGATTGTTTTGTTGTTCTTTCCAGTAGAGACTCAGTACCTGTATTTCAAATGTTGTGGTTGGTGTAAAGTCAAGACAGGCCAAAATGGCCTGGGAAACAACGACAAAATAATTCTGGAGTCACTTCCTCTAAATAGCTAAGTAATTGGAGTCCCAGCCTTGATTTAATGAAAGTGAGAGAAAGAGAGAGCAGGGCCCCAGCCTTGTTTATATCTGGCTGTTGGTGTGTTTGTTTTGTTTTTCTGTTCAGACTCCAGCATGCACTTCTCAAATCCCAAACACATCTCTGACCGGGCTGCTGTACAGGGAGCTTTACTCCCACAGTATTATGAAAGCAAACACAAGTCCAGGGTCAAGTGCTTCTTTTGTTCTGGAAGTCCTTTCCCACGAGTTCAATCCCGCCATTAGCATTGATTTCCACAGCTTTAATCTGGGGCTGCCTCTCTCAGCTTGTTAGAGGGCTGCTCAACTGTAACTTCCTTAGAACAGGAGAGGGAACACATGAAGAGAGAAAGGTAGAAAGAGGGTGAACAGTGGTGCCAACTCTTACCTTTACCCCCTGTTGCCTGAAGCATCTTCAAATGATCCACTGTCATTTGCAATATTTCAGCCTTTTCCAACTTAGCAGATCCCTTCAGAATCAAATAATAAAGTCTCAAGAATCATGCAGAAACTAACTTGGTACTTTCTACACCGAACTAAGTACTGTTACAGCTCTAATTTTGTCTCTCATTATAAAATTCTATTTAATTTCATCATGGGGGAAAAACTGAATTCCTTTTACTTCAAATTTTAATTGTGTGTGTGTGTACATGTGCATGTGTGTTTGTGTGGGTACATATGTGTGAGAGTGTGTGTGCACGTGTGTGTGCACACTGCACATGCATGCATGCAGGTAACTATGCAGGTCAGGGCACCAGAACCTGCTGAAGCTGTTGTGAGCCATCCAGTGTGGGTTCTGGGACTGAGTTTGGTCCCTTCTCTTATCTTTGGAGCCAACTCAACGGCCTCCAAAGTCTTTCTGAACTTTATATAAAAGCACCAGTTATTATGGCATAGCCAATGACATCAGCTTGTAACTCGAAAGACCAGAATAAGGTGCTGAAGAAATGATTTGTTAAATAGTAAGAACAATTATATTCCTAAAATCATCCCCAAAACACTATGCCAACTGCAAAACTCTCAGACTTTTTGCTTGATTTCTACCCTTGATTAATGATCTATTTCATTAGGTAAATACATTCATTTGTCTTTACTATTGAAGTCTAGAGCAGTTAAATAGCTGAATGGTAACAAAACATCAAAAGTAGAACATTTAAAAGTAGAGAATTCCAACAAGTCTTTAAGATAACTTATAGATACCAGGAGAAAAGGAAACAAAATAGGACAGGACTTTCAAGGTTACCAGCAGGTGTCACTGTGAATTCTAAGATCACAAACCCACAAGACTAATTTGCTGTTGATTTAAAGAGCATTATCCATGCCTAAGGATTTTCCAATCATTCAAAACTGCCCTTAATAATATAGTCTTCAAACACATTTTCATTGTTCCCTTCTTAAAATAAAGCAACCTTTCAAAACCAACTGAAATAAATGTACCACTTAGTGCGTCTTGGGGGTGATGGGGGCCCCTAACTAACTTCCCAGAGGAGCTGAGTAATTAAACCAATATGTGGGTTTGTTGTTATCGTTGTTCTTTTGGTTTGGTGTGGTGGTGGTGGTGGTGTGTGGTGTGTGTGGTGGTGTGGTGTGGTGTGGTGTGGTGTGGTGTGATGTGGTGTGGTGTGGTGTGGTGGTGTGTGTGTGTGTAAAAAATCCTGATGTTTATTTTAGGGTCCTTAGATGCTCCTAGCTGCCTATACTTGGTGTTTCTTAAAATTATCTTTTAAATTTTAATTGAAAAAATTATCAGCACCCAGTCAATAGCAGGGGTTTCAGTTCTTTAGCTTTCTAAAGAATATTCTTCTCCTCTAATTGTGACAGGGGCCAGCTCACTAGAGTTGGCAGCCAGACTCTGTAAATGGGACCGCTGTGTTTACGGTAACTAACTGCCAACAACTGAGGCTTGCTCTTAAGGATTAAGTCAATATTTATGAAAAAGAAACCTAACAAACCAAGACTGGGAAAAAAAAAAAAAACCCAAGTGACAGTTTCTCAATGTCACAAATGTAGATATTTCAGTACTCAAAAAAGTAAAAAATCCACAGGTTATTGCCATTTTCATTCCTACTAATCAGAAGTATAATTATACTTAATTATACTTACAGTATAGATAAGTTACCAAAGACAGCCTCGGCATATGAATTGCATGGTGTACATTTTGTCTTAAACGCATAGAATCATAACACGTCCTGTAATTCTCATTGTTCACCATGTCCATGAAGATGTATGAGCAGTTGTGGAGAAAGTGCCAAACTGCTGCCCTGGATAGCCTCCAAAGGCTCTGTGGGGCTTGCTTTACAATGTTTGAAGAATTGCGAAGTAAACAAACCAACAACAATGGGCATAAACAACCAACTGATGTTTTTGCACCCAATTTGGAACTTAACTGAGAACATTTTCAGCACAGAAACTGCTACCTACATACTTGGAAAGATTCTCTTAGAAGCCCATGCATTAGCCACAGGGGCAGAACCAAGAAACGAGGCTTCCAAAGCCACGAAGGAACGTGTAAGCATTTGGTTCTGCTTTTCCAAATGTGCAATAGCTCTTGTTTTAACATAAAAGGATATTTGAATTTGGAAAAGCAGCATTTATAACTAATTTGAATTATATCAAACTTCCAAACTGTGTCCCAAATCAAACAATGTTCTATTAGCCCAAGGATTAAAAACGAAAGTGGCTTGCTAAATAAATTGTATTAATATAATTTAGAAAACCAAAATAGAATCTGACTTCCTTCACTTTGATTTTTTTTTAAAGAGTACTTTCAAAGTTTGAGGGGGAAATGGTATTTCATATATGATACATATTTTTTTTTTCAAGAATACTACATACAGCACAATCTTAAACAAAATCCCTGCTGGATTCAAAGAAAGAACAGGGAAAGCTTGAGTCCTGTTACCCTTAAGGGGAAAATAAGCTAAAGAATGGAAATGTTTTCAACTTCATGATGGATTATGTTTTTAATAGTTTTGCCACAACAAAGCATTTTATTGAAATGGCTGTTCTATGCCGGATCGGGGCGCACACACCATTATTTTAATGAGCTTCCACAAGAATCCACATTCCCAGATGAGGATTCTTTGAGCCTTTTTGTGGGGTGGGGTGGGGGTTGGGAGAAAAAGGAGTAACTTACTTGTTTTTCAAAAGCCGTTGGTACTAGTCGTCTCAATTCAGATAGACTGTTATTTATTCGATCCCGACGCCTTTTTTCTATTATCTAATCCCAAAGAAAGCAGAACAAAAGTTTAAGGATACATATACAGTAATGTTGTTCAGAATAGGAAAACAGCAGCGATGGTATGCATGCTAGATGGTGTGGCATCAAAAGGGGGGGTCACTTACCCCTCTCCTTTTCTTTCTCGCCATAATCTGAGAGGTGGTTGTTGGTGAATTTGACCTCATCACTGAGCTTGTACTTTGCCTGTGAAGAAGGAAGGCCATGCATATCACGTGCTGTTATCAGCCTAACAACTGTCCCCTACCCCCACCCCAGGCTTCATGGTATCCATTGATATTCAGATTGATTGCACAGTTTGTGTCTATGTTATTATTATTTTTTTCCTTAGTTCTGGCTTCCCTTTTTAGTTCCCAGGTAGTAATTATGCCTTTCAGGGAAAAAGAAAAAATGTTAGTGAGGCCTTAATGTGACTGAGCAAGTAAAGGCAAAGGCCACAAAGTGTGACCACCTGACCTGAGTTCCATCCCTTGGACCCGCATGATGAAAAGGGAGAACCACTTGGACTTCCACAAGCAAGAGGTGACAGGGACATGCACCTTTCCACACACATACACAAAATAATAAACACATGTGATTTAAAAATTGCTACTGGGTGATTTAGCTGCCAATTCAAATGGCAAAAATGAACCTGAAATTTTGTGTTCTCCAATGAAATAATGATGGCCAGTTAGAGTGGGAGGTCAGAGATTAATATGTTCTATTTCTCCTCATATGCTTCTTAAAGGTCAACAAGCCATCTGATATAAGCCTCCTATTCTCTCTTGCTATACACACTGAACATCGCATGTGGCCCACTATAAGACATTCACCACACGGCAAAACTTGTGTCTCTAGGTGCAACTTTTAAAACAAACCAAATACTTGCACCACTCCAAAATGTCAACAACTCATATTTAGTAACACAAAAAGGGCAGGTTTTAAGTTTTGCATAAATAACCTTTTAAAAGAATACCCTAGCCACATCACTGGAAGAGAAGGAAAATTTGGGTTTAGTACTGTGCATGCTTTGCTTAGAAAATGAAACTGTGTCACCAGCCTTCAAACTAAGCTTAAATCTCCAGAAGCTACACTCCACCTCGAGTTTCATAAGAGGTATTTTTATACTGAAAAGTCTAATCAAACACTTATTTGGTCACAGAGTTGGTCACCTAACGTATAAGTGTCCTACGAGTATACATTAGTATATGTCGCTTTGAGTGTCTATGTGGCTTTGAGATTCACAGATACTATAATTCTTTACGGTCTTAAATTCTCGAGGCCCTGCTCTCTTCCGTTTTAGAAGTTATTTTCTTATTCTTGTTCATCTTCTCACTTCTGGATCTTAATTCGAAACCAGCCGTCCCCTTCTTTCTCACCCGCTCTCTACAGGTTTCATCTTTTCATTTGACTGCCTCCGTTTTCATTTTTCTAAGACGAGACACTTCAACAACATGAGATAGTTGATAAACAGCGTCTCATGCATTTTTTTTTCTCTTGCTGTTTTCAAGCTTTGGTTTGTAAGTCTTAAAATACGTCTGTGAAATAGAACCAGTTTTCTACATGGAGGAAGGATTTTGCTCTTTGAGTGACAGCTGCAGATAAATAATTAAGGTGCTTCTGGGCATGCCAATTAGAAGCAATTATCATTTGACCCGCCTTGGCTTTAAAATGCCTGGGTAATCTTCGCTGTCACAGGAAACTGGAGGTTTGTCTCCTGTGATCACAACGCCGATCTTCTGAAGACTAAAGGACAAGCAGTTTAAAGCAACTGCTGTCTTACATCTGTCACTCATAGGTGGGTCTGCCAGATCACCCTCTGCAACCTGGGCAGCTCAGCCTGTTTAGCCTTAACAACGCAGATGCTTTAATTCTCCAAAAAAACGCAAGTCGCGATCCCAGCTTTCTTTCAAAAACAGAAATCCAGTTGTTTTTCTTTTCTCCTGACCTGTTTTGGAACTGTCCCTAAATACAGTTCCAGCGGCGGGGGCGTCGCCCGGACGTGCCTGTGCGCGTGCTAGCGCTGACAGCCGGGGACCCTCCCTCGCCTTCGCCTGCACGCTCCCATCCAGTTCTCTTTCCAGTTGCGTCCCACGCCTACCTCTCGCCCCACCCCGACTCTAGCTCCGCGAGCACCCACTTCTTCTCGGGGACAACTTTCTCCCCTCCACCAGGAGCCCCGGGATTTCTTAGGAGCCCGAAGCTCCCCGACACTCTCCCGCTTCCCCGGCGCTCACCCGGAGTAATTGTTCTCGCTCCCCACGTCGATGGTCTCATCCATGTCGCTTTCGGAGGTCGTCTCCTCGCAAGGGCGCTTCATCGCGGCGTAGAAGGAGCAGCCACCAACGCCGAGCCGGATGCAGCGCGCTCCCCGCGGGCCTCCTCCCACCCTCCCTGCCCGGTTCCTGCAAGCGCCGCTCCCGGGGCGACGCAGTCTGCTCCTCGAAGCTCTTTCCCACGCCGCAGCCCAGCTTGGGCGCAAGAACCGGCGCCGGCCACGCCTCCCGGGCGGGCGGGGCCCCTTGGCTTCTTCTCGGGCCCGCCCGGGCCGCTCTCCAGGCCCCGCCTCCCTAGGACGGCGTGGCTTTCTATTGGCTAAGACGGAGGGGGCGGGCCTGCTCTGGCCAATGCCCGCCGCGAGGCGCCGGCAGAGGCGTGGGAACGCGGCGGCGCACCTGGGAGCCCGGGAGCTGTGCGCCTTGACTTAGGGTGGCGGGCGCGGGCGCGGGCGCGCTCGGGGCGGGCGGGCTCCGGGATTTGGGCCCTTCTCTGCCCGCCACGGTCGCTCCCGCCTAGTTTCTACCCTGGGTTTAAAGAATAACCGCTAGCGCGTGGCTGCGACGTGTGTGACGTTGAGGGTGGGTGAGGGAAGGGGGCGGCGAGGCTCCTCGACCCACCCCGCTCAGCTGTACCTCCTCTGGACCCAAGCTGCTGACTGGCTGACCGGAGCGGTCACGTTGACCCTCAGGGAGTTTGAAAGCTTTAAATCAAAGTTGTTTTTCACCCGGCCAACTCCTCAGCTTCTGGGTGGTGGGCAGATAAAGACCCGCGCGTACCGGTCCAGGTGCCTGAGCTCAGGAGGTTGGTCCGGTGCAACATCGGATTTGCCATCCCTCGGCCACTACCTTTGTGTCTCCGGCCACAGGGACCGGGGGAGTATATGGTGGGCTCTGTTGGGAAGGATTAGCAAAGAAGCGGTGATTTCAGGACACAATCTTAGTAGGTTTTCGAGTTCAGGTTTCTCTGACTTGGACTATCCAAATTAAATGCTCCAGTCCTCTCTCCAGCCCGTCAGGTGTGTGCAGCTTCAGAGTTCTTTAGAATCCGGGGCGAGAAGATTCGTTGGACGTTGAATTTGTTTTGTAAAGTGCCCATGCTTAGTAATTCTTAGCGCATGGACAGAATGGGTTGTCTAAACTCTAGGTGTGCTTCTAGACTTGTTTCCAAGTTGCTGTTTCCCTCTGCAAACGGCGGGACTTTTGAACCGGTTCCACCGACGTGTCGCCCCGTGCTCAGGAAGTGAGCAAGACCGTCTTGGGGGAGCCGGGGCGCGCTCAGCTGTCTGACGCTGCAGCGCGGGGTGGGCTGGTGGAGGTCCAGCGGGAGACTCCACACGGTGCTCCGGGCCAGCTTTGCGCTTGGTGGAAAAAAAGCCTTTGAGAAAGAGGCATCCATCAGTCACCAAGACCCTCCACCTTGCACAGATGCTTATCTTTCTGGAAATCGAAGGCACCCCTTTGACATTCCATTCTCTGGCCACACTAGACCGGTGGGACGGGAGAGGACAAGACAAAAAGACTGGCGCAGATTGGGTGGATGGAGAGCTGGAAGGAGCCAGGGCAACGAAACGCCAAGAACCAGCAGCCAGCGTTGTCATTAACAAACAAACAAACAAACAAACAAACAAACAAAAAACCCATTTCCTACAGGCCCTAGCCTCTTTTGTGCGGTCCCCACCGCGGTGCCTTCAATAACCGTGTGAACAGAAATCTGAAACTTTCCGTCCTGACTTTTGAAACCTAACTCCAGGCAAATCACAAGGTCATCGGGGACCGGGCGGGGCCTGGCAAGGCAAGCTGGGGTCAGCGCGGCTGGACCGCAGAACCGTGGGTGGCTGACTCCCCAGCTCGGCACTCAGTCTCAGGGAGGGCGCCCTGGTGCTCGGTGGCCTCAGCCCGGCCTCAGAGCTGATGGCCGGAGACTGCTGGCCCTAAGCAAAGCAGGCCAGCACCCTGTGCCACTCTGGCTTCTGCATGGGTTATCCAGCGGAGGGTGAGCCCTACACCCAGCGGGTTCCAGGCCGCGCTTTTCCAGCTGGAGTCGGTGTTCCCAGCGCTCAGTAGGCTTCACTCCCCCCCCATCTCCGCCCTGAAATTAAGGTTTGCCACGCGAGCACACGAGCAAATTAGTGGGGGCTTCCAAACGCCTGAAGCAAAACCTGAAATCCTCACGGGTTGGGTGGGGGACAACTTTAAGAGTTTTTTTTTTTTTTCTCTTTCACTACACTAGTGTGTTTAATTATGATTGTGAAAAATTGCAGCGGGAAACGGTTTGCTTGTAATAAAGTAGCAACTGGGTAAAGTTTTTCCATTTTGTCTTTGAAGACTTAACCGCTGTGCCGCGTCATAAAAGAATATGTAGGGACGTTGGGAAGCACGCACGGATTTAATGTTGGTTAGAACAGTTTTTTGTTTTTTTTTTTAAAGCAACGGGGGTCATATATTGAAAAAGTTTAGAATAGTGCCTGGGATACCGAAAACGTGTTTAGTGTAAAGAAGAATAAACGAGACAAAAGACAGTACTTTAAAATGTTCAAAGAACATGCTCGTTAATTTTTAAAATACGTGATCCTAATTACAGTGATTTTCCATTATATCTGTTATTCTCAAGGATCCCCTTTGCCTGTCGCCTGCCTAGACGCCTTTTCTGTGTTGGGTCCTGCCTCTGGGTCGGAGGTAGCATCCGAGGAAACTTGCAAACGCTTCAGCCTACTTAAAACAAAACAAAACTTGGGTTTGGTGGGGAGGAACTGGGGTGGCTTAAGAAGGGAGAAAGAAAGAGAACTTTGGGACTTTTAAGCCCCATCTCCCTCTGCGACATCCTTTTTTTTTTTTTTTTTTTCCAGAGAGAGTGGTGACTGGAAAGCTTACTGAGAACCAGGGCAAAAAGAAAAGACGTCCGTGCGCAGAGCAATCTGCCTTTCTTTCCTTTGGAAAGGTTTGGACAATGGGATAATTAGGCCGATAGATACGGGGAGGAGGGACTGTCCTAGAAACGAAATGCCATTAGGAAAGAAAGACCTGGCTGACAAACGGAAAGGGAAAGGGAGCTGTAGACTCAGGTGGCCTTCCCTAAATTGGTCATCTGGTCCCTGGTGCATGAGTGATTTAGCTCACTGAGTAGAGACAGGGACAGAGGAGGAAGGCAGAGAGATGGGGAGGGGGCACCAGAGTCAGTGGTTTCCCTACCCCCCCCCCACTACCTACCGGTTTATTATAATGTGAGTTTTCCTACTTAAATTAAGTTTGAGCAAGTCTTACCTTGTTTCTCAAATTTGAAATTTTAGCACACATACTAATAAAGTGATTTTTTTGCTGCTACTCTAAAAATTCTCTTAAAGAATTTTGGGCATTATATATATCCTATAATATATAATTTATTTATTGCTTGGGCTGCCTTTTGCTCCCATTAGAGTCCTGTGGTGTTTTCTTTTCAACATGAGTGGTGTCACTTCATTATTTACATTGAGCTGTGGCTTACAGTTTCTTAAACAAACAAACAAACAAAAAAACCAAGAAAACCAACTACTGGAGCATTTGCTTGTTTCAGAGTCTGCAAAGCATGATACCATTAAAAAATAATTCAGCTTACTTTATCTGTGAAGTAAGGGCAATTCTGTTATTTAGAGACCTTAGGTTAGTTTGAGAAGTTGAAATGCACAAGGTTCAAACCGGGAAGTTCAGGGCATTTCCCCCTTTGAAATGTAAGCATGGAGAAGCGCCCCCCCCCCCTTTTTTTCCAGAGGGAGGGCAAACCGAGCTATTTTATTTTCAATTGCCAAGCAGGTGATAAGCACGTGCTGATCTGTAGGCAGCCTTGTTGAGCTGTCTTGCTTGACTACAAGGCTATTGTGAGCAGGCACCACCTTCAAATGTGTGAGAATGCTGTGCCCTGGGAGCAGAGGGCAAGGGCAGGATCCTTGTAAATTTCAATACCTTTTCAACATCAGGCAGGCAGCAAGCATGCCAGTCTAGGGTCATTGTGTGACACAAATATGCGAGCCAGTAAAAACAACACAAAGCCGAAAGCAAGGGAAAGTCTAGGCCCACCAACCTTGAAATCATCTCTGCAACAATGTTTCCTTTTAGCAAGCATTCTTGGCAGGTTAGGCACCGCACAGTGTGGACAGGATTCAGGGCTAGCTCTTCTAGGTGCTGCTGGTGGTAACATCAGAGACAGCAAGGGAAGAAATCCAAGATCTCAAACTCCCTTTCCTGGACATTGTGTTGCTTAGACTGATCTGTGCCACCAAGGGGCAATCTATTGAAAAGCTTTTTCTTCATGAGGCCTTAGTGTTATTAGTACTTAGCACGGGCCCAGAGATGAAGATTGGTTTTATTGTAGGACCCCTGAGAAGAGGGTTGCAGTACAGCACGGAACCAGTTTTCCATACCCAAGAAAGCAATAGTCAGCACTCAGTGTATTAGCTAAATTCTTCCAGGGGGCCAAATTGATGTTGACAGGTTTTTCTGTAAAGGAAGGTCTTTAAATTTCTATGTTCTTGATGCTGGTTTGGCTAGCAGGTCTTCCCCTCCCCTCTTTTATAGACACAGGAAAATATGTCCACTTCTCTCATGAAAATGATTCTTAAGTATATCCCCATCCTCTCAAATGATGCCAGGCATATAGCGGGTGCATAATAGGTGGTTTGGAATGAATTTCTCATTAAAAGTAATGAACTCCACTTTGTCCCGTAAACACAGAGTTTAGATACAGAGGGATAAAAATAAACAATATGAACTAAAGGCTATGAAAATATGAAGAGCAGGAAAGAGCTAACTGTGAATGGGCCCTTATTTAGTCTGGAGCATCCTGGTGGCCAAGACAGAAGAGAGCCATAAAGAATTTTTTAATTTTATACCGGAAAAGTAAACATACTCAGCTTTAAAAAAAAAACTTTATCCAGAGACTGTATTCTAACCAAATCGCCTTGCTGCCTAGGTTACAGACTTGAACCGTTGAATTATTTGAAACAATTACTTTCCTTGTCGAAAATTCTTCCCTAAGTATCTCTATTAGTTATAGCAGGAAAAATAACCCTGACAGGATGTATACATGAAAACAATAGCTCTAAATGGCTGAACAAACCATCCAGCAAACTGTCAGGATTAATTAATTGACATGAACAGAACCAGCGTCTCACGGTGCTCCGAAAGTGGGGATTCCCTGTCCCTGTCGCAAAAGGGCTTGCTTTCACTTTGAGAAAGCAAGTCATGAACGTCGAGGATTCCTGAGTCTTTTAGTTTGGCATTACAAGATGAAAGTAAAATAGTTTGAAATACTATTTTAAGTACTATTTAATCTGCTGTGGGGATATTAAAAGTGTTTGCACACAGAATACAAATGGATATATTTCCTTAGTGTATCTTTCAGAACATTCCCATTAGATATGTTCACATTTATACCTCACCATTCTATTAACTTGGGAGGTGCCTCTGAAAAGAAAACCTACATAGATTGAAAATAATTCACTAATTTTAGATGTATGATGGGGGAGGGGGAGAAAGGATCAGCTATTTTCAGGCCTCAGTGTTTTGTAAACCTATTGAAATATGGACTGTTCGAGAAACATTAAAAAGAAGAAAGCTTTTTTTCCCCTCCACCCTAGACAGGGCTAAATTTGTTCTACCAGATAAGACTTTGGCTCCTTCTTGGTATCTGTTGGTTAAGTACAATGCAGTTTGTGTCTTCTGGTATCAGACATCCAAATCATTTAATAGCTTGATAATATCTTAGGAATCATAGATTAAACATTTTTAATAGATGGATCTGATGGTCAGCAATAGGCCATTATAGTTCCAGAAAATAAATAAGGAAAATAACAGTTTATTGAGGGACCACCGTGTTCACTGAGACAATCACATTTTGACAGAATGCCATGCTACTTCACAGACAGCTCCGAGGTCAGCTGCAGCCAGGAAAACAGCAGTGCTATGCCTCGAATATGCAAGAAAGGTACGCTGTGTGTTTCCATGGCACTTTCATTGAGAACATTATTAAGTTATGAATCAAAACTCCCAGCACTCATGATTTTCTGGTCCAGGATGGCTGGTAGATGAACAGGAAGATTTGAAAGCCTGGCGATAAAAGACAAACTGTTACTAAAAACATACAAATGGGTGTGTACATATAGGTCTGTCTACAAACTCAAGTATTACACACACATATGGCACACAATTAAAAGTTTTTAAATTGTTGGCATTTGAAAGGCTATGGTAATACTAAGACAAACCAGTAGCTCAAATCTGAGAGGGAGTGCTTTATAGTTGAACAACAAATGCACAATGGAATTTATAGGGTTTATATAGTTGGTAGGATATTCATTTTGAAAAGCCTCATTTATTATTTTAGAGTCTGTAACTCTTTATCTTTTGTCTCCTCTATGACCTGGGTTTTAAGGCAGTTTCTTCATGCGTTTTTGTTGTTGGTTTTTTGTTTGTTTGTTTGTTTGTTTTGTTTTGTCTTGTTTTTTAAGATGCAGAACCTTAGGAAAACAGAGCTTACTAGTTTGTACCTCTCCATGTGATGGGAATAAAATTGTTATGGTAGAGGACTGGGAGAGGAAAGTGGAGCTCCCTGGTGTTCAGATGGTGCTCTTGGAAAATCATGGGACTGATGATATGTTGCTAAATTATGTTTGTGCGCATTGACTCTGGTTGGGACAATGAAGTTTTGAACAAAATTTGAAAGTTCTAATCATAGTTCAAGTGGTGGTGGTGCACACCTTTAATCCCAGCACTTGGGAGGCAGGGGTGGATAGATCTCTGAGTTCAAGGCTAGACTGGTCGGTCTACAGAGTGAGTTCCAGGACAGCCATGGCTGTACAGAGAAACCTTGTTTCATAAACAAAAACAAAAGAAGTTCTAACCAGGGCTGGAGAGATGGCTCAGTGGTTAAGAGCACTGGCTGCTTTTCCAGTTGACTCAGGTTCAGTTTCCAGCGCCCACATGGCAGCTCACAACTGTCTGTAACTCCAGTTCCAAGGGATCTGGCATCCTCACACAGACATATATGCAGGCAAAACACCAATGTGCATAAAATACAAATAAATAAATTATATAAAAAGAAAAGATGTATTTAAAAAAAAGTTCTAACCATAAATTTACTTTTGGAGGCATCAATTTGAGAAACAATATTCATATTTTAATTTTAACCATGAAATGCTTTTCTCCTGTTTTTAGAGAGTGGATTGAGAACAGCACAGTAAGGACTAGGTAGATGGAGCTGTATGTGTGTGAGTAGATGCTGGTGGTAGCAGGGTACAATATAACAATGAAACTAAAGAGCTATGGGTCAGATTACTAGTAGAACTGTAGGTTATGCACTGAGAGCGGACAAACTAAGCTTTATTAATCATTTCAGGGTTCTTTAGACCGTCCCTCTCTTCATTCTTTCCTTCCCATTTCCTGGCCCCAAAAGATGGAATAGCTACTCTGAGCAATGTTCCACTGAGCAATGTGGGTGAGGTATGGTGAGCGAGATTCAATTCTTCCTCTCTGGAAATAGTAGGAAAAAATAATAGGGAACTCTGCATAAACAACTGTTAAAGTACCACAATGTCAAGGCCAAAGTAAACAGAATACTGCATGCTGTGCACCCAAAGACAGAAAACATTCATATGAAAAGGGGGATTTCAGGAGCAGCAGCTCCAGTCCAGAGAAAAGGAGACTTTTAAGGGTAGATATGACCTAAGGACCTTTGTCTTCAAGATCGTTTGATATTAGAAACTCATTGCTTTTACTTAGCTAGCTTGTTGGGTTGTCCTCACATTGCCCTTACACATTCTGTATGATCCTTTATCTACCCCTCAGAGCCCTGTGGGGGCTGAGCAGGGCCTTGAAAGATGCACATAAAGCTACAGCTCATTTATTTATTTATTTATTTATTTATTTATTTATTTATTTTCCTTTTTTGATATTAAAATAAACAGCATCACATCATTTCTCTCCTTCTCTTTTGTCTTTCCAACTCTCTATTGCCCCCACCTGATCTTTCCCAAATTTGTGACCTTTCCTTTAACTTTTATATATATATATAACTTCTCATTCTGTTTAGTGTTGCTTGCACACATATGAGTTTAGTGGTGACCACTGATATTGGATACCAATTAGGGGATCCTGCACAGGGAGGGCTATTTCTACTTTGGGCATTCCGTAGTTACTTATGTGTCTCTGTCTATGGGTGGGGTCCGTGACATTCACCCTTCCCATGCCAGCATCTCTATGGGCACTGCACTTCTTCATGCCTTTTTTAGGCAGCTGTGTTGCTGAGGTATTATGGGCAAAGCTTCCCTGTCATTTCTAGGAGATATAATCTCACATCAGATTTTCTGGTCCTCTGGGTCTTACAGTCTTCCCACTTTCTCTTCTGAGATGCTTCCTGAGCCTTAGGTGCAGGAGTTGGGTTATGGATGTATCTGTGGAGGCTGGGTTCCCCGGAATAAAATGTTCTCTGCATTTTGACCAGTTGTGGTTTTCTGTTATGGTCTCCCTATGTTACAAAGTGAAGTTTCTTTGATGAGAAGTGAGACCCGCACTTACCTGTGAGTATAAGGATAAATATTTAAAGTGCAGTAAGGAATTATGCTGGTTTTTAATACAGTGGTGGTAGTAGGTTCTCCCATGAGATCTGTGACCAGGGAAGTTGGCTAGGGTTCCAGTACCAAGCATTTCTCCTCCTCCTACTAAATAGGCCTTAAGTCCAATTAGACAGTTGTTGCCTACATGCCAAGATATTGCACCCCTAGGGATATCTTGGCATACTGATCTTTGTTGGAATTCATAAGTGTCATATCTGGGTAGAAATATTGTTTTCTTTCCTCCCTCTGAAGCTTTCATGGAATGCTCTGGCGCCATGAAAGCTAGTCCTTTATGAAGGAGGTGGAAAGCTATAAATTAAAAAGATGCTCTGGAAGAAGGATCATAATTTGCCAAGTCCCATGAAGGTGGAAGAATACAAATGATTCTTAAGGGAAGGTGGAGTGAGGGAAATGGAAAGGAAGTATCTGGAGAGGAGATACTTGTCTTGGGAAATGAGTTATGTTATAGGCAAATCATGATAGAACTGGCCTATAAAGTTGGGTATCACTGCTTGGAGGGTCAGTCCCCAGCAGCTCAGGACCTCATACCAAGGACCTTAATCTAAATTTACAAGTCTGACTGAAGGAGAGCATCATGTGCCTCCATGACTCTAGTCCTTTATTATGTATGTGTGAAATACACAATAGTATAAGAGCCTCCGGTGTGCCTGAGGCATCTTGTGACCAAAGTCATGGGATGGCTGCAAAGTTCCTTCAGCAAAACAATCACTGTTTTCCACTAGGATTCTTCAAGGTCAAAGTACTTCTGAGAAATAGCTGTTCATTTTAATATCTACCCCATACAGTCTTAAAGGAATCACAAACCTAAACTTTTATACATAAAAAAATCAGCCAGCTGTACTTTAGATCTTTAGGATGTATACCCATTCATCAATAGTTTTTTATATCAGGAGATTGAGGACAGAAATGGGTACAAAGAATTAATCATCACCTTTGATCATCAACCAACCCTAGCAAGAAAATATGTCAGCCAGTAACAGTTGTGCTGCTTTGTATTTTTGACCTCAGCTATGTATCCTTGTGATTTTTAGATTGTTTTCTGGGGTTTTCATCTTAAGGCTATTATCAAAACATCTGATTTAACATGAAGTTATTATAAGGCTTGGTTTCAGCTAGTGATGCACACAGAAATCTGTGATTCTGTCTTTCAACATTAAGACTAAAGGAATTTGAGCCAGCCTGGCTCCTGGGACTTAACTGTTTCTTCTAATCATCAACTTGAGATATGATCCATGCAGCGCCCTAAGTGAAACTCACAGGCCCCAGCTGTGCAACACCTCCCTGTCTCCACCTTCACTCATCAAAAGTCTGTATAAGCCAACACCACTACTATCAATCAAAAGGTACAGCTTAGGGAGGAAGCCATCCCCACAATAACAATCCACAGGTCAAAAGACATTCCAGGGTCTCTGGGCCTGAGGCCCCACCCATCTGAGGTGGAGCGGGGGCTCCCAGTGGGCTGACACCCTGAACTTCAACTACGACAAGGCCACTGGAAGCTGGGCATCTTTCTGAAGTTCTAGAGAGCCACTAGGGGTTTGTGTGAAGTAACACATCCAGCCATTCTTATTCAGTCTTGCCAATGTCTTTCTTGTGATGGTCACTAGTTGGTATTAAAAGTATTACAGTGAAAAAGAAAAAGAATGTGCCTTAGGAAATGGGATCTCTCTCTCTCAGAGAGAGAGAGAGAGAGAGAGAGAGAGAGAGAGAGAGAGAGAGAGAGAGAGATCAAGCATGTGAGTATGTTTTTGGGTGTTTGTGCCCAATTTTGTGCGTGGGAGGCCAGAGAAGACCAGAGGATACCAGAGAAGGGCATCAGTATCTTCCTTTATCTCTATTTATCTCATTGCCTTGAATGAGGGTCTCATACTGAACTGGAAGTTCACTGTTTTGGCTAGGCTAACTGCCCAGTGACTCCCATGATCTGCCTGTCTCTGCCCATGCCCCCATCTCAATGTTGGCCTTAAAGACCTGTGAAAGCATGCTTGGTTTTTAAATATGGATGCGGGAGATTGACCTTAGTGCTTTATGCATACACAGCAAGCGCTTTTACCCACTGAGCCATCTTTCCAACCTCAGAAATATATTTATTTAAGAATGAAAAAAAGACATTTATTTTTATTTTGTATGTGTGGGTGTTTTGTCTGCAGGTTTGTGCACCACATGTGTGCAGTGTCTGCTGAGGCCAGAAGAGGGCATCAGAACCCCCGGAGCTGTAGTTACAGATGGTTGTGAGCCCCAATTAGGTACAGGAAACTGGACTCAGAGTCATCTGCAAGAGCAGCAACTCTGCCATCACTCCAGTTCTGGAAAATGGGGTTTTTGATGGTGATTGTTCTCACTGCATTTAACTATTAAGGTTGCTACAGCATGGGTTTCAAATGTCTCCAAAGGCCCATGTGTTGAAAGCTTGGTATTCATCCCATGTCACAGTTGAGAAGTGTTGAACAGTTAGGAAATGGGGCCTTATGGAAGGAAGTTAGGTCATTGGAGCTTATGCCCTTGAATGGGATATTGACACCCAACTCTTCCTGTCTCTTTTTGATTCCTGGCCTCCATCAGGTGGATATATCTCCTCTACCATGTGCTCCCATCATGCCACCATGGATCCAAAACAACAGGCCAAGTGATCATGGATTTAAACCAATGAACCTTTGAGCTATAGCACACTTCTCCTACTCATGAACTGTTTAAGTCAGGTATTTGCTACAGCCATGAAAAATACTAATATTGAAGAGTATAATTAGGTAAAACTCTGCACTGGAGAAACACTGCTTTTAGTTGTGTTCTTTGGTTTTCCTTAATATAATTACACACACACACACACACACACACACACATACACACACACTGGGGGGGGGAGTGTTTTCACTACCTGCTCTGTAGAATACTCACATAACTATGTCAGGACTTGCACATGAGTGTTTACAGATTTGTTTTGAAATCCATCATGCCTTAATTAAAACCAGAGCGTAGTTATAGCCTTGATGATTAAGAGAACTTCCTAAAGTGAGATTTTAACCTTCCTTTACTTCAAAGTAACATGAAGTACAGGAACCCAGTTAACTATCCCTGGATTTGTCCAGCTTAAATATGCTCCAGGAAAGGCTGAGCTATGAATCTTTCTTGCTACTTCTTGCTGAGAGATAGTTTTTTTAGCAGTGATTCTATACTTTCCAAATGCTTTGACCCTTTAATACAGTTCTTCATGTTGTGGTGACCCCCAACCATAAAATTATTTTCATTACTACTTCCTAACTATGAGTTTCCTACTGTTATGAATTTTGATGTGAATATCTGCTATTTCTGATGGTCTTAGTCTACCCCTGTAATAGGGTTGTTTGACCCGAAAGGGGTCATGATCTGAGGGTTGAGAACTACTGGGTTACAGTTACCTTTCTACAGAATGTTCATCATTAGCAAACATTCATGGATTTTATAACTCAGTTGTCATTCAGATATTTTTAGACACCACCCCTTACAGCCTTCTGCCCCAAAGGCCTTGCTAAATTGGATATTCCAAATATCAGCTAGTTGGAAGGCAGCCATGATGCTCAAAAAGAAAATGCAAATCATACTTAAAGATTTCTTCTTGTCACCTGAGAGTACACAAACAAGAACAGTGTTCCTATTATCAGACAGAGGTACTGCTTGTCAAGCAGACAAGTACCCTTGCTGCACTGAGACCTTTTCTTCACAAATGACTTTATTCCAAGCTTCACTTTGCTCATGAGCCATTTACTGAGCTCTTTGGGACCTTTGAAAGCAACACAGCCTGTGATGATTCCTGTCCCCGAGGAATTTACTATTCTGATATTATAGTAACAAGGATCATGACCACTTCCATTTACCCATCACTATGTTTTATTTTTGCTATTTTAAAAACTTTATTCAACTTGGAATTTATTGTGCCATATTTTATATGTAGGAGTGAATGTTAGTCCATTCACCCACAAAACACTAACTAGATGTCCATGATGTCCCAGGTAAAAGACTCTTAGGTAGGTGATTGATAAATGACATAGTCAGAATTTATGCCTTCAAGAAGTCATGGAGCTTTCAAATAGTTCAGGACTGACCTTAGACTGTTGATGATCAAGTGCCTTTCTCATGGTCCCAAGTGCTTACTTCATTATATACAGTGCCTCTGCTTGCTAATTTCTTATTAGGTTCCATTTATTTGTTCTTCTACATCTGTCAGCCCCCAATAATTTGTTATAATTTTAAAGCAATGCATTTTAACAAATAATAGTGAGGCAAGGATGAACTTCATTACTGAGATTGCAAGTGTGTGCCAGCACACCCAGCTCAGTACACTGGAATCCTATAGAATGTCAAATCTTTAACATTTTAGTCTGCACATTGGTAACAAAATTCTGGGATTAGGGTTGGCTGTCTATAACCACAGTTTCTAAAATCATGCCTTCCCCCCTCCCCCCATTTTCACTGGTGAATTTACAAGTTTTCATTATTGATGGGATTCTCCCCATGGTCATGATGAGCATGGTACATGTGACGGGGAAAGAGTAGTTGATAAGTGTTATGTGATTCACAGTGGATAAACAGGCGTGAACCACTTACTATGTTAAAATGGATATTGCTTCTGAATGACCACATGCTAATTCTACACACACAATTCCAATATGGGAGAGGGAACTGAAAGGTGGTGTGCTGCGAGAGTAGGACAGGATGCGTCATTTGGAAAATCTATTTTTTTTTTCTTGTGCTCTCTGCAGAGATAAAGATAAAATCCTAGAAGAAAGAATCTATTAAATCGGTAGTCATAGTTCTTCTAGTTGGTGTGTGTACTGGAAAGAACATTGACATAGGAATCATGCAGACCTTACATTAAATTCCTCCCTCTGTCACTTAGTAGCATATGTTATTGAAGCCATATTAATTTTTCTTTTAGTTTCCTATCTGAAAAATGTAGCCCGTGGATTTGATTTAAAGATCAATTAAGTTCAATGTGAAACTCCTAGCATTATATGGTTCAGTATCAATGTTCTTTTCTGTTCATTCCTAAGTGGCAACAAAAGTTGTCTGTTCAGAGAAAGAGCTTGTAGCACTGGAGGCCTTTGCTTTCTGGGCTAAGGGCTTATCGTAAAGCTAACCCCTTAATTCCTCACCATGCTTGATTTTTCTATGTCTGGCCTTTATTTCATGCTTCACCAAATTACAGTGCTTGCAAAACACCTCAACTTCCTTAGCACAAAGCACAGAACAGGCTGGACTCAACACTGTTTTCTTGGTGTGCTACATCCTCTCCCGTTCTAATACTCTTTCTGCTTCCTCTTCTGCAGAGTTCCCTGAGCCCTGAGGCAGGGATTTGAAGGAGGTATCCATTCTTGGGACAAGTGTTTCCAAGTCTTTCACTCTGTGCATATTGACCAGCTGTAGGACTCTGTATTTGTTCCATCTACTGCAGGAGGAAGTTTTCCTGATGAAGCTGAGCAAGTCATGGATCTATGAGTACAGCAGAATGCTGCTAGGAGTCATTTTATTGCTATACTCTTTTAGCAGAACAGTATTTTGTTTTCACCGAGGTCTCTGGCCAATCTAGTAGTATGATCTTGGCCACCCAGTGGGGTCAGGGATAGGTTCCATCTCATGGAGTGGTCCTTAAATCCAATCGGATAGTGGTTGGTTACTTCCAGATGAATTGTGCCACTATTGCACCAGCATATCTTGCAGGCAGATCACCATTGTAGGTGAAGGTTTTATAGCTGGGCTAGTGTTTACCTCTTCCCTTTGGTAGCATGCAAATACCTTTTAGTACTGTGAACTCTAGTCATTAGGGATGAAAGTTCTAAGTAGACATCAGCTTGAGTTCTTCATGTTCAAAGAGTTTTGTGGGTGCTGTCTTCAGCAACAGGGCCTTACTTTCAGTTTGGGGAGAGCAACCAATAGCCTCGGCAAAAGTCTGAGTTGGTTGGGGTGCCAATGGGACCCGCTTGGCCAAGAAATCAATTAGATGGAATCCATTCTCAGACCTGGAGGCTTCATTTGGTGGCAAGAGATGTCCATCTGGGACTCTGTTTACCTCCTTATTTGACAATTTCATTTAGGTTGCCTTCAAACATTATATATACAACAAAACTTCCTCTGTGTTAGGTTTCTGTACAACCCCTCAAATGTCCCTTAGTTTCAGACGTCCCTCCCTCACCCTCCTCTTCTCTCCCTACCTCTGTTTGATCTTACTGTTCTAGTCCACATTCCCTCTTCCATCCGTAACTATCTGTTGTATTTTCTCTTCATAGGGAAAGCTGTTCTCCCCCAGGGGTATTCCTTAAACTTTACCTAATCTCTACAGTTATACAGATTATAGCTTGTTTATCAATGGCCTTTCCTGCATCCAGTGAGATAATCATGTGATTTTTGTCTTTCAGTCTCTTTATATGGTAGACTTATATGGTGGATGACATTTATCAATTTTGGCATGTCGAACCATCCCTGTATGAAGCCCACTTAATAGTGGGGGGGGTAATCTTTTTGATGTACTCCTGGACACAGTTTGCAAATATTTTATTGAGAATTTTTGCCTCCGTGTTCATAAAGAAATTGGCCTGTAATTCTCTTTTTTGTGCGTGTGTCTTTATGTGGTTTGGGTATCAGGTTTGTGGTCTCATAAAAAGAGTTGGGCAATGACCCTTGTTTTTATATTATGTGGAATAATTTGAGGAGTATTAATATTAGCTCTTCTTTGAAAATCTGGTAGAATCCTGAGCTAAAACTGTCTGGCCCTGGGCTTTTTTATTTTTCGGTAGACTTTTTTTCTCTGTGTAGCACTGACTGTTCTGGAACTTGCTATGTTAACCAGGGGTTGGTAGACTTTTAATGACTGCTTCTATTTCATTAGGGGTTATAGGTCTGTTTAAATTGCTTGCCATGATCTCTATTAGCTTTGGTATATATCAAGAAAATGATCCATTTTATGTAGAATTTCCAGTTTGGGGGAGAACAGGTTTTTAAAGTATGTCCTTATGATTTTCTGGATTTCTCAGTACTTTTCATGTTTCCTCTTTTATCTTTAGTTTTGTTAATTTGGACCTTTTCTCCCCACTTTTTTAGTTAATTTGGTTAAGAGTTTATCAATTTTATTGACCTTTTCAAAAAGCTAACTCTTCTTCATTGACTTCCTATTTTTTTTGTATTTTTGTTATTGTTTTTTTTTCTATTTTATTGATTTCAGCCCTGAGTTTGATGATTTCTTGCCATCTGCTTCTTTTGGGTGTGGGTTTCTTCTTTTTGTTACAGAGCTTTCAGGTGTGCTGTTGAAGTCCCTAATAGGAGATCTTTCCAATTGTTTTTTAATCATGTTGGCTGTTAATGTGAACTTGCTTCTCAGAACCACCTTCATTATGTCCCATAGGTTGGGGTATGCTGTGTTTTCATTCAATTCTAAAAGGGTTTTAATTTCTCCCTTAATTTATGTCTTCACATATTTTTCATTCAGCGGTAAGTTGTTCAGTCTCCACAAGATTGTCGGCTTTCTGTGGTTTCTGTTGTTGTGGATGTGCATCTGTTATCTGGGGTGGTAAGGTTATTTCAGTTTTCTTGCATCTGTTGAGACTTGTTTTGTGTCCAAGTATGGGATCAATTTTGGAGAAAGTTTCATGAGGAGCTATGGAGAACATATATTCCTTTGTGTTTGGGTGAAATGTTCTGTAAATACTTGTTAGGTCCCTTTGGTTTATGTTGTCAGTTAGCGCCAACATTTCTGTTTAGTTTATTGGTGAGAGTAGGGGATTGAAGTCTCCCACTATGGGACACTCAATATGTGATTTAAGCTGTAGAAGTGTTTCTTGTATGAATTTAGGTAATCTGGTGTTTGATGCACAGTGTCATGAATTTAATATCCTTTTTGGTGTATATTTCCTTTGATGAGTATGTAGTGTCCTTCCTTATCTCTTCTGCTTAGTTTTGGTTTGGTCTATTTTATCAGATATTAAAACAGCTACCCCAGCTTGCTTCTTAGGTCCATTTACTTTGAATATCTTTTCCCATGCTTTTTATCCTGAGGTCATGTGTATTCTTGTTAAGGTGTGTTTCTTGGATTCAGCAGAAGGATGGAGCCTATTTGGGAACCCACTGTGTTAGCCTGTCTTTTTGTTGAGGAACCGAGACCATTGATGTTGAGACATAGCAATAGTCATTGTTTTTCCACATTATTTCATTTTGGTGGTGTGGGTTTGTTTCCCCTCTTCTTTTGATCTGCAGGTCTGATCTTATTTCTTCCTTGTGTTTTCCTGGGTGTGGTTAGCTTCTTCAGGCTGGAGGTTTTCTTCTAGCACCTTCTGTGGGGCTGAATTTAGAGATAGATACTGCTTAAATTTGGTTATATCACAGGATGTCTTTTGTTCTCCATGTGTTGTGAGTGAAAATTTTGCTGGGTATAGTAGTCTAGGATGGCGTCTGTGATCTCTTCGAGTTTGGAAATTTGTCATCCAGGCCCTTTGGCTTTTAAAGTCTAACATTGAAATGTCAGGTGTTGCTTTAATAAGTCTGTAATTAAATGTTATTTGATCTTTTCCCCCTTTAGCTTTTAATATTCTTTATTTTTTTCTGTACATTTTGTGTTTTGATTCTTATGTTTCAGGGAAATTTCTTTCCTGGTCCTGTATATTTAGTGTTCTACATTCTTCTTGTACATTGATAGATGCCTCCTTCTTTAGGTTGGGAAAATTTTCTTCTCTGATTTTGTTGAAAATATTTTCTGTGTTTTTGACATGGGTTTCTTCTTCTTCCTCTAATCCTATTTATTTGTATACTTGGTCTTTTCAGAGTGTCCCAGATTTCCTGGATATTTTTTACACTTAACATTTTCTTTGACAGAGATATCCATTTCTTCTACCTTGTCTACAGTGCCTGAGAGTCTCTTTTCCATCTCTCTTCCATATTCTGTTGGTGAGGCTTGCCTCAGGTTTCAGTTTGAGTTCCTAAATTTTTTATTTTCAGTTTTCCCTTAGTTCAAGACTTCTTTATTGATTCTATTTCCACTTGAAGTCTTGAACCCTTTTCTTCCTTCCCTTCTACTGTTTGTTCCTTTTTTCACAGATGTTTTTAATGGGTTTATTCCAGCATTGTGCCTTTCCTGGAACTCACTTGGTAGTCCAGGCTGGCCTTGAACTCACAGAGATCCGCCTGCCTCTGCCTCCCAAGTCCTGGGATTAAAGGTGTGCGCCACCACCGCCCGGCTATTCCCTTCCTTTTTAAGGACCTCTAACATACTCATAAAGGATGTTTTGAAGTTCTTGTCTTGTGCTTCAGCTATACGGCATTTCTTAGGGCCTGCTGTAGTAGGGGTGCTGGGCTTTAGTGCTGACACCTTGTCCTGGCTGTTACTGTGTTTTTACACTAGTGTCTTGGTATCTGAGTAAGGGATGATTTTAATTATAGGTGTTGATATCTGAGCTTGTCTTTGTTGGGTGGGTATCCATTCCTTCATCTCTGTTACCCTCTTTGGTTCTTTGGAGAGTGTGTTGGCTGTGGCTTGCCTGGTTGGTAATGATCCTACCAGGTGTAGCTATTAGGGGTTTCGGGATAGAATGTATTTCTTGGTGTTTGGAGCTGACATTCAGGGATGGAGATGGGCTAGAAATGGAGGGATGCTGAATGGGTCCACAGGAGGGAGGAAGGTAGGGTGTGCCATCACGATCTACATAGTCCCCTGGGAATGGAGGCAAAGGTAAGGGAAAGGCCACAGCTGGTAGTCTACTACAGAGTTGGGAATGAGCCTGGGGGACTGGATTTGGGGAAGTGGAGGGAGAGTGAAGGTCTGAAGATGGTCTACTGGCTTCCCTAGCTTATCTACTTTCCTGGCTGCAGGTTTCCCAGGGAGTGAGTGCAGGGTTTGATGGGTGAGATAATGGATGGGATGGTGAGAAAGGCTGGAGAAGATCTGTGTGATCCTCTGCCAATGGGGGCAGAGAGGAAGGAGAGGCCACAGCAGGTGGTCTGCTGCAGAGCTGGGGATGAGACTATGTAATTGGATTTGGAGGAGAGGAGGTCGAATGAGGGTCTGAAGATTGCTTACCTGTTTCCCCAGGCAGTGTAGCCACTGGGTCCCCAGAGAGTATCTCTTGACTGTACTTATTAATCAGAGATCCTGAGTCATTGGTGATTTAGAAAGGTAGTATTGGCTATTTTGGTGGAAACCAAGCTATTATTTCTAAAAGGATAAGAGAAAATGATCTGCATATTATCCATTTATATTTAACAATTTTTTTTTAAGATTACCATAAATAATATGTGTATTTGTTCATGTCACAATAGCCTTGACTACATCAAGAGAAATACGATCTTGAATGTTTGGGCACTGATTATGTTTTTGCCTTTTGGGATTTCTTAAAATCTGTGCATCTTTGTTTCATTTACAACAGGAGTGTAAAATGTTCTGTTGTTTGAGAGGCATTTTAAAATCTACCTCTCCTTCTTTCCTTCTCCTTCCTCCCTTCTCCTTTCCGGTGTCATGTGCATCACTAAGTCGTATCCCCAGTCACTGATGTGTTCCCGATAAGTTCATGCGATATTTCTGTGCTTAACATTGTTAGTTTTTATGTTAGACTGAGAGGATTCTTTTTGTATGTCAAAAATCTCAGTGAAACATGAGAGCTGTGAGAGTAATTTATTGGCTTTACCTAAAATGAACACTCATCTTTCTAGAGTGCATTACTCCATTCCCGTTCTGCCCTGCTGTGTTTGTATTTTCTGTTATTTGTTCATGTTATCTCTTGAAGCGCCAGCCTTCTTCACTTCTTCAATCAGATATTGATTTTGGTGGAACTGAGCTGACTCCACTCCAGGGGAGGACGTGAATGGATGATGCGCTATAGGATTATGTACATAGAGGCAGCAGGTCCCATCCCACTAATGCTGGTTCAGGGGAGGTTCAGTCAGTGAGCAGATGAGTTGCTTGGACTACCGCCCCATCCCTAGTGACTAGTTTTGGAATTACAGAGTAGGGTACCATGGTGAAGGCCATAACCAGAAAAAGAGTTAAAAATCTGTGTCAAATTTTACTATTGCATAAGCTCTTGAGTCCTTTTTGTTGTTTAAGACACTTTTGTATTTGGTTGCTGGTTTTTCGAAGGAGGAAATGTATTAGCTGATACATACGTATGTGTTGCTTTTATTTTTACAGAAAGGCACCATTACTCTCCAAAGCACAAAGCTCGCATTAGAAGACCAAGATACATTTGTGTATTAAATTCATTTAGATTTATTGATTTTATTTTATGTGTATGAGTATGTTGCCCGCATGTACATGGATGTACATCATCTGTGTGCCTGGTGCCTGTGGTAGTCAGAAGAAGGCATCAGATTCCTCAGAATTGGAGTTACAGATGATTGTGTGACACCATGTGAGCACTGAGAACCAAACCTGGGTCCGAGTACAAACAAAATTAGTGTTTTGGGATTTTCTGTGGCATACCCAATTTGCCTATCTGCACACACACACACACACACATACACATACATACACACACACAAATACACACATACACACACACATACACATACACACACAAATACACACATACACACACATACACACACACACATACACACACACACACACACACACACACACACACACACACACACACACATACACACACACCCCTGATATTAAGAACCACACCTTGTAGGCATTTTTCATTAAAAAACCAAAGACCAAAAACCTTAGAATTCCAAAGGAGGTCTGAAACAAGTAACCATATCAACAAAAGCCAACTGAGGCAGTCCTGCAGAGTGGATGTTTTCCAGACCAGGGAGTCTTTGGTTTAATATTCTGCCTTGATTTCTCTCTCCTTTCCCTTCAGCTCTGCCTGAAGTTACCCAAGAGTCCAGCAAGAGTCACCCCAGACTGAAACTACACTGGGAATTCTGCTTCTCACGACCTTTTTGTATCACCAGAGGGATCAAAGGGGTTTTGTTCTGTTTCTGTAATCAGCTATTTCTTTGAGAGAGCCGAGCTAGAAGAGTTTGAATTATGATTAAAAGTGCATGCGAGGCAAGCATTGACATGGCATTTTAATTACCTCCCTCTTCTCCAGTGGAAGACAGTGCTAGGAGCAAGCAGATGTCTAGGGTTGAATTCGGTTTTATTCTCTTTACAGAAAAAAAAGGAACATCTCTTTTTATAAGCTTTTTCTTTTTTTCAAAGAAATTTGACCATTTATCTCCCCCGGCCATTCCATGTATTTCCAAAATATCTACCTTGCTCAGGTTAAGACAATTGCTATTTGACAGATTTTTTTTTTTTCTCACTACTGGACTCTGACATATGCACAAAGAAATATACACAATCCTGTTTGGAATTAACTGATAATAGACTACTATTGCCTATTACTTTGCTTGGTCAGAATGAACTAATAATTCTCAATTATCTGGTGTTAATATGTCAGTATGTTTTATTTCTTTAGTATCCTGTCTCTGTGGCTGTGGTAAAATACTTATCTACCTGGGGAGGAAAGGGTTTATTTTGGCTTACATCATCAAAAAAGCCAATGAATCAAGTCAGCAACCCGGGAGCAGGAACTGAAACAGGGACCGTAAAGGAGTATTGCTTACTGGTTTGTTTTCTGTGGCTTGCTCAGCTTGCCTTCCTGCACAATCTGAGACTGCCTGGTTGGGGTGGTGTAGCAAGTCTGTCTCTGTCCTGTCTGCCAGCTCCCACATAACCACACAGCTTGGCCTTAGCTTAAGCTTGTTCCTAACTAGTACTTATAACTTAAATTAACCCATATTTTAAAATCTATATTCGATTACTTGTCTTGGTTACCTTTACTCTGTATTACCCATCCTGCTTTCTCCATGTCTGGCTGGTAACTCTACCTTTCTTCTTTCCTGAGACCTCTCTGTCCCCAGAAGTCACATCTAAGCTCTTCCTGCCTAGCTATTGGCCATTGAGCTCTTTGGTAAACCAATCACAGTGACACACACATCTTCACACAGTGTAAAGGAGTATTCCACAGCTGGATAGCACTGCCTGCTTCAGGTTGTCCCCTCCCACCCCAATCATTAATCAAGAAACTGTAACATAGACATGCTGTCAGGTCAACATGATGAAAGCGGTTCTTCATCTGAGGTTGCCTCTTCCCAGGTGACTTTAGCTGGTGTCAAGTTGACAAAGCCAACGAGCACATCTAGTTACTTCATAATTTAGTGAATTTGAGATGAACTCATTCTTTGTTTTGAGGTGATGAATGTAAAAGCAGGAAACAGACTCATCTGTGGAAATTATTAAAACTCTTGGAAAACTCTAATATTCTTGGAAAACCCTAATATTCAATGTCAGTGGATAATAAAGTTCCAATATTTTCAATATACATCCATAACTATAGTCTTTACAATTTTCATTGAAGTTTGGATTAACTACCAGTGCTTTGAGAATCTCTATTTTCCAGTTTAAAGTGATGAACACTGATTGACTTTCTAAAATATTCAAAATACTATGTGGTTGCCCTATGCCCAGAAGTAGCTGGTCAACAAAAAACTGACCTCATGCTTTTTTTTGTGTGTGCTTTTTGTTTTGTTTTGGTATTTTGTATTATTATTATTACTATTACTATTATTATTATTATTATTATTATTATTATTATGTTTGATTTTTTTGTGCTTTTCTTTTGAGAGAAAGGGAGTGTGAAAGATCATGAAGTTGAGTGGGTGGGAAGGGAGGAAGATCTGCTCCAGTTTATACCCTGTGTTTCTATGGCAACCCATAGGGTAGCTGACAGATATTTTACATTTTGAAAGACTCAAAGTACCATGTCAAATATATAAATTAAGTCTATTAATTTGGCCACAATTCCTAATAAACATAAGAGCTAGATATTTCTTTTGCCTTGGTTATACCATAAAAAATGGTAGATGTTAAAAATTGTTACTTCAACAGTTTAGGAAACTCTGAGATTAAAACCAAGGTGTAGAAATCCATCCACACTTCTGGCAAGTTCATGACCAACATCTGTAAGGTTCAGGACATCAACACAACTGTCAGCCTGTTCCTTTCTCTCACCTTTGTGTAGACATGTTACATGTAGTCATAGAGTTGCATGTTCTCACCTTTGGGTAGTCACATGCACATGTAAAGTTATCCACCCTTCAGGTATCCAAAAGGTAACTGAGGAGGAGACTGGGACTCCAGGTTAATGCATCCATTGGCCCCACAGACTCTCAGCCTCTTTGGAATGGTGTGACTAGAGGGGCCTTTTAAATATAGGACCCTGCCAAGGACCTTGGCTTTCTAGATTTCAACCAAACTCTTTTCCACGCCATTGTCTTTTGCAATACTCAAATCACATGACCATATAGGGTATGCTTCTTTGTATATTCCTAAGAATCAAGTTCCTCTGCCCTGTCTTCTTAACTTAGATGAACCTGAAAGTAGAGAAAGGACTCCAGAAGGAAGAGAGACTGTGTCTGCTTTTTCTGGTAAAACCTCAGTCTGAATTGTTGGGCAAGGTCCTAGTCACTAAAGAAATGTGGTAGTGTATGTCTGGTCCCACTGAGCCAGAGTGTCTCATAAAATCATCCAAACTGTTGTGAATGGAATGACTCTTGGGAAGGTCAGCAGAGAAGGTCACATCTGGGTAGGGGACGACACAGTGAGGACTTGAGTGATCCTCCATGGGTGACCAGACAGGAAGAGACAAGGACACTAGCACTGATGCATGCCACTGTCAAGGAAGGTCCTGTAGAGAACATGAACTGAAACTTAAATGTAGTATTAGAAGTGAGATTTTGACTATGCCCATACCATCCTGTATGAATTTGATCTTGGGAGCTAAGAAGGTTTGCGTTTGGTTAGTATTTGAATAGGAGAAATTAATCAATAGGAGAAATTCCTATTGACACATAAAACTAGGATTTAAACAGAGAATAGGCTCATTATTCTTTAAATATTTATTTTTATTACTTTAAATTATGCATGTATACATGTGTGTGTCTGTGTGTATATGCACAAACATGCGTGGTGTGTGTGTGTGTGTGTGTGTGTGTGTGTGTGTGTCTGTCTGTCTGTCTGTCTGTCTGTCTGCATGTGGGCATATGCACATAACTGCAGATACCCTTGAAGGTCAGAGCCTTTGAACTTCTGATATTCCTATCTACACATCCTAGGTTACTGGCATGTATCACCCAGTCAGTTTCTTTGCTACTGAGAACCAAACCAGAGGCTTTGCTAGGCATGTCTACTACCAACTGAGCCACATCCCACCCATAAAATATTACATTCTTTTTTACACATGTGAGTTTGTCAATTGAGATTCATAATATATTCATATTAGATCATTTTAATGCCCCAAATTATCTGTATATTTGATAATCCACCTTAAAAGGCTTCTATGCTGTATCGCACATAAACACGCCTCTGTTCAAAGACCACTTCATAATAAATCACAGTTTAGTAACCATCTAACCATCCTATGACTGGATATTTAAGTTGTAATAGTGTTTCACTCATATACATGATGGAACATGACATAATGTTTTCTCAACTACTCTTAGTACAGCCTTTGTATGTCTATATGCCAGAAATTAAAATAACTACATTCTGGTAACACACACACACACACACACACACATACACACCACATACATTCATACACACATGTATACACAGATCCTAATTCATGATCAATTTTCATCTTTTCTAGCAGCATGTTTTAATCAGATGAAGTATCTTGTGGTAAGTCTGTATTTTAGAGACAGAAGGTGCACTCAGTCTGGAGGGGAAAATGTTGAAAGGCAAGAGCTCCATCACTTTGTTCAGCTCTACCTCTTAGTCCCCCCCTGGCCCCCCGCCCTACTCCCTAGCCTGTGCCTGAGTCAACCTCAAGACTCAGGCTGCTCAGGGTTACACAGGTGAGATTTGAGACTCTGGTCTGGCAAGGGTAGCTGGATTAAGTACACTTGTTGGCTGCTTTGGCGCTTACGTCTGTAGTTTAGTGCCAACTATTGGGAGTGACATGCAATCTCCTTTGTCTTTTGTTATATGTAACATATAACTCAATTATATCACTTACCACATTGTTTGAAATTTATGGAACTGAACCAAACAACCCAACAGAGGCCAATGAGATGGTTCAGCAGATAAGGGCGTTTTCCTCCAAGTCTGACAACCTGAGTTAGATCCCTGGAACCCACATGTTGGAAAGGCAGAGCTCCTAAAATTTGTCCTCTGACCTACACACACACACACACACACACACACACACACACACACACACACACACACACACACTGTGGCATGGTGTGGCATGGCATAGATACCCTTAAAACATCAAGTGCACCTTTTGGGGTCTCAGTGAGCCTTTTGACTGATTATGTGGGTCTCTGTTTCTGTGATAGAATGGCCAGTTCACTTGATCCAGGTTTGTTGAAAAGGGTTGGAATTGATCCAGATCTCTGCCCTGCTGCATGAAGCTGCAGCCACCCAAGGTGGATGACAAGTGAAAGCAGTGTACATGTACATGCCTTAACATGTGCTGCTGTGTGTGAAGGAGAATTTAGTAAATGTCAACCAAAGAGGGAAAAATGACCGCTCTTTATATATGATGAGAATTAGAATACAAAAACCCACTCACCCTCCCCCAATTCTGTTTGGTTACTAGGCTAAAAGAATGAGGATCCCAAGGAATGGAACATATAGTCAAGTAGAGTAGAGATTGCGTGACAGCTGTCCCAGCATGCAATGTGGGGATATGAAGACAATACATGCTTCTTTTTCTCTCTTTCTCTATTTTTTTTTTTAACGTTTACTTCATTCACATTGGTGTTTTGCCTGTATATCTTTTGTGAGTGTGTCAGATCCCCTGGAACTGGAATTACAGACAGGTGTGAGTTGCTATGTGGGTGCTGGGAACTGAACCTGGGTCTTCTGGAAGAACAGCCAGTGCTCTAATCACTGAACCACCTTTCCAGCCCCATGTATCGTATTTTTCTCTTTAAACATTTATTTTGTCATGATTTCAGACTTAAAGTTGCAAGACTTTAAATAATTCTGATAACTTCCACTCACATTCTTAAGAAGATAAAAGCTGAGAAGCTGTAGTTAAGGCACCATTCATACTGAAACATTTCAAAGTAATTCAAGGACCTTCTTTAACACAAAAAATGCAATAATCAAGACCACATGAATGATACCTCTTATCTAATACAAAGATATAGTTTTTCAGCTTGCCCCAACAATTTCTGGAGTATAAACAGACAAAACTAACACCACCAAGAGTGAGGCTGCCTTGAGTTTTAATCTCCTTGTATCAGGAACAGTTTCCCTGGCCGTCTCTGTTTTTACTGTCCTGATGATATGAAAGTTCTGGCCAGCTGCACTGCAGCATGCCCCTTGATGTGATTTAATCAGGCTCATTTCTGCATTCAGGGCAGGAGTTCCATAGGTGTTAGGATGCACCCTTCTTCCCCCATGAATCATGTCTGAAGGTTCACAGTGTGGACAAGGATCATTAATGATGCTGCTTGACCATTTCGCTGAGGTGGTGTGTGCTAGGTTTCATCACTGAAAAGTTGTTGCTGTTGTTTCTGTTGTAACTACTATTTTGAGGGAGAAACATCGAGACTACACAGATAGCCTGCTTTGGTGTTGGGTTCCTGCCTGGATGTGTTATTTCAGTAGCCAAGCATTGGCCTTTCAAGTTTCTCATTCTTGGTTGGGTTTGTAGTTTAGGGGAAGGCTGTGTGTGTGTGTGTGTGTGTGTGTGTGTGTGTGTGTGTGTGTGTGTGTGTGTGTGTCTGTGTATTTTATACAATATAAATGCCTATGTACATATGGCACTGTGGTCTCATGGGCTCTTTTTCACCCCCCTCTCTCTCTCTTGGTGATTCTTATCTAGTAGGTTACAGTCTGTTAGTGTTACTCAGTTCAGTCCTCAACTTTCTAAGATTTGACTAGTAGAAATCCATTCAAATTGGCTTCTTTGGTTTTTTTGTTTGTTTGTTTGTTTGTTTGTTTGTTTTGAGATGTCTCTGTCATTCTCTGTTAAAAATTCTGGGCAGTTAGAAATGACATCTTGAGTTAAAGCTAAGCCCGAGACATTGTTTGAATATACCCTTAGTTTAAGGCACAAAATGATATTCCAGTCTCAAGTTATATTTTCCCTGTTCCTGACTGGTGGTGTTTTTAAGTAGTCAAAAGATGTTGTTGCTTTGACACCTTTTCAGCTAAGAGTTGGGAAGTAGAATCAGACATTCCATGCACACCCTCTAATACCTCTAATTTCCGCTAAGGCTCAGAGTTGGAGACCTTCCTCAATTAGTGAGAAGCCTGGCTCCCACTGACTTTGATCTATTTATCTCTTTGCTTGATCCTGGATCCTGGAATACACACAAAGTTATGTCAGAAATGCTAATGTATATAGTCAAATGAAAAATCCTACCATTTCTTTCTTTTTCATTTTGTGCTGTTAAAACACATTGTGTATGTTGGGCAGAAAGCAGTCTGCCCCTAAGCTACCTCCCAGGCCTGTCTTACTAATCACACTTCAATTACTTCTATTCATCTTTTTGACTTTAGGCTGAAAGTATATTTCACCCAAAAGGTCCTTGAGTAAGCACCCCATTCTCAGTAATTTGGCTCATGTGTTTATTTCTATATGCATTCCATTTCTAAGGTTACCCCAGTTGTTTGAGTGAATAAAACATTGGCTCCACAAGCAAGGGTTACCCCAAAGAAGTGTCATTTCCTGTCATTCCTTTAATTCTAACTTATTCCATTTTGGTTTTTAACTACCTGTGTTTCTTCATACATGAATAGAGTTATATTTTCAAAATACCTTCTTTCTTATATAAAGCAGCTTACTCTAAACATGTTCTGTTTCCTCTGTTTAATGGAGCCTACAGACAACTCCATATTGGTTCATAGGGCTCTTAACCTCTCTGTGATTCAGCTACACAGTATACATCATCTAGATATGCCACATTTCATTCAACTGCTTTCTAATAAATATATAAGTGGCTTCCAATACTCAAATAAAAAAATTTTAATAATCCCATGTAGATATTTTATGTATTGTTTAAAGTATATTTTCAGTGTAAATTATTGAAGTTGGATTTCTGGGCCAAAAGGTATACTACACATATATAGTTTTGTTAGGTAACATAAATCCCTATGCATAAGAATTTTGCACACATCTACCAACAACTTATCAAAGTGTGCATTTCAATTTTTTTTTTTAGTTCATCAAGCTGTTTAATCTAGCACATTGACTAGAAAGGCTTGTACAACATTTCAAATTTTTGAGAAATAGTAGGTGAGAAATATTATTTAATAATTTAAATTAGTATATTGCTTATTATGAATGATGTTGATTTTACATATTTATATTTATGGGCCATCTTTGCTTATTTGCCTTTGATGATGTGGTTGTTTATAGATGTATGTCATAATTAGGGTTATTATTGCTATGATGAAACACTATGACCAAAGAATCTTAGGGAGGAAAGGGTTTATTTGACTTACACTTCCACCCTTTATGTCAGCATTGAAGGAAGCCAGAACAGGAACCCAAACAGGGCATGAACCAGGAGCTGATGCACAGGCCATGGAGGAGTGCTGCTTACTGGCTTGCTCCTCATGGCATTTCCAAAATGCTGGGATCTTCTGCTACAACTGGGCTGCACTTTCACCAGTAGCCTCGCATAGGCTTCCTTCATGGTGCCAAGCCTCCACTTCTCTGAATGACTCTTTCAATCCTGGATGTTCAGCTGCCACTGAGGCTGCATTTTCACTGGTGGCCTCACTTGGCATCTTACGGTGCCAAGCTTCAGTTGCTTTCCATGGTTCCCTTCATGCCTTCAAAACCAGTATCACACTACCAAGTTTGGCTGCCAGAGGAAGGTACAACTTCACCAATGCTGGTCTCATTTTAAGCTCCACTGATTTCTCAGTCCCAGATGGCCAATACTGAGTGTACCAACAAAGCAAGATTTCACTTTAGTAGTTGTGTATCTTGTTAATCACAGAAGATTCTTCAGTCTCACCTAAATAGAGCCATTAGAATTTTAGTTCAAAATAACAAATGACCCTGATTGAGACTTTAAACTTCTCCATGAATGTCATAAGCCCTGCCTTCATTATTGGCACAGCTCTCAACATTTTTTTTTTTTTTTTTTTGAGACAGGGTCTCTCTGTGTAGCTTTGTGCCTTTCCAGGCTGGCTTCAAACTCACAAAGATCCGACTGGCTCTGCCTCCCGAGTGCTGGGATTAAAGGCATGCACCACCACCGCCTGGCTGCTCTCAACATTCTTATCTTCAAAGCTCCTACAGAGCAGCCCATTGAGCTCTCAACACTCAATGGCTTTTCTAGCCCAAAGTTCCAAAGTCCTTCCACAATTCTTTCAAATACAACATCATCAGATTGGTCACAGAAATACCCCACTCCTGGTATCAAATTGTCTTAATTAGGCTTATTATTGCTGTAATGAAGCACCATGGCCAAAGCAACTTGGGGAGGAAAAGACTTATTTGACTTACCCTTCTACACTGTATTTCATCATTGAAGGAATCCAGAACAGAAACTCAAATAGGGCAGGAACCCCTCTAGGGGCTGATGCAGAGGCCATGGAGGAGTGCTGCTTACTGGCTTTCTTCTCATGGCTTGCCCAGTCTGCTTTCTATATAGAATTCAATACCACTTGCCCAGAGATGGTACCACCCACAATGGACTGGACCTTCCCTCATCAATCACTAATTAAGAAAATGCTCTACAGCTGGGTCATGAGGAAGCATTTTCTCAGTTGAGGTTCTCTCCTTTTTAATGACTCTAGCTTGTGTCAAGTTGACATAAAACTAACCAGGACAATGTATATATGAATAACATATGTTGCAAATATTTTCTTATAATTCTTTGACTGTCTCTTGATCTTACTTTTGGATATGTTTTGTGTTTTGTTACATGTTATTTTACTTAAAAAATATAGCATTGTATTTATCAATCTTTTCTTTCGCTGAGTCTGTGTTTTCAGACATGGCTAGAATGCCTTTGCTGACATTCAGATTAGAAAGGGACCCAGTAATGCTTTATTCTAGTACTTTCAGGATTTCATTTGCTACATTTAGATATGTGATGAATTTGGAATTTATTGTTATGATGTTAGACATAGATTTTAGTTTTCTTTTCATCTTCTAAATGGCTAGACAGTTGTCACACTTAATTTTAAATTTGCTCAAGCTTTGAGGTATAACTTTAGTCCATAGTGATTTTATTTGTATTTAAGAATTTTATATATATGAATGTTTTACCTACATATATTTGGGCATCACATGTGTGCAATGCCCAAGGAAGCCAGAAGAAAGCGTTGGACCTTCTTGGGACTAGAGTGATGGATGATTACAAGCCACCATGTGGGTACTGGGCATTTGACCTTGGTTTTCCAGAAGTGCAGCAGTACTTTTAACTGCTGAGCCATCTCTTCAGTCCATAGATGCATGCATGAGGTCATTTTTTTTCTTTTTGGTTTATTTTTATATTTCCTCTTCTGATGATACTGTTTTAGCAGAATAATTCTTCATTACCCATGGAATACAGGGAGCAAATGGAATAAACATGCTTTTTTACCTTTGAACAGGTTTTAAAATATTTTTTAAAATACCCTTATTACATTATGCATTGTGTGTGTGTGTGTGTGTGTGTGTGTGTGTGTGTGTGTGCACATGTGCATGCACACATGCCATGGTGTGTTTTGAAGGGCAGAGAACAACTTGAAAAATCACTTCTCTGTTTCTACTGTATGGGTCCCAGGACCGAACTCAAGTTGTCAGGCATGGCGGCAAGTATCTTTTTTCCACTGAGCCACCTCATTGGCCTTTGAACACTTTCGAAGTAGAGTGACCAACTCTATATTATGAGAATGATAATTTTAAGAACGATTTACTTTTCTTTTTGAAAGTTTCCTTATCTGTATTCCAGTGCCTACTGTTGACAGGATCCTACTTCAGCCATCTTGGAGAAAAAGAGAGAGAAAAAGACATCCTAAGCCATGACAGTGAGAGACACCATTCCCGTTTGTGGTTGAGTTTGGGGCAGCAAGGAAGGAAGAAGGAAAATAAGACCTGTTTTTCCACTTAGTTGGGCGGCTGAATTAGCTGACCTTTAAGGTCTCCACCACTGAGTTTTATGGCTCCATGAATCATTCTTTTGACTCGAGCCAAGCTGGTGATGAAATGGCTGGGATGGTGTGGGGGTCAGAGGTGAGCTGGAGATGTGGTGAGTGTGTGGGAACAAGGGTAAGAAGGGAGAGATTTTAAATGACCAAGTACAGTTAGGGAACAGTCCTCCTACCCTTTGTATCAGAGAATGGGAAATGAAGGTGTGCATTGGTGGGAAGTTACCGAATAGGCAGGGAATGGTAGAGCGGGGCTGATGGGATCCATGGGGAGGGCCATTTCACAAGTGGTCAGGATTTTGAGGATGGATAGACGACAACAAATTTCACCAGCCACTCAACCAACAGCGTCATTAGGGGTGTGAGAAAAAGCCTCAGAATTATTTGGCCTGTTTCCAAGTTCATGTGCTAGGTCATTTTGTCTGTTACAGTAAGTTAACAAATAATTGCAATAAGTAGAAAGACTCACAGTAAAGCCCCAACTTTATTGCTGCCCTGAGAGGACCTTTCAATCACCACAAAGGCACCAAAAATTTAGCGGCTGGAAATTTATTATGCATGGACAGCATTATGGATGAGGAAATACTCTTCGCATCTGTGTTACCTGGTAGAAACCCGTAAAAAGGAAATGTGAGCTTGGATAAGACACTCATACAAAGCATGTAAGTTTTCCTACATTAAATTTCCTACATTTGAAATGATCATGATGAGATCTGAGGGAGGGAGACGCTAAATGAAAGTCAGAGGAGGCTTCCTTCATCTATGACAAGACCTTTTTGTTGACAGATTTAAAGTACCCTGAGTTTGATAATGGCCAAAATATTGTCCTTGCTCAGTTTAGGTAACAAAGCAGAAACTGAGTCTGCCAACCCTTGCATTTGGCAGCAGGTGTACCAATATAATTTTGCCTTAAGGAGATAATTGAAACTAACAACATGGTAGCAGCACAAGAAACTCTCAGAGAATGATTTAAAAGAAGACAGGGAGCCCTTGACTGTGAGGCTAAGAAGAACACTGTGATAACTTCCAGTGGAAAAGTCACGTTTCCCTGTTAGAGCAATGATTAAAAAGAATCATGATTAGTAGCATGACTCACTGTAAAATCTCAGCTTTATGGCTACCATCATGGATCTTTTGATTATCGAAGGGATGAAGGATGCCAGAGGGAAAATTCACGTGCTAGCAGTCCCGAGACTAAGAAAGTCATGTTTACCTTAGAATGGCCTAATTTCCCTCGTTGTTTAGTGAATATGGCTTCCTCTCTTTGCTCTTTCTGAATAAACGAGCCTCAGAAGACAAGAGAGCCAACCCTATGCCAGCCTCCTATGTACCACATATCTCTTCCATTCTGGATTGAGAAGAGAACAATAAAAATTCCCTGTACGAGCTTTCTGGCCTTATTTCTCCTTTTCTTTGGGTGTTCTATTATGAACTAATAAGATACAAGACAATAGTCTAATTGTTTTCATTTGTTATGACTTTCCATGTGTTCTAAATGCGATCTCCTTTAGAGAGTTTCATGAATTGCTGAAAAGAATGTGTATTCTCTAGCTGTTGGATACAAAGTTCTATAAATAATGGTTAGGTCTATTTGGTCTATGGTTCTCTTTAACCCTGAAGTTGCTTTGTTGATTTTTTTTTAATCTGAATAATCTATCTGTTGATGAGAGTGAATTATTTAAACTACCCACTATTATTGAATCTGTATTTCTCTGCCCCTTTCCACCCTGTCATGTTTGGTATGAATGTATTCATAATCATTATATATTCTTGGTAGACTGTTCCCTTTGTCAATATATAATGACCCTCTTTATTATCTTTTACTAATCTTGGCTTGTTGTCTGCTACATTGGGTATGACTGCAGATACCATTATTTACTTTCAAATTACATTTGCTTGAACCATTAATTTCAGTCTTTGGCCTGTTAGTCACGTATTGAGATATGTTTCTTGTAGTCAGCAAATAATCGGATCTTATTTAAATAAATATACTGAAGTACATTCAGCCAGTCTGCATCTTTGAATTACATGAAGACCATTTACTTTTGCAGTTATTATTGAACAGTATGCATTCACTTCCCCTTCTCCATCCTGAGGGCTTGCTGTTTGCTGAGTGTTGGATGATTCCCTACTTCTCCTATGTTCATCTGTTTATCTGCTGATGTTTATTTATTTATTTTTCCTGAGCTCTGGTACTTGGTCACACCATTTTCCCTCTTCTGTGCGCGGCATTCCTTTAGTGATCTTCTGCAATGCTGGCTTAGTGGTACTACTTGCTTTAGTTTATACTTACATGAAAGGCAATCTTCCTGGGTAGTTATTTCATCATAGGCTTCAGATGAGTCAGCTCAGATTCTCCTGTCCTTTAGGGTTTCGATTGAGAAGTCTACCATTATTTTGATATATTTGGCTTTGTAAGTAATGCTTGTCTGCTTTTTCCTGTTCTTTCTTAGTTCTATACTCTTGGAATGTTAAGTATAATATGTTATGCAAAGGGTTTTCCCCCTGGATTTTTTTTCTTCTGGTTTTTCCAGACAGGGTTTCTCTGTGTAGCTTTGCGCCTTTCCTGGAACTCACTCTGTATCCCAGGCTGGCCTTGAACTCACAGAGTTCTACTTGCCTTTGCCTCCCAAGTGCTGGGGATTAAAGGTGTGCATCACCACCACCCAGCCCCCTGGATTCTAAATGTTTCTTTATAGCACATTTGGAGCTACAGAGTAGATGGTAAGTAGAATATCTGCCTGGCATGCACAGCATCCTGGATTCAATCATAAACACTGTCAAAATAAAAAATAAAGTAAAATAAGATGTAGTACTTTTCAATGGATGATAAAGTGAATATTTATGCCTCTTATTACCAACTGTATTAATAGTCAGTGTGTTAATTGTCATATAGTGCAAATTTTGTTTCCTGTTTTATTCCAGTGGCAAAATAAAACCTGACACATGATGTTCACTTCCTGCCTAGTTAATGAAAAAGACAAATGGATGATGGATGGCTGAAAAGGGATACAAGGATAAATAAAAGAGAATATGTTACCCCTGAGGATCTCATAGAGGTGGGGAAGGATGACAGTAGGCAAAGACACAGATAATTGCAAGTTGACGCATTAGCTCAAGTGATGGGTGAGATTATAGGGATCCATCTTCCAGTGTGGGTGTGGTGAAAGTGATGGGGAGATCTATTCTTATTATGTCATTAACTTATGTATCATTATATCTTACTCCCCTTTTCTTATCTTCTTCCATACTTTCTGACTTACTGTATTTATTGTTAGCTGGGGAACCATTTTTAATCATCTTTAACTCATAACACTTTATCTACCTCTGAAGTATTGTCAAATGAATTCAATGCACTCGGGCTTGCCACAGCTGTGTCCTCTGTAAGCAGTCACTGTGTGGGACTGTGGTGTGTGAGTGTTCATTAGGGTTCTGCTCTTGTAAAGAGGAGGGATGGAAGCAGGACTGAGCCAAGGGAGAAGTCTTCTAGCAAAGCAGGGCTCATGAGATCTGGTCCACTTGGAAGGGGGCTTGGAGTCAGGGATGCCCATCACCTTCAGGTCTTTATTGTCCTCCACCATTATAATCCTTCCCCTCAGTTCTTGCAAGTTACTGGATTCAAACAAAATCTTAAGAGAAATGATGATCTGTCTATATCCGAAGCCAACCCTGATGATGCTGGAGGCTGGGAGCTCACCACACAAGCAAACATCTTGGCAATAAAAATCCCTCCTTGAACGCTGGTCTGTCTGACACATCCCTGTGTTTTCCACAGGGTGCCAGACACCCAGAACTGAAAAAAGGCAAGAGTGGACAATGACGATGACGGTTTTACTCAAGGAAACATTACCTCATCTGATCTAGAATGGGTCCTTCGGACAAAGCTTTCTTCTCACGGCTTCATTATTACACATGACCCTCACTGAGGAGTTGTCCTGTGTCTGGATAAACAGTAACAACCTGGGTTTGCCTTTGAAGAAGCCTTTCTTCCTGAGCCTTAGTTTATTTATCTCAAGATGAATATAACGGTGTTCTATCTTACAAAGAATATAACAATACCATTTGGAGAGGGTCTAGAAAGTAGACAAGCCATTAAATTTCCCAGCAGACTTTTAGTACTTTGCCAGTGCCCAATAAGTGGTGGTAACTTAGGAACTGCACATTTTTGTGACCAAAGTCATCTCTACCGGCTGCCACCATTGGCCACAGGCAGCTTGTGTCACCTCTCAAGTATGTCTGTGTTCTCACAATGCCTTCCAAAGCGCTTTGGCCCCCTGCTTCCTACGACCTTTGTTTCTTTTTCTTACCTCTTTTTCCTGTGTGTGTTCCTTTCTAGTGCAATTTTAAAAAATCGCTTAATACGTATTTCCTAAATTGCAAACTTATGGCTAGAAAAACTGTACTCCTGCTCAACAGGTAATCTTACACGTTGAAATATCCTACTCTTTCACAGTTTTTCATGCAATAACTAGCGTATTCTCATGGTTCTTTCCCTAGCATCACTGAACTTGACATACATTCCACCTCACTCACTTACATCATTTGAATTGTGCAGCATTCTTTGGAGGAACAGAACTAATAGGATGCATATACACATGCAAAATTAGATTGCTGGTAAGTTGTTTAACTCTATTCCCTTTGTCCAGTTGTTATTTCCTATGTCAATAATGCCACTTCAATATCCTGTTCTTAGACCATAAGTAAAAAAAAAATCCATACAATCACCAGAAATTTCTTTTTAATTTTAATTCTTTTTAATGAATATGTGAGGGCAGATGGTTCTTACTAATATCCAGTCTTTTGTTGGATGAGGCAAAGTCCTTGCTGCTCTTGTCTGTTTTCCCACAGTGAAGGGAGAAGGACCCATCTGAAGCAGGAAGTGATCTTCTTCTCCATCCTTCTTCCCCTCCCCCTCCTCATTCTGTCAGAAATGGTGCACCACTGGCAGGCTGGCCCTGTAATGCAATGTGGAGGAGGTATTGATGTTAATGGCTCACTTTCAGTCCACACCGTCTTGCAATCTTAGGGATTAAGTTTCTGTATTCTTGGGCTTTAATGTAAGATGTGGATGGGACCTTATAAATCTGAAGCAGATGTGGGAGTGGAGCTTGAAGTCCAGCTAATACTCTCCAAGCCAGGTTGCTCCAGAGAATTCATTCAGTCCTGGGTGAAGAAAGACAAATAACCAAGTTCTCGATTATCAGAAAGTGAGTGTAATTGTGTGGACAGACAGTTTAATCATGTGAAGACTTGATTGAGTGCCCTGTCCCTGCACCAGCTCAGTACTGGTGACTTCGGAGGCCTGTGGGGCCTTCCTTAGCTGACAATTTAGTGTATATCCAGAAAAATTCAGTTCAGTTTGGACTTGTTCCAAGCCACAGCTCTCTTTTGCATTTCTGACCACTCTCCTGTGTCCTCTGGGAGATTTGCAGAGGAGGACAAGATAGTTTGCAGAGGTGGGGATTTCTCTTATGGGCTACAATGACGAATTAGTCAAGTTGAGAAAGTGATCTTTAAGTTCAAAGCTCCATCCCACAGGCCATCTCAATGAGAAGTCACAGATGAGTGCAGGTGCTTTTTTCTGAGCGGTATTTTGGGCTCATACAACTTTCTCTGAATACTCAACATGTTTCAATTCAGGCAGAATACTTTCTGGAAAAGCTGTTGTTTTCTTCAAGTTTTAGAGTCACAGGAACAGCAAGCATATAGTTTTCATTGTTGCATTAAAACCATTTTCTACTCATTAACCACTGGTAATGGCAATGTTATCAAGAGATTACATATATATATGTAATCTCTTTATATATATATATATATATATATATATATATATATATATATATATATATATATATATGTATGTTCTCAAAGCCACTTTGAGAAGAAGACTTCAAACCATCCTCTCTAGTCTTCACACAGTGAAGATGTCACTGCATCCTCCATCCCTTTTAAAAATATGTTCACCTAGATGAGGTGAGAATAAAGGATGGGTAGACCTGTTCTTGTTAAAGCACCAAGGGGAACAAGATCTTACTCTTTACATATAGGGAAGGAAAACCCTAGCCAAAGGAGAGCACTGGGTGAGTTTTCAGGATGAATGAATTCCAGAAGTTGTTGGTAGACATACTGCACAAGACTTGTCTTTTGACTTAGATAAAAGATCTCTAAGGCAACCCCAGAACAGTGAATCTATCATTGAAGTTGGACTCTTCCTGTATCTCCTACCTTCATCCATTGCTGGCATTTAATCTGGTTTGTGAAATTCGGGTCAGGAAGGAGATGGAAGATTCGACATATACTGTGTATTTTCCGAATGAATTGCTCTCAGCTTTCAAATAAAGTAGATTCAGGCTGGGAAGATGGCTTAGTTTGGTCAAACGCTTGCTATGCAAGCAGGAAGACCTGAGTTTGGATCTCTTACCACCTACGTGAAAAGCTGGTCACAGCTGGGTGGTGGTGGCGCACGCCTTTAATCCCAGCACTCGGGAGGCAGAGCCAGGCGGATCTCTGTGAGTTCGAGGCCAGCCTGGGCTACCAAGTGAGTCCCAGGAAAGGCACAAAGCTACACAGAGGAACCCTGTCCCGAAAAACCAAAAACCAAAAAAACCCCCCCAAAACCAACCAACCAACCAAACAAACAAACAAACAAAAAACCACCCAACCAAACAAAACCAGTTCTGGGAATGCATGGAAAGGAGGTTCTCTGGAGCTTGTTGGCCACTGTAGACGAGCTCCAGGTTTAGTGAGACTCTGTCTCAGAAAATAAGGTGGGGAGTGATTGAAAAATGAGAGAATCAACTCCCCCAAAAGCTGTTCTTCTGACCTCAGGCTTGGGCACCCCCACGCACAATAAAATAAAATTATAGTCTACCAAGTAGGAAGAGGGAACTGCTGTCAGCCAGTAGTTTCCATGTGTACAAGAACATGCATGTGGCATACACAAATATTTAGACACACACACTCACAAATGCACACATGCACAAAAACATTTGAATTCATCCTATCTGTAAAATGAATGCAGTGAAACCAGTGCCTTGTAGACAATGGATGCTGAGTGAAAATAAACTTTCTTTGTTCTAAGAATTCTTTTTTTTTTTTTTTTTAATTTTTCGAGACAGGGTTTCTCTGTGTAGCTTTGTGCCTTTCCTGGAACTTGCTTTGGAGACCAGGCTGGCCTTGAACTCACAAAGATCCGCCTGGCTCTGCCTCCCAAGTGCTGGGATTAAAGGCGTGCGCTACCACCGCCCGGCTTTGTTCTAAGAATTCTTTACTGGAAGGAAAGGAGATAAACACAAAACGTTGTTAGATAATGAATCTGGAATACAATGCTAGCAGCAAGAGAAAACTTTAGCATTGAAGCAAGTAAGGGAGGATCCAGTCTCTAATAAACAGAGAGATATCTTCGAAGTATTCTGATCATGGTGTAGAATACCAGGCAGTTGGTCAAGTACAAGAGAGAGAGTGGTAGGGCTCTCTCTTCTAACTGTTAGACAGAAATCTCTGAGGAAGAAAACAGCTGGGTACCTAAGCAGGAACCCTGAATCAAGTGTTTACAATAGAGGGGCAGAGCCACCTTCTGGGAGGCCAATGGATCAAGAGACACCCAAGGTGAGTTCTGAAAAGAAGACAGAAGTGATTTGTTCTCAAACTCCGTTTAAACTTCTGCTCCCTGGGTGGGCCAGAGTTTGCAGGTGTCCGTAGCCAGGAGAGACAGGGCCTGGCTCAGATCAGTTTTCAGTTTTCTGTTACCCTCCTCCCTTGTCTCCGTGCTATTCAGCCAATATTGCATCTTTAGTGGTTAAGCTCTGGGGGCAGGTGGCTATTTGTAAGGCTACTAATTAGATAAAGGGACTGATGTGCGCCAGGATGCAGATAATGCATGGAATTGTGCCAAGACCCACAGCTCAGGAGTTTATGACCCCCAGCTGCCATGGCGACCATGCCTGTTCGGTTGGAGAAGCTTTTTGTTGTGGGACAGGAGGTAGCACACAGGCAGGGCACCCGCTTCTGTGTGGCTTGAAACTGAAAACTGCAATGGATGTGGAGGGGCAAAAAGGCAGAGGGGCACTAGGCTTCCCATTCATGCCTAAATGAGCAAATTGTTTTGGGAGTTCTTTTTTCTTGTGTGGGGGGGGTGGGGTGGGGAGGTGTCTTTCTTGTTTGCAGGAATCTGACTTTTGGAAGATGTGTATCCTTGAATCTTCTTGCACTGGTCTCTTACTACATAGCTCTCACCTTGGGAACTTTGATTTCTTATTCTTTAAAAAAATATATTTCTGAAAGTTTAGCATGTTTTTTTTTTTTTTAAAGAAGAATGTTTTGTAATCTTCAAGGTGATAGACAAAGAACCCGAGATTCATGTTCTTACATTCTCTTGTGTTACAATGATAACATTGTAAAGCTGTGTGTGTTACAATGATAACATTGTAAAGCTGTGTATGTTACAATGATAATTTTGTAACACTGGAAGACACCATGTAACATTCACTTGTGTGTTACAATGATAGCACTGTAAAGCCAGAAGACACCATGTAACATTCACTTGTGTGTTACAATGATAATGTTGTAAAGCTGGAGACACCATGTAACATTTCCATGCATGTTACAATGCTAATGTTTTAAGGCTGGAAGATACCACGGAGACAGTTACTCATAACATTCCATTTCCCCAGGACTGTTTTATTGTCCTGGTGTAGTAATTAATGGCCCCCTCTTTTCCCTTTCACAAGTGACCCTGTTGAGCAATCACCAACTACCAGACACAGCAGGTTCTATAATGTTGATCAGCAAGCCATGAAGTCAAAAACAGAAATGGAGAAAAACATTGAAAGGGGTTGATACAAGAGTAGGTGACACCAATGACTAATTGAGTCTTGGCTGGATTAGGAATGAAAAATAAACCTGGAGCCTGTTGGAGGAAGTGAGTCAGGGAGGGACAGCCCAAGAATTAGAGAAGTAACAGGCAGATTAAGAATGAGTCATGGGAACGGAGACCTGGAAGGTTATGACATTGTGGTAGAGGCTGGGATGCAGAGTAGACATAGATGAGTAGAGTTGGTGATTTCAGTGGAGGATTACTGATGTGACCTGGGCTTACGGAGTTCTCCCCAGAAAAATAATGACACATTGGAGTATTAATTGAAAAAAGCCTAATAAAGGGATAGCTTATAAATGCAGGGGTAGGACACTCTACAAAACCAGGGATGGTGATACACTCAGGAAATAATTCTGATGGGAAGCTAAGCTGTTTACATTCCTAGGTCTAAGAACAAAAGGGAGGGAGTCCTGGCTATAAGAAGCTGCCAAATATGGCAATCCCAGGGGAGGGCTGTGCTGTTGTAGGTACTTGGGCCATAAGTAGATGGATGCTGTGATCGCCAGAACCTTGGCTAGACAGAATGTGTGGGGATGGGATCATTGCCTTCTCATCTCATCAGATTGCCTGTCAGGGTCTTCTACTAGTCATACCTAAGTAGAAGTCAGAAATAAGATCACAATACAATTACAGGGCTGGAAAAATAGCCCAGTGGATTAGAGTGATTACTGTGTAAACATGAGGCCCTCATTTGGGACCTGAGAACCCACTGGAAAATCCAGGCATGGCCACACCCACCTGTTCATACTAGCATGCAGGGAGATGGAGATAGGAGGGTGGCTTTAGGATGGTTAATCCAGCTCCAAACAAACCAGCAACTGAAGCCCCCAAAGAGAATTCCAGGTTCAGGGAGAGACTCTGCTTCAAAAGAATAAGGTGAGGAGTAATAGAGGACACTCAACATCTGCATGGAATATGTACACACACACTTCTATTTACTCCCCCGCCTCCATCACACACACAAAAGAATGTAGGATGGGAAAAGGATTTTGGCACTAAGACTGACCACGTGTTCCTCTATCATGGAACCCACATGGTAGGAGAGAACTGACTCCACAATGACTTCCACAAGCTCACCATATCAATGTGTATGTGTGTCCACAACACATATAATAAAGAAATATGGAAACTTTGAAATATGATTATTGAGGGTCTATCCCCAGCACTTTGATGAATTGTGAAAATAGGGAATTGTATTAGTTTTCTGTAGATATTAATGCTATTCTAGATGATAGCGAGATATGTGGCAGAGAAAATATATAGTTTCTACTAATTATGTGTATTCAGTGTCATTATGGAGTATTACAGATCATTACATTGTTACAGAGAAGAAAGGATGCAATCTAAGATTTTGAAGTTCCATAAAATGTAGTTTTGCTGTTACCTGAATTTTATATCTCTCTTATTTAAATGTCTAAATCTTTTCACATGGAATTATTGATGGACAAGGGACTGTGTATAATTCAACCTTAAGCAACCAGAAAGCCAGAGAAAGTATATGAAGCAATGGTTTTTCAAAGATGGTCAACAGGAAGCCCGGAAGAGTGATCCCCAGGAGAAAAAGATCAATAAAAGGACGCCTTGGATTGTCAGTTTTCAGTTTGGAAAATCTGGCTAAAATCTGGGAGAGGAATTCAAATAGGGACTGGGTTCCTTGCTGAGTTAAGAAGAGAGTTTAGGGTTCAGTGAAGCCAGAGTAAAATGCCAGAAAGAAAAAAGTTATAGAATGTGAAACAATCCCAGAGATTTGCAGAGGAGTTTCCCCAAGTGCTTGATTGAACACTTTTTAGAGCATTCACATGAGAAAACCAGTCCAGGCTCAAGAGCCACTGAATCGTGTGTAGAACAAGCCAACAGTCTGTGGAGCTTGTGCTGGCTGGTTTTATGTCAACTTAACACAGAGGAGAGAGAGATTCCAGAAGACCAGGCTGTAGGCATTTTCTCCATTACTGTCTAAGTGGGAAGGCCTGGTCCATTGTGTGTGGAGACACCTGGACTGCTGGTCCTGGGTTCTTAAGAAGGGAGGCTGAGCAAGCCATGAAGAGCAAGTCGGAAGCAGCACTCCTCTATGGCTGCTGCATCAGCTCATGCATCCTGGTTTCTTTCCATTTTGAATTTCTGCCTTGACTTCTCTACATGGACTGTGACTTGGGATATGTAAGCCAAATAACCCCTTTCTTCCACAAGTTGCTTTGGTCATGGTGTTTCATCACAGCAATATGAACTCCAATGAAGAGTTTTTACAGGATAGGAAGAATTCCTGTTCCCATCAATCATAGCTGAAAGACCTCTTAATACATGTGTCTCTAGACACAGCTCTTAGAATGTATCATATTGGCTGTAGAATAAAGGTTGCTCTGGACTTAGCCTAGTTAAATAAAGAAGCAAGCATCCCTAGACTCAGATTCAAAATAGATATACAGTACCAGAAAAATTACAATATTAAGAAAACATATAAATCCAACAACCAAAAATGATTATACAAATGAGTATCAGACATTCAAACAAGCAGAAAAACAAGACACCTAAGGGAGAGAAAATTAGGGGCTGGAGAGATAGCTCAGCAGTTAAGAGCACTGGCTGCTCTTCAGAAGACCCGAGTTCAGTTTCCAGCACCGGCATGGTGGTTCACAATCATAGCTCCAGGTTGAGGGGATCTATTGCCCTCTTCTGGCCTCCACAGGCACCAGGCATACAGGTGATGGTGTTCAGACATGGATACAGACAAAACTCCCAGACACATCAATTAAAGTTAAAAATTGAAAAGTGAAAAAAAAAACCCAATAAACTAAAACAACAAAAATAGAAATCCAGAAATAGCTCAGATGTTAGATTTAGCAGAAAAAGACGGCAAAGCCCTTACTATAAATATGCTCTCCGTATATTTATAGAGAAAGGAAAATATGAATCCAATGGAGAGAGGAAGAGAAAGTAGGAAAACACTGTAATGGCTATTCTAGAGTCAAAAGACAAAACAATTTTTTTTGAAAGGGAAAAATAAACAATGTCACCTTAGACATTGCAGATGAAAGAAATTAGTGAACTTAAAGGCAGCATGAAAGAGTCTACCAAAAATGGAAGGCGGAACACCCGCTAACAGTGGTAAGGTGCCAGCCACCTTACGTCATCGCATGAGAGATTATCGAGGTGTTATCCTGGGCATTATTGGGCTTCCAAAAACAGGGAGCATCAGGAAGATAGTTAAGATGCCTGCCGAGAATTTCCAACATTGGATGAAAAGCTGAGCCAGGTACGGTGGTGCATGTCTTAATTTCACCGCTTGAGAGACCGAGGCAGAAGGATTGAGGATTGATTCTACGTGCGCCTGGCCCTGTCTCATGCCCTCCTTCAAAATGGCAAGAAGACAGCACCACAGAAGTAAAGAGAGGTCACTAGAAAGAAAAGCGTTGAATTCAGAAGTGGGAAGGCAAGAATGTCAGCCGGTTTGTTATCAGAAATAATGAAAACAAAGACGGTAGGGAAATGTCTGAAAGAAAACCACACGGTAAACAGAAAGCGATACTGTGCTGTCAACTAGGGGAAAGATCTGAAAACAAAGGTACAAATAAAAGATAAGGGTCCAGTAACAGCTAGCTACACGTCAGAAACATTAAAGCAAACTTCCAAACGCTGTGACACTCCAATACAGCTCCTACCCATCTTGTGGTGTTCCCCTCCTCCCGCCCCCATCATACAATTATTTTTGGTGCTACTTCATAACTGTGATTTTGCTACGGTTATGAATCATAATGTAAATGTCTGTGTTTTCCAATGGTCTTAGGTTGACCCCCGAGACAAGGTCCTTTGACTCCCCCCACCCCCAGGTCACGACCCACAGGTTGAGAACCACTGCAATATCTTTAGGCAAAAGAAAGTTGCACCCGAAAGAAACCCAGACATACAGAAGAGGAGGAAGAGCTCCAGCAAATGGTATTTATCTGTAAAAAAATGTAAGTAATCTAAGGTTTAATTGAACTGTTAAACTGTAATTAAACTGTTTAATTGAAATATAACGAGCAACATCTATATTCTCATATTCAGAGTAAAAGAATATAAAATTAAAGTTGATATCATTTAATCCAAAATATCTAAAAAAATTGCCATTTAAATCTGCAAAGTTATCTTAATTTTCTTTTCTTTTTTGTGATGTATTTTTGTGTATGGATGTTTTGCCTACATGTCTATGTACCATGTATGTGCAGTGCCCAAGGAGGCCAGAAGAGGGCATTAGACATACCCAAGGCTATCCCACACCTAACCCTGGGAACTAGAGTAATAGATGGTTGTTAGCAACCACGTGAGTGCTAGGAATATAATCTGTGGTGGCGCATGCCTTTAATCCCAGCACTAGGGAGGCAGAGCCAGGCGGATCTCTGTGAGTTCGAGGCCAGCCTGGTCTCCAAAGCGAGTTCCGAGAAAGGCACAAAGCTACACAGAGAAATCTTGTCTTGAAAAACCAAAAAAAAAAAAAAAAAAAAAAAAAGAGAGAGAATCTGAGTCTTCTGGAAGAGCAGACAGTGCTATTAATGGGGTACTATCTCTCCTTTCCTTACCTTTCTTATTGTGGTGACATTTAAAATACCTGACCAAATCAACTTAATAAAACTCTGCTTCCTAAAGATTCCACAGTCTCCCCAGCCAGTGCCAAGAATTGGGGACCAAGTATTTGAACTCATGAACTAGGGAACAGGAGTTTCATGTTCAAGCTGACACAAAAATCCTGTGTGTGCTTAACACTTAAGACACATTGCAATTTATTTTAGTTATTTTTCAAATGTTCAGTAGCCTCAAGTGGCTGGAGACCATTATACTTTACAATGTCAGTTCAAATACTCAATTAAAAACCACTGCAGTTATAAAAAGCAGGACTCAACTAAGTGTTACTTATAAGAGGCCCATTTTAAGTGTCATGGTATCACTAAGAGAGCAGTAGAAGAATTGTAGGAAAAGGTATTCATTGTAGACTTTTATTAACAGAAAACTGGAGCTGCCATATTAATATCCATCTAGACTTCAAAATAAGGAATATACTAGGGACAATTATAATTATCTAGAGGTAATTCATTAGGAGAACTTACATCCACATGTTAATGTGTCCACTACTAAAAATGGACAAAATCAACAGACACAATGGGAATTTTTAACAGCTGTATGTTGACAGGATAATAGAATATGAGTAAGAAACACAGTCAGATGAAGAAAATTGAACAACCAGTTCTCCCAAGTGACAGTCTAGAACAATTCACCCAACAACAACAGCACAATAAATGTTATTTTCAATATCCTTGAGCCATTTGCTGAGATAGATCACATTCTGGGGCATAAATACAATCTCCATAAAAGGTTGTTACCATCCAAAATTCATTTTTGATTAATTACAAATGGCTTTAAGTTAGAAACCAGTATCAGGGAGACATGTATTAGAGAGAAATCTTAAAATATTTAGAAAGTATTAGGTCCCATGGGAGATGGTAGGACATCATAAGAGCATTGAAGAAACTGGCTCAAATAAAAATTACAAAGAAAATTAGAAATTGTTTTGAACTGGGGTTGTAGAGACTCAGTCAATAAAGTAACTGTGTACAAGCAGGAGGAGATGAGCTTGGATTCCTAGAACCCTCTTTAAAAGCAAGGCAGGCCGCTATCATACATGTCTGTAACCTAGGAGGTGGAAGGGGATGGAGGCAGCAGAGACAGGCAGATCCCCAGGACTGGCTGGCTAGCCAGGCTATGTAGTTCATGAGTGCCAGGTTCAGTGAGAGACTATCTCAGGAGGCATAGTGGAAAGTGATTGAAAAAGATGCCTGAAGTCTACCTGTTGCTTCCACAGGCATGTGGCATGTGTACACACTCTCTACTTCTCCCCTGCATCTCCTCTCAATCTCTCTCTCTCTCTCTCTCTCTCTCTCTCTCTCTCTCTCTCTCTCTCTCTCACACACACACACACACACACACAGATTATTATTTTGGAAGTGAACAAAAATGGAAACATGGAATATTGAAATGTAGGATATACAGAAAGAGTGCTCAGATAAAAAATGCAATGCAGGACATTTCATTAAATAATTAATTAAATTAAAAAACAATTTAACACTCACTTTTAACTAAATTGATTAAAATAATTAAAGCATTATTGTGTATTTCTGCCTCAGCAACAAATAAAGTGTAAAGCCGGCAGAGGAAAAGAATACTAAAGGTTAGAGCAGTTGTCAATGAAAGAGAAAAATATCAGTGAAATAAAACATCTTCAACAATGCTACCCTTAAGTGTCTACATGGAACTGGAAGTATATATACACAGAAGGCAACCAGAGTATTTAAACTCAGAGCAGTTTTATTTATATAACTAATGTCTGGAATGGATGTAGATTCCTATCGATTGGAGAATAGAGTAATCAATAGTGGCTTGTTTACATGGTGGACAACTACTTAGTAATCAAAGGAAGAAATTGCTACATATATATATATATATATATATATATATATATATATATATATATATATATAAGAATATAGATGAGTCTTAAAAACACCCAGAATTCCATTTTCTGTGACTTCGATATAGTAACACTAGCAAAGGATCAGTGGTTTTGAGGTCCCAGAGAGAAAAAAGATGACTGGATACAAAGGGTAGGAACAAATTCAGTGATGATGGAAATATTCAAGACTATGATTTTGATAGTGGTCACATGACTGTAAGCACTTGTCAAAATGTACAGGGTGAGTTACTAAGATAGGTGTGTTTTATTCTGTCTAAAGTGTTCTTCAGTCAAGATTTATGAGAAGAAAGAGAAAACCCCAAGTGCATGGCATTTCAGAAGTTTGCTTTTTAAAATTATAAAAATGCACATGCTTATTTTAAAAAGAAGATGGTCAAATAAAACAGTATGAAACACAAAGTAAACTTCTTTTGGTCTTCAAATTCTACTTTGGGGGGATGCAACTGAAACAATTTTATTGTGTAAAATCTTAAGAGGTTTTTAGCTTAAATGTGTGCTAAATATTTTTTATTTTATTATTATTATTATTATTATTATTATTATTATTATTATTATTTTACACAAGTGGACTCACTTTCTATGCCTTAAAAAATGTGGGATAATGAAATGTGTAGATTTCCCTTGTCCTTTCTTCTTACTTGCTACATATTTTCTTATGCAATGGATTCTTTTCATTTATTTAGTCCTTCTGATAAATTTTCAGATTTCATCCATATTTTGCTAGAAGTAAAACAGCTGTATTGGATCCTCGTGTGAGAGATTTCTCATCATGGACTTGTGGGACCACTGTTTATACAAATTTAAAATTTTTGGTGAACATGGTCAAACTTCATTTCCAAAGACACATGCATTGGCTTTACAGTAGTATTTATGTCTACCGCCTGTAAGAATTGGCAAATGCCATGATTTGTACCAAGCAGGAAAGTAAGAAAATGCCACCTCATTTTTCAGCTAGTTGTGACATTTTCTTTACAATCTAACAGAAAGTAAGTGTTGGAACTGGTAGACTTCACAGTGGCTGTTTCTGCATCTTACTGTCCCTAAGTTTTGATGACACCTGAGTGACTTCTATGTCTGCAGCTGCTGAGAAAGATCACCTATTGCTGATTGTAAAGGAATTTGTCTTTCTTTTCATGATCAGCCTTCAGCATGTTTTCTGTATAGCTCCACCACTTTAGATCTTACAGAAGTAGACTATATCCACGTGTCTCTTGGAGTTCGTGCATTTAGCATCTTCTTTGAAACACGTTTGCTCTCCCCAGGGTTCCCTTCCCCCTGGGTATTTAATCATGTATACGACAAGCCAGCATTACATGTGATTCTCCTAGCAATGCCATATGGTTTCTCTGAATGGGGATAGATGGAGGAATTTATTGACTTTGATCATTGCACTATAACAAATACAATTATGGCATGGGAAATTTCCTACTAGAGTTCAAGAGAAAATGGGGGAGCCCCCTCCTTGGGATGATTTGTGTGTCCGAATGAATCAGGAGGCTTCCCCCAGATTCCATCCTCTTTCATATGTAATCATGGAGATGATGTGCCCATGTGCATTACTGGTGAAGTATTTCTCTCCTCCCCCATCTCCAGTCAAATAATCCCCCCTTTAAAACAGAGGGAACGATTTAGCAGTTGAAGTGTTGGCTTTGAAACACTTAGACTTGGTGGCATCTTTCAAAGTTTCATCAGGATTGACTTAGTCTTTCATTCTGGAAATATCATAACCACATGGAACCCTAAGTCATTACAGAAGAGCTGCTTTTGTAAGAAATCCCAAACACGGGGGCCCTGTTTTCACTGAGACCATTGAACATGCCTTACCATACAAACCAAGAAGCTAAAATTCTGACTTTAGTTATGCCTTGTAGATTTTAGAATTTTAAATAGGCAGCGGTCATGGAATATGGAGCTTAATTCTTAACTATAATACTATATTGCTTTCATACAGTTAACTGCTTTTTATTCTTTTATAATTCAATAGGCGTCTATATGGATAAATAATTCTCTTTGTTTAACCACCACTGGTGTGTTATTTTCTGAGACCATAGCAAAATTATCCTCTTCTGCTTACTTTGTATTGGGGGGGGGGGGAAGGGCAGGGGGGGGAGGAGAAGCCAACACTGACTCAAAAAAGGCATCCCTGCAGCTCCCTTTGAGGTACTGTTTCCAAAGGAAGGAAGGGACTGTCTGGGAGGTGGATGCTCTTTGAGAACAGTCCTTATCAAATAGTAAAGAGCAGGCAGCCCCTGAACTTGCTACACAGTGTTCTCTGAAATATCATGTTTGCAGAAGATGCTTAAAAGGAAGCCAGAAGTCCCAGCAAGAGTCTTGTGAAGGGCACAACGGTGCTGTGTGTGTGACTTCCCTGATGTCTCTGAGGAAGACAGACAAATTTGCTCTCACACTTGGTCAGACGGGAAGGGTCCTGTGGTCATGCCATATGTGAAGCACCAGGGTCCCTGAGAAACAATGGCACGAGCTTAGCTCAGACCTGAACTGAAAACCCCTAAAACAATAAAAGGGCAGCAGCGAGCCGCCTTCTTTCCAGGGACACTTAGACTGTAACACTTTTGTGTCTCCTAGCAGCCCCAAGACTCTGGCTCTTATTGTCCCAGGAGTCTGGCATCTGGCACAACTGGAGAGCTGCTTGGACAGTCACTCCTTTGCACTCCTGCTTGGAGGTGCCATACCCCTGGCTGTGCCATCCCTCTGGCCCTCTGGGTTCAGAGTGGATTGTTCTCATGTGTTTTTCATCTGTGGGAGCCTGCTTGTGCTCTTGTCTGGTCTGTGGCCACCCCTTCCAGGCCTGGGAACAAAGAGGGTTCTGATAACTGTCTCCCCAGAAGCGGATCTCTATTAAACAATACACGCCTTTTCATTTTTTTTTCCTAACATCCTGCTGGTTGCCAATGGCACTGTGAGCTTCTCATCCAAACACCACAAAGGAATGGGATCCTTGTGAGCTTTCTTTATAAAGGAGCCAATAGGTCTCCAGAAGGGCTCTTTCTGGACATCAACCATCACCCCATTAAGAATCCTAGGCCGATTATTGTAAGGGACCAGAAGTAAATACCGTTTTTCGGTCATGGACAATGGAGGTTGTTAGATTGGACTTTGTTTTCACCCTTTGCAGAATTAAAGATTAAACATAGGCTTTCTGTTATGAAAATTTAAGAGGCCAGGTAATTTCAAGAACTTTAATATTGTTAAAATTGTGATGGAAGCCCAGACATCATGAGGAAATGTTTTCTGTGTTCACGGAGGGCTCTGTGGATCTTTTCTTTTTTTTTTTTTTTTTTTAATCACTGCTCTTATATTTTTGACATTGGCAGACACGGACTGATGGCCAAGGCTCTGTTTGACTGTGTTTTCACATCTAGACAAAGTTTCAAACTACTCAGAAGGTTCCATCTTGTCATCTGTGAAGGGGGGCTAGCATGGCCTGTCTCGTAGAGACACTGGAAAGATTCAATGAAAGAGTCTATGCACACTGACCATGATGGAGTGTTAAAAATAGTATCAGTCAAACCCCCTTAGTAGAGGGTATGCAGAAATTTCACAGTTGGCAGTTGATTAAATGTATGATTAATGTGGATATAACCCACAGTAGAGCTCCTGGCCCTGAGCTCAATTCCCACTACTTCAAACAAAACAGAATACTCCTGTCTTCCACGTGCCATAGAAAAACAAAAGATTTGAAAAATTCCACTATCATGTTATGGTTTACCTTTGGTGAACTGCGTCACTCACTCTGCAAGGTAAGATGTACATTCTTTTGTCTTCTCCTTCCCTCCCGACCTGGACTTGGTGAAGGTGTCCAGAGGTAAAGTCATCAGGAGAATCACAGGGGCCATATGACTGGTCCTGCTCACTCCTTCTCTCTTTGGCGTCTGTACCTCCCATAGCATTGATTAAATTGTGTTATGGTTTTCCATCCACCTATCCGATTTATCCACTAGGACTAGAGCATTTTAAGGGTGGAGACTGTGTCACAGCTGCGTTTGTATGGGGAGCACTCCCATCACACTTCACACAGGGTGCTAGGCTAGGTCTGAATCAATGCCACCTGACTAAACGGAAGCACTTTCAAGGACATTCTCCCAGCCTTTAACAGTGTCCAGCCATCACTAACCAACACAGGAGTATATGTATTCTCAAAGGGCAAAGCAGAAAACTGTTTATGTTGTTGAAAGATGCAGCAACAAATACATTTTAAAAATAAGATAATTTAAACCAGTTTTTAAATACTGAAATAGTTAAAATGCATAGAAAAGCTCAGAAAACAATAGCTGGCCATAAAGGTTTCTCTAAAATTAAACAGATATGCCCCATTTTGGTTCTCTGACTTGATAGACACAAAATGTGAAAGACAGAAGTACATTCTCTCCCACTTCTGTCTCCTCTTCTGTTTCTCCACTACAGAGGTAATGGTATTGTCCTGTTTCTTTGTGGTAAGAGTACAAAACTATCAGAAGTTTCATCAAAAAGAATCCAAGCCAAGGCTTAAAGGTATAAAGTGTTTTCCCACTCTGTTTTTTCATGACAGCTAAGTAGAACAAATGTTACACCCTGTTGTGGAACTGGAGGGCCTGATTGTGGAAGGGCACCTCTGAAATATAAATATGCCATGACTTTGGGAAGGCAGCCATGTTCACAACTCTGCCACCAACACAGATGCAATCCCACGGCATTTGTTTGCTTAATAAAAAGTGTGTTCTGAGAACCAAGACACCTTGTATTCTTGGTCTTAAAACCCCAAAGGGAGATTCTTAGCATGAGCACCTAAGTCTATCTAAGCTCTGAAGTAGTTACCAACTTCATTGTTATAGGTGAACAATAAGAATTCTGCTTGGGGAACACAATGTTGATTTTGCTCATTTTCTTAACAGTATGCCTGTGCTTGTCCTCTTCAGTTTACCTGCATTTCGTGTGTATGATGCATCAGACAACACCCCAGATGGAGTTCAGAATCTCAGATTCTTTTAGGTATTGAAAAACGTATCCCTTTAAGGTAAACGCTCAAGAGAATTGTAGTTTGTTTACATGACTTACCAGCTATCACCTCTGTCTAATTGCAGACCATTTTCATCACCTTGGAAGGAAAAACCCATGCCACTAGCTGTGGTGGTATTATGTGCCCCCAAATATTGTACACCCTAATAAACTTGTCTGGGGTCAGAGAACAGAACAACCACTAGATACAGAGGCCAGGCATGGTGACACACACCTTTAATCCCTAGAAGTGAGCCTTTAATCCCAGGGAGTAATGGCAGAAATCAGAAAGATATATAAGGCGTGAAGACCAGAAACTAGAAGCTTTTGGCTGGTTAAGCTTTCAGGCTTTCTAGCAGCAGTTCAGCTGAGACTCATTCTGGATGAGGACTCAGAGGCTTCCAGTCTGAGGATACAGGATCAGCTGAGGAACTGGTGAGGCGAGGTGGCTGTGGCTTGTTCTGCTTCTCTGATCATTCAGCGTTCACCCCAATACCTGGCTCCAGGTTTGTCATTATTAATTAAGACCTTCTAAGATTTGTTACAACTAGCATTCTTTCCCACTTTACTCTCTGCTTGCCTGTGGAATTACCTGTTTTGAACATCTCATAGACTAGGAATCACACATGATGTGGCCTTTGCTGTTTGACTTCTTTTCAGTTAGCACAATGTTTTCAAGTGTTCGTCAGTGTTGGAGTAAGTATCAGAAATTCATTCATTTTCATAAGTGAATGATATTTAATTGTATGGAGGTAATATAGTTTATTTACTAGCCAAATTGTTATTAGGAAGGCTTCATCCAGCAACTGATGGAAACCAATGCAGACACCCACAACTAAACATTAGGCGGAGCTCAGGGAATCCTGCAGAAGAGGGGGAGGAAGGATTGTAGGGGAGCCAGTGGGGTTAAGAGGAACACACACACACACACACACACACACACACACACACACACACACACACACACACACACACACACACACACACACGAACCTACAGAATCAACTAACCTTCATTTTAAAGATTATAGAGTACTCAGTGTATGTATTTGTGTTTGTATGTGTATGTGTATTTTTCTTATCTATTAATCTGGGGTGGAGGATAATTTCCAGAATACATAAAGAACTCAAACTACAAAATAACAATAAAATGAACCTAAGTAGAGACTATAGAAAGGACCAGAATTCATATTTTTCGAAAGAGGAAAGATGAACAGCCAATAGGTAATATGAAGAAAAAAAAAAAGGTCTCAAGTTTCAACCAGTAGAGAAATGCAAGTTGGAATCACAATGGGATGCCAACACAACACAAAACAAACGCAGTAGCATTTTTGGAGGATCTTTGTATCATAATGCTTTGTCAATCTCCCCCATGCCCTGCCTTCCAGGTCCTTTCTGTAAGAATTATGGTTTCCAGTTGTTTTTATTTTTTTTTTAATGGTTTTTTGTGTAAGAGAACATTTGTGTCTCTGCTTCTATTTTTTTTTTTTTTTTTTGCGTCGTCTACTGCTGGGCATGGAGCCTACCCATGAGAGTGTTGGTAGATTTCATTAATGTATGGATTCATATCCGCTTTAGGTCTTTGAGCATATTTATAAGAGTTATTTTGAAATCAGTGTCTTATCCTTCAGCCGTATTGCATTTTTCAGGGCCTGTTGTAGTACAGTTTCTTGGCTCTAGTGGAAACATATTGTGTTGGCTGTTTTTAGTTTTCACATTGATATTTGTGCATCTGGGTTTGGGATGACTGTAACTCTAGGTGCTGAAATTTGGTCTTGTTTTTGTTGGGTGGGTGGTTTTTTGGGGGAGGGGACATCAACATTCTACCTTCCTGTCTGACATTTATTTATCTGTTTGTTTATTATCTATCTATCTATCTATCTATCTATCTATCTATCTATCTATCTATCTATTTTTCTCTCATATAATGCATCCTGACTGCAGACTCCCCTCCCTCCACTCCTCCAAGTCTTCCCCCACCTCCTGTCTCCCCTGGATCCCCTGCTCCTCCATTTCCCTTCAGAATAAAGCAGACCTTCAGGGGTAGCAACTGGACACGGCATAACAATAGACAATAAGAATAGACACAAACCCTCATTCCAAGGCTGGGCGAGGCAACCCAGGACGATGGAAAGAGTCAGAGACATCCCCATCCCACTGTTAGGGGTCCCACAAAAAACCCAAGTTAAAAAAAACCACGGCATATGTGCAGAGGACCCAGTGCAGACCCACGCAGGCTCCGGAATTACTACCTCAGTCTCTGTGAGCCCCTGTGAGTCCTGCTTACCTGATTCTGTGGGCCGTGCTCTCCTGGTGTTCTCGACCCCTCTGGCTCCTACAATCCATCCTCCCCCTCTTAGGGTGCGAGGGTGTTTTGTTCTTTAATTTCTGCTGTTCTCTCTGGATTTTAGTAGAGCGTGGGGGCGGTGAGTTGCCTGGTAGGGACTACTTCCTAGGCCCTGCCAGGTGTGGCCTGGGGGTCCAGGATAGAAAGTATTTCTAGGTATTGGGAGCTGACATGAAGGAATGGGGATTGGCTAGAATGAGAAGGTGGGGGAGGGGTTGGGTGAGAGGGGTCAAGCTGAGAGGGTCCACAGGAAGGAGGAAGGCAGGGAGTACCAAGAGTATCTTCATAGCACCCTGGGAATGGGAGCAGAGGGGAAGCAGAGGTCACAGCAGGCAGCCTATCATTGGTTACGGGAATTCTGTCACAGGTCCTGATGAGAATTCTTTTTGTATATAGTCTTACTACGTTAGAGTTAGAACCCTTTCCTTCTTAATTAGGCAAGAAGGGGAAAGTGCTATGGAAATTTTGTCACTGGTCCGACAGCGTTTGAGAGGAGCGTTTTGGAACCGGAGCGAAGTTTTCATTGGGGGTGGACGTGAACGGGAGAAGAGGCAGAGCGGAGAAGTGCGTGCCCCCTGCGAACTAAGAAATTTCTAACGGCCTGCTACAAAGCTGGGGTGAGACTGGATGATGGGAAGTGGAGTACAGGAAGCAGACTGCAGATTGCCGCCTACCTGAGTCGAATCCTGACCTCTTCCGCTGCCGGGTTTCCAGGGAGTCAATACATCTGTATCTTACATTTCTTCTAAACTGCAGAGTGACGGCCACAGTTGTTAAGTTTTTAAATTTGCTTATTTTTATTTGGTCCTGAACCAGGGGTTCTTTTGCGTTTCTCAGTTCACTCATGTTCAGTCACGTGGCTCTATTGATAGCACAGACTTTTTGTCTCTGCTCTCCACTGTCTTCGCTGACTTGCCCAGTTTCATGCTGACCTCCCCAGTACCTATGCTTTCTTGGCCCTGTCTTTCCATTTGACCCTGTTTCACAGTCTCCTCTTCAGGGGTCATGCGTTATTGCTCTTGGCTAGGTTCCTGGTTCCCTGCTTTCCTGCTGGATATACCAATTCTCTTCCATCTAAACTGTTATCAACCCTCTGGATTGGTACCCCAGCCCCAAGAAAACTCAAGCTTTAGTTGACTTTCTTTGTGTGTAGCTTGGTTAGAAAAGTTCAAATTTCGGGGACTAGAGCGAGGGCTTAGTTGGTGAAGAGAACTTGCTGTACTTGCAGAGGACCTGAGTTTGGTTGCCAGCACCCACGTGGTAGCTCACAACCAATTGTAGCTTCAGTTTCAGGAAATCTCATCCCCTTTCCCACCTCTAAAGTCACCAGGTATGCACATGGTACACGACCTACACGAAGTCAAACCACTCATGCACACAAAAATAAAACAAATAAATTAAAATCTTTCGGACTCGGCTGATGACACATGGAGAAGGAGAAAACAGGACAGAGGCTGGGAAGGCACCTTAGTCAGTGAAGCACTTGCTGCTCCAGCATGAGGACATGAGTTCAATCCCCAGAAACCACTTTGTTGAGTGTGATGGCCTATGTTTAAAATTCTTGAGCTGGGGATGTGACAACAGACAGTCAAATCCCTGGGGCTCCACTGGCCAGTCTCCTTGGCTGCTTCCAAGCCAATGAGGGATGTGTTTCAGAGAACAAGATGGACAGCTTTGAGGAATGACATTTGAATTTGATCTCTGGCTTTCACATGTGCCTGTACAAACATGTGCACACACTCCTGCACACACACACACACACACACACACACACACACACACACACACACAACTAAAAAGGGACAGAGAGGATCTTGGGAAGAATGGAGGATTTCCTCACTCTCTCAGGTATTGTCAATGTAGAACTTTAGAAATGTAAAGGTTATGGAAAGAAACGACACCAAAGTTCACACACACACACACACACACACACACACACACACAGATAGATAGAACCTAGGCTGGATGTGAATCTTATTTAAAATAATTATACCATGTCCTTGTATTGAGAACTGAACTCGAAAATAAATAAAAAAGTTTCAATATAATCAGATGTATTGAGATCTTGGAAATGTGTTGAACCATTACAACTGGAGGGTAAGTTGTTAAAGAGCAAGAAGTGTTAGAAAATAATTTGACATTGTTGTAAGTGACATAAATATGGCTTAAAACATACGTTATTCAGAGTAATGTTCCAGCAGTCATTCTTACTGTAGATATACTTGACTGAACTCTTTTAAATAAGAGTTCCTTTCAGAGGAAAGCATATCATTAAGAAAATGGCTTTTATAACAGGTTATGATGAGCAGTGCCAACTCATTTTGGGGCTTAGATTTTCCTATGTTTGTAGAACTTACTTTTTTGGCCTTGATCTTATTTTCCCAGCTGGAATGGGGAGACTAATTTCAACTGAGTATTGTGAGAACCATAAATGGAAGATAACTATACAGGTGTAAGCATTTTACTTATTTGCATCAATCTGCTGTGGAAATTTGTAATTTATCCTAAAGTTATAAAGATGATGACATCTGTGTATTGCATCCTGTTCTGATGAGTTATAAGAAAGGATGGAAAAGTCAGCTCTGAATTGCCTTTTCTTGTGCTGTGTGAGTATAAACTTCGTGTTATTGCCCCCCCCCCCCCCCGTGTGTGTGTGTGTGTGTGTGTGTGTGTGTGTGTGTGTGTGTGTGTTTCTTTTTCCTATATCAGTTGCATTCACGTAAAGAATTTTCTCCAGGATTAAACACATCTTTCATTGGCAGCATTTCTGGATTTTCATCTGCCAAATTCTTCACTTCCAAACTGCATGAAGTGATCCCCCCCCCCCCCCCCCACACACACACTAAAACCATAGCTGTGTCTTGGCATCTCATCCCTGGAAGAATCAGAGAAGGTAAGCAACCTTGGTAGCATTAATTATGGAGATGAAATTGTGGTAGGAATAGGGAGATGCAGCAGTACCCAGAGGAGGTTCTCCATTCACCTTAGAGATGATGGGGGAATGGTGACGAGAACCTGAAGGGTGGAGCTGTAAGCCACAGGCAAGTCGGAGAAAGAGGGTGTTCCTCTAGTCAGGCAAACAGTTCTCTTTTGGGAAAACTGGAGATGGCCTGAGCATTTGTGAGCTTAGTCCTGCAAATGGGAGGCGGACTCTGTGGGCTTGGTGGAATGTGCCGAATGTGTTTGATCAGTTTCCCCACCTAGCATTGAAGACAGGAGCATAGAAAAAATGTGGTCAAAATAGGCTGAAGGGAGTAGTAAAGTCCCGAGGAATATAAAGCTTAGCTTGGGTTTAGAGTCCACAGAGTATCCCCATCGACATCTTTGAAGTTTAAAATAAAAAAGACTGTAACTTCAGTGTATGAATAGTTCCCAGGATATTCTAGTATATCTATAAGCTACATGCTGCTACCCATTTTCCCTCAGCATCTCCCAGAATGAGATACTAGCACCCAGGCTCATTAGGGAGTGCAACATGGGAAGGAAGATAATGATGGTCTTTATGACCTTATTGTATCCCTGACAACCAAAAGACATTAGAAAAAAAATAGCCCTGAAAAAAATGAAAGACAGAGAGCTTCACTTCTCACTGGGAAAGACTTTAATGGGAGACTATTTATAAACTTTATTGCCTTTATCCTTCCTCTCCTATGAGTTCAAGAACTTTCCAGGAATTTCCTTCACCATATTCCCAGGGAATACTGTATCCTGAAGCCAAGAGAATCACAGAGTTATAGTTTTTTAGTCCATGGGTGGATCATCAGCCCAGGGTTACTTGGTGTGTTAGAGGGGAAGCTGTGCCTAAAGTGCTGGGCAATAATAGGCCCTGTTGTCCTGAAATCTGTGTATGGATGCCAGATACTTACAAAACCCGGAGAGCAGTGACGTGGCCAGTGTTCTTTCTACTGAGTATTTCAGTAGAGATCAACTTCTGTTGAACACTGAAGACAGGTGACTCTCCCTATTGGTGCTGGCAAAGTCATACACGTGTTCTGTGGCCAAGTTCACTCCTTCCCCAGTGTACTGACCCTGGGCCATCTATGGATCCAGAACAGGATTATTTTTAGGCTCAAAGGAGATGATAAAGTGAAGTGATGAACAAATACGTAACATTGGTCATTGTCACCATATTAGAAAGTGCAGCATAAAGGGTGTCTGCAAGGCAAATGTGTATTCAGCATGATGTAGGTTTGTCAAGTGAATAATGACTTGCGGAGCAGAACTTTACAAACTAAGAAACTGAACTTCAGAGCAGGCTAATGGCTTACCTACCTACTATGACTTATTTGTATCAAAATCTTGTCATATCCCTGTGACCCTAACTCCTGCTAGCTTTCTCATTTTTTAAAAAATTAAATAGTATTTTCATTTATCTTTTTGAGAATTTTATACAATATAATTTTTTATTATTATTATGTGTTTTAATTTTATACATCAGCCATGGGTTTCCCTGTCCTTCCCCCTCCTGCCCCGACCCCCACCTTCCCCCCAGCCCCTCCCCTCCATTCCCATGTCCTCCAGGACCAAGACACCCCTGGGGATTCATTTAAATCTGGTGGATTCAGTACAGGCAGGTCCTGTCCCCTCCTTCCAGGCTGAGCATGTGTCCCTGTGTAAGCCCAAGGTTCCAAACAGCCAGCTCATACACTAAGGAAGATCCTGGTCCCACAGCCTGGATGCCTCCCAAACAGATCAAGCTATTCAATTGCCTCACTTATCCAGAGGGCCTGATCTAGCTGGGGGCTCCACAGCCATTGGTTCATAATTCATGTGCTTTCTTTCGATTGGCTGAATACCAATACTCTTTAAATTGTTCCACACAATAGAAGCAGAAAGTATATTACCAAACTCCTTCTATGAGGCTACAATTACCCTGATTCCTGAACCAAACAAAGAAGCAACAAAGAAAGAGAACTACAGACCGATCTCCCTCATGAACATTGATGCAAAAATACTCAATAAAATTCTGGTGAACAGACTCCAAGAACACATAAAAACAATTATCCACCATGATCAAGTAGGCTTCATCCCAGGGTGGTTCAACATACGAAAGTCCATCCATATAATACACCATATAAACAAACTCAAAGAAAAAGACCACATTATCATCTCACTAGATGCAAAATATACAATATATTTTGACCATATTCATGCTTCTTTCCTCAACTCCTCCCAGAACCTTCCCCACTTTTTTACCCATCCAATTTCATGTTTTTTTTTTTTCTCTCTCTCTTAAAAAAAAAAAAAAAAAAAACAAGTCCAGTTTACGTTGGCTAGCAACTTCTGGGCATGGGGCCTGCTCTGGAGTGTGGGCGATATACTATGTGTCATTCCACTGAAGAAAACTGACTACCTTTCCCAGCAGCAATCAAATGTCAATAGGTCCTCAGCTAGGGTGGGACTTCATGCTGCCTTCCCTCTCTCATCCTGGACTTTTGACTGCCTTGTGTAGGTCTTGTGTATGCCACAATATCTGTGAGTTCATATGTGCATCTACCCTGTTGTGTCTGGAAATCACTGTTTTGTTGAAGTCATCTACCACCTTCAGCTCTTACATTCTTTCTATCTCCACTTTACAATGACCCCTGAGCCTTGGGTGGGAGGAGGGTTAGGATATAGACATCCTATTTAAGAGGGAGCACTCAAAAGTCTTTTATTCTCTGCATGTTGCCGAGTTGTAGACTTCTGAATTCATCTAGCCAATTTCTACAAGAAGGTTCTCTGTGGAGGGTTGAGCTGTTCACTTGTATTTGATCCTTTTCTATTGCTGTGAAAAAGCAATATGACCAAGGTAACCTCTAGAAGAAAGGTTCATTCGGGTTATGGCTCCAACGAGATGAGAGTCCATCATCATCACTGTGGGGAAGCATGGCACCAGGCAGGCATGATGTCAGGAACAGCTGAAAACTCACATCCTGAGTCATAAGCAGGAAACAGAGAGAGCAAACTGGGAATGGAAACAGTATGTGGCTTATAAACCTCAAAGTTGAGCCCTGATAACCTACTTTTTTTTAGCAAAGCCAAAGCCCCTAACCCACTCAAATATTGCCAACTACTAGGGTCCAAGAAGTCAAACATCTGAATCTGTGGGGGACATCCTCATTCAAACCACCACAGCATTGATCTGTGCATTTAGCAATATGTCATTAGGTGCCATTTTATTGCTATATCTATTTAACAGAATAATAGTAGTAGGTTTTCTTGTAGGGCCCATGGCCAATAAACTCACAAATTCTTGGCCTCATTGACAATGTCAGGTGTGGTTTCCATCTTGTGAATCAGGCCTTAAATTCAATTAACTTCTGGTTGGTTACTTCCATCATATTCACACCACTATCGACCAATGGGCATATATTGGCCAGGGAGGCTGCTACTGTAGCTTGCAGGATGAGACTGGTGATTATTTTTCTCTTCTGGTTGTATGCCCAGCATGTTTTGCACTGTGAATGACAGGCAGTAGGGATGAAGCTTCCAGTTGAGTACCTGATAGATTTCTCCAGATGAGGTCACATTTCCAGGCTCTCAGGGTAGAATGTGGGGTCTTTAGTTCCTCCAGCAGAGCAGGCTCTTGTCTCCCTTCTCAAGCTGTAGCTATACACACTTACACAGCTCTTACGGTCTTACTCTGCTGGAATTCTTTTCAATGTTTGTTGACTACCCAGCTCTTTCTGTCATGCTGTCTCTTTTAGCAACAGGATTTCCTCAGCAATAGGGCCTTTGTATTATATTTTGAAGGGTAACCAGTAGCATTGGCAATAGCCTGTAATATTTGCAGGGAGTAGGCTATGAAACTTCATTGGCCATTGGCCTAATTTCTTTGATATATCTTGTTGCCTCTTTCAGGCATCACCTAAGAATTGATGTCTTAGATATAGAATTGAATCAGGAAGGGGTTGGGGATTTAGCTCAGTGGTAAAGCACTTGCCTAGCAAGGGCAAAGCCCTAGGGTTTGGTCCTGAGCTCAAAAAAAAAAAAAAAAGCCAAAACAGAATTGAATCAGAATGGCTGTAGGTAATCTAACTATAGATAATTTTAAAAATGTATATATGTATTCTTAAAGATATATTTTATTAGGTTTGTGTGTGTGTGTGTGTGTGTGTGTGTGTGTGTGTGTGTGTGTGTATGAGTATGTCTTGAGCTCCAGATGCAAGTTGTCCAACATCTTTTTCTGCCCTCCATAGGAATGAGCGTGCGTGTGCATAACACACACACACACACACACACACACACACACACACACACACACCTTTATCACTCTCCACCTATTACTTTGGGTCAGGGTGTCTCCCTGAACTTGGGGACTATGTTTTTCTCTGCTAGGTTGGAAGTCAACAAATTTCAGGATCCTCTATCTCTACTGCCTTTGGAGCTAAGGTTACCTACCAGCATGCATAGAATGCTGGCTTGTTGAGGTAGTTCATACTTTCATACTTTGCTGATCTGTTTTTTTTTTCTTTTTTTAACAATTCTTCTTTCAGAGAATGTATTAAACACAAACAGGAATAAACAACTATTAGCTATAAATTACTGTTCAATTTCAAGAATTCGTGGAACATTCCCAGAGTGCCCTGAGAGTCACTGAATTCAGCTTCTAAGAATAACTTACATTTTCACTGTTGATTTAAATGTGATACTTTTTCTTCACAAGTTTTTAATAATAATGTTTTAGTAGAAGTGAATATGGTACTACAATTGTGAAATGTATTTCTAAAATTGAAAATTGCTGTCATAGGGTAATTGGGAAAACAAAAATTATTTGAAGTTTTTTCTTCCCAGTTTTTTTCTAATTAAAAATAACTAGGGGCACAAAATCCACTCAACTATAAAATGCTTGTTATTTAAAACTATTACTGTAGTATAAGAAGAGATTGGCAGAAATTTAAAATGTAAAATTTGCAAATCCAATAACTTATGATTTATCAGAGTAGAGGCTGTAGGATATTTCTTTAACTTCTAATGTTTTATGAGTTACCTGTGGAGAATTTGGAGAATAATCAAGAAAGTGTTGCAGCCAGAAATAGTTGCGCACGCCTTTAAACCCAGCACTCAGGAGGCAGAGGCAGGTGGATCTCTGAGTTCGAGGCCAGCCTGGTCTACAGAGTGAGTTCCAGGACAGCCAGGACTACACAGAGAAACCCTGACTTGAAAAAAAAAAGTGTTGCAGACCCATTTGTGGCCAAACTACAAGTTAGATAGAATTGAAATGTTGAGGCAAGTATCTTTTCAATTATATTTACTCTATTTTTAGCATAGCCAGGTTCACTGATGCAAACTTCAGCATGGGGTAAGGATAGCTCTAGGGTTTTCTTCCAACTTAAGTAAAGCAAATGCCCTTTTGTTACAAGACTTAATATCACATGACACTGGAAAATAGGTATAAAAAGGTAAATAAGGAGGCAGAAAAGTATTCAGTTTAATTGAAGAGGTGCTATAATGTGTGTGCAATGTAAAATGAGTAGTTAACTCATTCAAGTAAGGTTAGGGTTCTTTTAATCCTGGCTTGACATAATGAAAAAAAAAAAAGTCTTGATCTCACATTTACATATACACATACACATAGATAAATAAGAGATGTGAGGAGAGGGAGAAGAAAGGGAAAGGCGATCTTAGCTCATACACAAAGAAGCTAGGAACACTGGGCTTCCTTTGTGTAATATGTGAGGGGTACTATGCAATAAGACATTTATTATTATCTCAACACCATTCAATGTGTTTTTTGGAAGGATTCAGCCTTGAAATGAATTCAGCGTGACAACTCATTTTTTTTAATGTGGCAAAACCAGAAAAACCAAAGTCTGTAAAGGTGCTTTGGGAAAGGGGATCTTACTGTAGTAGGATTCATAAAAGTCCCATGTTTTCTAAACTTTTCTAAAAGTGAGGTAAAACTATCGGTATCCTCTTTGCTAACCCAGAGTGTATGAGCTCAGCCTGCGACACATTATATCTATGGCCGCTCTCGGCCAAGGTTAGCAACCAGGGTCACTCCTAATGCTGGCCTTCATCTTTGGCAAGTTAGTGTTGGGGCACAACACTCAGCAGCTGTGCTGGAGGTGTCTAGAAGATCACTGCCTACTCCTCTTTAGATGATGAAGACACTTGGGACCTCAGGAATGTATAGGTAGTGCTGAAGGTACATGACGATTGCATTCCACAGAGGATCTGACTGTTGGAAGGTAAAGTGAAAATAAACTACCCGAGTAAAGAAAGCAAATGCAAAGAACAGGATAAACACTTAAAGTTGTCTCTGGGACTGAGGACCACCAAAGGGTCTCAGACACCATCATATCATCTTACTTAGGCTGGTCTCATGGGATTTCAGGTGAAGGTACTGACGAAGCCAGAAGCAAGGTCCCTAATTCCTTGTTGTCTGGACTGGTTTTGATGACCTCTGAACGATATGCTTAACATTACAAAGCTCTATGCTCATTTCGTCCACTTTTGGAGAGCAGAGGTTTCATGATTTTGGTTGCCAGGAAATGGACTCCAAGATTCTTGAGATTTGGGTGTAGTAGGTGTGCTAGGAACTACTCTTGTAACACCTTTGAGGGGGGAAAAAACCCCAGCAATCTGGATTTTGCAGAGAAGCACTGGGTTATAATATTTTAAAGAAGGAACTGGATTATTTTCCCTGGGAGTTCTAGAATCCTGGTAGACTTTTGAGGGCTGTTTCATATTGGATGAGAAGTCAGTTCTTACTAAAAAAAATTATCTGTGCATAAAGAAAACTGTTTATCACTGTTGGGCAGAAAGAGCAACAGGCTCAGGGAAGGGATGTCACTATCCAAAGTCAGATCACTTCTTAATGGAACAGCTGGGGCCAGTCTTTCTGCGGCCTGACTCCAGACCACAGGCCTGGCCAGGGTATGCACCACCCCAGGATGAAGAATTCAGCCTGTGGTCTCCCATTAAATACTGACCTACTGGGCAAAATAAATATACCTGTGGGATTCTTTGAAATACGTATGTGAACATCTCTTGATTGTGAACAGTAAATATTACAGTAGTTACCCTATTTAAATTATTTATTTTTATTGGTGAAATGTTGAAACAACTTTCTTTGGCATTGAAATTTACCATTTAGACTAACACTTTCTTGGGTCTTTTGTTAGCTGACCTTTACTTAAATATAAACCATAAAACCATCTCATTGTGTTATATATGTTTTCTTTGTATATATGCATGCCAGAATAATTAATGTAGTGTGACTTCTGTAACTTGTGGAGTTCTCCACCTAATCCATACAGGGGCTCTACAGGTTTAGGTTAATGTGGCTAGAGCATTAATGTAGACTCTGTGAGTCTGACAGATTATGAAGATTTGCTGTAAGTTGGAGTTGGTGGTCCAGACACCCTATATATCATATCTAGATCTGCATCACCCATGTCCCCTCTACAGGCCGCATCCCACCCAGGCTCTGCGTCTGACAGGCGGCATGCTGTTCTTCACAAGTCATTGTAGGAACCAAGGCCAGTGTGTGTTCCGAATGAGAGGAACAGCAGAAACCACTGCAAAGAGGGATTGGAACTCTCAGCTCCCAAGAGCGCCTAAGAAAAACAACTGCTCTTGGAAAGGGATTAAGGGTTGCCATAGAAAGCACTATCTATTTTCTTTGGATGAATTCTGTAGTAGTCAATGCGATGTGGGTTTGGGTACCACAGGGGAAGCAATAACAGAAACTATTGATCCTGCAACTTATATAAAACATTAAACAAGCATGAGTTGATAATCTCATTGCTCCTCTAACTGGAAACTTTTGGTCCAGTTATTGGAAGCTTTCTTGATTATTAGTATCTGAAGTGGATCCAACTCAAACAAAACTTGCTTGGATTCTCGGGTCAACTATTTCACTTTTGGTGGCAGAAAATAAACCCCACCAAAGGGCTGTGTCTATTTTTCTTGACTTTCCTCTCCTTTTTGGTCACTCAGCCAGAGTTGAGGTGGTGAGGTACTGGAAAATATTCTCCACACGTGAGGTTGAGAAAGGGAAGGAGGGAGGGATGGGGGTGTGTGTGTGAGAGCAAGCGCTTGCTGTACCTGACTATGTTCAACAACTGTAAGCAAAGCTTGTGAAATAGCCCAAGACTGTTGAGACCAAGATTTGGCTTAGGCTGGGTGTAGCTGTTGTTTCAATGATGTAAGTTTCACATACTGACTGTTGGGGAATGTTTCTGAGACATTAGTCAGGCTGTGGTATCTCCACGGCAGAACTAAGAATCCATCTCAAGTAGTTGTTTCACAAAGCACCAAAGGCTCCTGTCTGGTATGTCTGGTTTCTGGCATGGTTCAGGCATTGCAACGTCTGTTGGGAATAATGTCCAAGCATGCGTTGATGCCAATATTGAAGGTAGACATTAAAAATAGGACAGACAGGACAAGAAACAGGGACCGATATCTTCCGGTATGGTAATTTGAGGTTACAATGAAAGCTTTTTGTCTTAGGGTTTCTATCGCTGTGATAGACACCATGACCAAAAGCAATTTGGAAGGAAAGGGTTCATTTCATCTTACAACCTGTAGTTCATTATTCAGGGAAGTCAGGGCAGGAACTGCTGGAGAGGCCATGGAGGAACACTACTTACTGGCTTGCTCCCCTTGGCTTGCTCAGTTGCTCTCTTATATCACCCAGGAGTGGCACCAGCCACCGTGAGCTGGTCCATTCCACATTAATCAGCAATCAAGAAAATGTCCCTCAGGCATGCTTTTCGTCAATCTAATAAGGGCGTTTTCTCAACTATGGTTCCATCTTCCCAAATGACTCCAGCTTGTATCAAGTTGAGAAATATAGCCAGTACACGGTTTCCAGTAGAGTTTAAGATGCAAGGAGTTTTCACGGGGTGCTGCTAAGAACCAAGAGCATTGCTTTTAATAAATAATCTGTGGACATGAATTACTAGCATTAGAAGCCTTATCACTTGACAATTGTAACCCTTGCAAAGAGAATTATCATGTCATATCTTAAGGATCACAGCAAAATATTCAGGAATGGATCAGATAATAATTCTGTGGGTGGAAGTAATACAAAACTTAAAAAAAAAAAAAGCCACACATACTTGATTGAACAATTGCTAGTAGAAATTTACCCACGTAGACAAGAGTACATATGAATAGCTATTGCAAGAACTGCTTTCAAATTTCTTCATATAGTTAAATACAGGAACAAATAAAACACTGAAAATCAGAGATTTGTTAAATAGATTATAGAACAAATGTATGAGTCACATTACAATATTAAGGTGGGATGGGAATATGTGTGTCTATGTACCACTTTATACAAAAATATGGCTTTGAAACATTCAAACTCACAGAAAAGTTCAAAGAATGGTGCAAAAATATCTGTTGATGACCTGTTCCTCTGTGTGTATTTGTGCATGTGTGTTTGTGTGTGAGTGTATATGTGTAGATAAGAGTGTGTATGTGTGTGTTTTGTGCACATGTGAATGTATATACATGTGTGTGTGAATGCATGTACATTTGTATATATAAGAGTGTGTATCTGTGTGTGTGCATGCATGTGTGTGTGTGTGTGTGTGTGTGATTTCCTCTTCCAAGAACAAGAATATTTCTCCTTCACAAACCAGTTAACACCTTAGGAAAACACCATGAATTCAATAACAAGATTTGTAAGTGTATTCATCTTGTTCTAAATTATTTTTTCATAATTTTTTTCTTTTCTGGCCCAAGTTCCAATGAGCTTTTATTTGTGGCATTGAGTATTATATAACACCAGTTCTCAAGAGTCTCTGAACACTTTCCCTTTGATTCTTAGAGAAAAGACTGGGCAGACATCCTCCAGAATGCCCCCTTGTGTTAGCTTTTCATGGTGACTAAAGTCTTGACAGAAGCAGCTTAAGGGGGGAAGATTCACTTGGCTCATGTTTTCTGGGATCCACAAGGAATATCTTGGTAGAGGACAGAGATGCTCACCTCAGGGCAGCTAGGAAACAGAAACAAAAAGGAGGGAGCCACAGACAAGAGACAGCTCTCAAGAACACCAGTGACCACCTGCTTTCTTCAACTGGGCTTTTACTACTAAGGTTTCTACCATTTCTAAGTAGTGCCATTAAATTACAAATACAGCAAGGATTTAATACATTGGTTAGGTCAATCCCCCCACCCATCTAATTACCTCTCAATGATTGGATCAACCTTCTGTTGGACCAAGCTTCAACCCATGAGCCTTGGGGACTGTTTCATAAATAAGCCACACACTCCCATCCTGGATTATTGTTTCTTCATGATTTGATGTACATGGAACATTGAAGACAAGAACACCTTGTAGGTCAAGTGAACATCTCTCACTGCGTCTTACCAGGATGCATACAGTTCAGTTATTGGCAAGCGTAGATTTGGCTGGTTTTGGGGAGGAGAAATACTTACATTTTAAAGACATATTTTGTTCCTAGTAAGTAAAAGGGATGATATTTTGAGCTATAGAAGTACATCTAAACTCTAGTAAGTATAAAGAATTATTGTAGAGCTCTCAATTGTATTAAAAAGAAAGTATATTCACACACATGGCAAAATCTTAAAAGATATCTCTCTTAAGGCATTCATGGTATTTATGTCAAAATCATATGAGTATAGGTGATTTTATTGTTCTATATTTCATTTAATTGTTTTCTCTAGTCTTTTATGACAATAACCGTATAGACTGTATACCTTGAAAAGATAATAAAATGGATTGACTATAGCTAATATCTTACAGCCTGACTTTCATTTACACTCTCTTCCTCCCTCCCTTTTTTCCTCCCTCTGTCCTTTGTTTATTATTTTTTTTTTATCTATTTTTGAGATAAGGCTATCCCAATATGAGTCAAGCTGGCCTAGAACTTCTGATCCTTTTGGCTCATTCAGCCTCCTGAGTATTGTGATTACAAATGAGCACCCACTGAGTGTGCCTAGCTCAGTGTGACCATTGTAAATAGATGAATACAGTATACTGGTTTACCATTTACAACCCCCTTCCTTGCTTTGACAACACTGATATTGAACACATTGCTCATTTGGAGCTACTTAAAACAACGATACCAGCCTCTGCTTTTCATATAGCCCTAGGAAGGAACAGTTAAGTTAACCCAAAAGTGGAATTCTTTGGTCTTCTCCCAGAACTTAAAAATATATATTTTGATAGGCACAGTGTACCAGTAATGTAATTCAAAATGAAGTCATCACAGATTTTAAAGCATTCATCTGCTACTTGCTTCAGAGCTGTATAAAAATATCACAACTTTTGTCCATCATTTATGCACGCCTCCCAGCAAATGATCTATTACACGTGTGGTTAAAGATGACCCGATCCTTTTGCAGATGTCCCTTGGCTGTATCAGGAAAGGACTGGGCTTGATCTGCATAGCCACTAGAAGCTGTTGAGTGAAGGAGTGAGCACCCTAGGCTTGTGTCATCTGCTGACACTGAATGTCAGGTGGCAGAGGCGCTGAAGACCAACAGCTATGGCTCTAGGGTAAGGCTTGGAAAAGCGGTTGGCTACATGACAGACTTGAAGAAGGCCAAATCGCAGGCTCACGCTGCCTCTGTTATGGATACGAAGCCTGTTGTTGCTGGAAGCAAAGGCTGCCACAGGCGTTCCGTGGAAGCTGACCAGGCAAGAGGCAATGGTGTTGGGCTCTCTCCTTGGGGAAGGCTTCATTTCATCACTGGGAAGGCAGACAAGCTGGTGCAAAAGGAAACCCACACCTAGTAACTGATACACAGCAATGACGTCTTGCTGGGAGATCTGAAGAACAGAGCCAGTGGAATATTGCATTCCATTAACTATAAGCAGGATGTGAGGGATTAATAGGGGGTTGAAATGGGCAGCACAAGGCTGAGAAGTATTGAATAGCTTTAGAAACCCAAAGATTTTCATGTGTGTGTCTGTAAATAATAACAATAAATTATATTATAAAATTATTAATATTACTATTATTCTTATTATGAGATTAGAGTCTCAAGTAACTCAGTCTGGCTTTCAACTTACTATGTAGCTGAGGATTGCCTTCAACTCCTGATCCTCTTGCCTATTTCTCTCTGATTCTGGGATTACAGATGTGCACCACCGTACAGTTTTGTGCAGTGCTGGGGAATCGAGTTCATGTTGTTGGGCAGGCATTCTACCAAAGCAAATACTCCAAGACAGTATTTCTGGCGAATGTAGGAAGGCTGACACTAGGAAAAAACTCTGAATAGATTCTGTGATTATTTTGGTACCCAATTTCTGTTTCCAAGTCCATCCTCACCAACATAGGAGCCCCAACTTTCTTTCTGCTGTTTTTCTATCACAGAAGAATATGGTCTTTGTATGTTTGAAATCTGAAAGCTCACTCCAATAACCATCAGCAGAGCTGCAAGAACTCTATCAGTGCTGAAGGATGTGGGCTGACGCTTTTAGTCACAGACTGGCTGAGTGAACTTGAGCGGACCTCAGCCCTTTATCATCTGGAGGTGGGAATCCTAACCTGCTATTTGGCATAGGTCTGACTATCCAGTCAGAAAAAGAAGGACATTGACACTAACAGTTGTTAAGGGCCTTCTAAGTGCTAGGCTCTGTACAGAACAGGCTACATTGGTCTTTTAGGGCCTCCAATATCCAGACAGGCCTAGTGACACACAGAAAGATGAACCTTTTAGAAGCTTGACGAAACAGGATCATCCTTCAAGAGAGTTTATCCAAACAGAAGAGGAATTTTCAACACTGTTCTTAGTTTCCAACTTGCCCCTAGCATGTAAGGGTGCCTGAGCAGAGCTCAGTGTTTCTTCTGCATACTCGCAAGCCCAGCTTCTTGGCTGCATTCTGAACTCTGTAAGCGGGGCTACATGTGGAAAACAGTAAAAAGACTTCTTGAGTTAAACTTCATACGACACTGAAGACACTCAGAAGTGTATTACATCTTTGTGGAAAGTATAACACTAATGGAAGAAAAGAGGCACTTTCTGCATGGGGAATTATAGAGAAAATTGTAGACTTTAACTCTGTTCATTTCTTGTTGCCACTTCCCAGGCAAGAGATGAGATCTACTTCTTCCATTGCCTTGAAATTGGACTGGCTTCAAAGACTTCTTGAATTTTTTGAGATTATAGTATAACCACAATACTTCTTTCCCTTCCTTTCTTCCTAACCCACTCATTCACCCCTACCTGCTCTCCTTCAAATTCATGTTCAAATCCTTTTTTCACTAATTATTATTGCATGCATATATGTTCATGTATAGACATATATTACTAAATATAACCTGGCCAGTTTGTATAATGTTACTTGTATGTTTGTTTTGGGGGCTGACTGTGAGGCACTGAACAACCAGTTTGTATGCTCTTCCCTGGGGCTGATCGCCTCTTCCATCCCAGACTTAATTTTTGATTAATAAATATGAGTGAAGTAATATTCAGAAAATGGTTATAAGAAGCCTTTCAGCTTCCCGTGTGTGTGTGTGTGTGTGTGTGTGTGTGTGTGTGTGTGTGTAAGAGAGAGAGAGAGAGAGAGAGAGAGAGAGAGAGAGAGAGAGAGAGAACAGACAGACAGAGAGACAAATAGACTCTGGTACCATAAAAGAATCCATCTACTGGATTCTGTCTCCTGAGACCCACTACCCCATCATTCTGCCTGTGGCCTGCCCTTTCTCACAACTCCAGTAGACTCCATAGGCATAGGTACAGCCCACACCAGTTGGAAGAACTTATGAGTGACTGGCTTCTGAGCTGAGCTGTCCTAATATCTAGATCTAAAGCCCCAGGGCACATCCCATGCCCTGGCCTCATCTCAGCATCAGCAAGGGAGGTGAGCTCTGCCCCCAAGTCTGGTTCAATTCTACTGCTCTGGTACAGTCTTCACCAGCCAGCTAACAGGTGAGAGACCAGCCAGTCAGCTGGACTGCCGCTACTCACTGGATTCCGTTTCCCCCAAGACCCACTCCACTGCCCAGCCCTACTCACCTCATCATCCTCCCCATGGCCAGACCTTCCCAACAACTCCAGCAAAGAGAAAAGACCCAGTAACATATAAAGGCAGACCAATAATTATGCCTAACTTAACAATGGAGACTCTAAAAGCCAGAAGGGCCTGGGCAAAGGTTTTGCAGACACTAAGAGACCATGGATGCCAGCCCAGACTACTATACCTAGCACAATTTTCAATCACCATAGATGGAGAAAACAAGATGTTTCATGACAAAATCAAATTTAAACAATACCTATCCATGAATCCAGCTCTACAGAAGGTACTAGAAGGAAAACTCCAACCCAAGGAAGTTAGCTGCACCCAAGAAAACACAGGCAATAGATAATCTCATAAGAACAAAACCCAAAGAAGGGAAACACACACACACACACACACACACACGCACGCACGCACGCACGCACACACGCACACACGCACACACGCATGCACACATGCACACGTGCACCTACCACTAACAAAAAGTAACAGACATTAAAAATCACTGGTCATTAATATCTCTTAATATCAATGGACTCAATTTGCCTATAAAAAGACAAAGGCTAAGAGGATAGATACAGAAACAGGATCCATCCTTCTGCTACATACAAGAAACACATCTCAACTTCAAAGACAGACATTACCTCAGAGTAAAGGGTTGAAAAGAGATTTTTCAATCAAATGGAACTAAGAAGCAAGCTGGTTTAGCTATATCCTAATATCTAAGAAAATAGACTTCAAACTAAAATTTAAAAGAGATGGAGGACATTTCATATTCATCAAAGGAAAAATCTATCAAGATGAAGTCTCAATTTTGAATATCTTTGCCCCAAATACAAGGGCACCCACATATGTAAAATAAACATTACTAAATCTTAAATCACACATCAAACCCCCACAGACTTCAACACCCCATTCTTACCAATGGACAGGTCTGCCAGACAGAAACTAAACAGAGAAATAAGGGATCTAACAGATGTTATGACTGAATTAGACCCAACAGACATCTGCAGAACATGTCACCCAAATACAAGAGAATATATCTTCTTCTCAGCACCTTATGGAACCTTCTCCACAAGTGACCACATCGTTGGTCACAAAGCAAATCTCAACAGATACAAAACATGGAATAACCCCCCTGTGTCGTATCAGATCACCACAGGATAAAGTTGGAGTTTGAGAGCAACAGAAACAACAGAAAGCCTACAAACTCATGGAAACTGAACAACTCTCAACTGACTTAGCACTGGATCAAGGAAGAAGAAAGAAATTAAAGACTTCCTAGAATTCAATGAAAGTGAAAGCACAACATATCCAAACTTATGGGACACAATGAAAGCAGTGCTAAGAGGAAAGTTCATAGCACTAAATGCTGGCATGAAGAATATGGAGAAATCTCACACTAGTGACTTAACAGCACACCTGAAAATTCTAGAACAAAAAGAAGCAAACACACCCAAGAGGAGTAGATGATAGGAAACAATCAAACTGAGGGCTGAAATCACTAAAATAGAAACAAAGAGAACAATACAAAGAATCAATAAAACAAAAAGTTGTGTTTTTTTTTTTTTTGAGAAAATCAACAAGATGACAAACCCTTATCCAAAAAAACTAAAAGGCAGAGAGAGAATATAAAAATTAACAAAATAATAAATGAAAGGGGGCAACAACAGACACCAAGGAAACCTAGAGAATTATTGGGTCACACTTTTAAAACCTGTACTACACAAAATTGGAAAATCTGAAAGAAATTGACAAATTTCTTGATAGGTACTACATACAAAAATTAAATCGAGACCAGATAAACAATTTAAATAGACCTATGACCCCTAAGGAAATAGAAGCAGTCATTAAAAGTCTCCCACCCTCCCCCAAAAAAGCCCAAGGCCAGATGGTTTCAGCACAGAATTCTACCAGAATCTCAAAGAGTTAAAACCAATACTCTTCAAATTATTCCACACAATAGAAACAGAAGGACATTGCTAAATTCTTTTTATGTGGCGATAGTTACCCTGATGCCCAAACCACATAAAACTCAACAAAGAAAGAATTACAGAACAATTTTACTCATGAACACTGATGTAAAAATACTGGCAAACTGAATCCAAAAACACACCCAAAAGATCTACTACCAAGATCAAATAGGCTTCATCCCAGAGATGTAGGGATGATTCAACATATGAAAATCTGTCAGTGTTATCTACCATATAAATAAACTGAAACAAACAAACAAACAAACACCTGATCATCTCATTAGATACTGAAAAAGTCTTTGACAAAATCCAATACTCCTTTATGATAAAGGTCTTGGGGAGATCAGGAATACAAGGAACATACCAAAAATAATAAAAGTAATATTCAGCAAGCTAACACAACATCAAATTAAATGGAGAGAAACTCAAAGTAATTCCACTAAAATCAGGAACAAGATAAGGCTGTCTACTCTTTCCATACTTATTCAATGTAGTACTCAAAGTTCTAGCTAGAGCAATAGACAATACAAGGAGGTCAAGGAAATATAAATTGGAAAGGAAGACACCTTGCTATTTGCAGGTGATATGACAGTATACATGAGCAATCCCAAAAATTTCACTAGGGAACTACAGCTGATATACCCCTTCAGCCAGGTGGCTGGATACAAGATTAACAACAACAACAAAAAGGTAGCCCTCCTATACACAAAGGATAAATGGGCTAAGAAAGAAACCAGGGAAACAACACTCTTCACAATAGACACAAATAATATAAACTATCTTGGGATAACTCTAACCAAGCAAGTGAAAGACCTGTATGACAAGAACATTAAGTCTTTGAAGAAAGAATTTGGAGAAGATATCAGAAGATGGAAAGATCTCCCATGCTCATGGATCAGTAGGATTAACATAATAAAAATGGCCAATAAACATTCTATCACTGCAATCCCCATAAAAATTCCAACATAATTCTTTACAGACCTCAAAAGAGCAATACTCAACTTCATATGAAAAAACAAAAGACCCAGGATAGCTAAAACAATCTTGTATAATAAAAGAACTTCTGGAGGTATCATCATCCCTGATTTCAAACTCTACTCCAGAGATATAGTAATAAAAACAGCATGGTATTGGCATGAAAACAGACAGGAATGAAATTGAAGACCCTGACATAAATCCTCACACCTATGAACATCTAATTTTTGACAAAGAAGCCAAAAGTACAATGGAAAAACAGGAGAGCAACTTCAACAAATGCTGCTGGCATAGCTGGATGTTGATATGCAGAAGAATGTAAATAGGTTCATACCTATTGCCCTGCACAAAACTCAAGTCCAAGTGGATCAAAGACCTCAACATAAATCCAGTTACACTGAACATGATAGAAGAGAAAGTGGGAAGTAGCTTCAAACACATTGACATAGGAGACAACTTCTTGAATAGAATACCAGTAGCACAGACACTGAGATTGACAATTAATAAATGGAACCTCATGAAACTGAAAAGCTTCTGTAAGACAAAGGTCATGATCAATTAGAAAAAAAGTCAGTCTAAAGAATGGGCAAAGATATTCACCAACCCTACATCTGACAGAAGGCTGATCTCCAAAATATATAAAGATCTTAAGAAACGAGACAGCAAAAACCAAATAATCCAATTTAAAAATGGGTTACAGATCTAACCAGAGAATTCTCAACAGAAGAATCTCAAATAACCAAAAGACACTTAAAGAACTGGTCAACATCCTTAGTCATTAGGGGAATGCAAATTAAAATGACTCTGAGATTACATCTTATGCCTGTCAGAACGGATAAGTTAAAAAAACACCAATGACAACTTATACTAGAGAGGATGTGAAGTAAGGGGAACACTTCTCCACTGTTGGTGGGAATGAAAACTTGTATAGCCTTTTTGGAAATAAATATGGCAGTTTCCCAGAAAATTGGGCATCAATCTACCTCAAGATCCCACTATATCAATCTTGGGCATATACCCAAAGGATGCTCAATCATAATATAAGGATACTTACTCAACTACGTTCATAGCAGTGTTGTTTGTAATAGTCACAACATGGAAATAATCTAGATGTCCCTTAACTGAATAATGGATAAAGAAAATTTGGTACACTTGCACAATGGAGTATTACTCAGCTATTAAAAGCAATATCAGGAAATTTGAAGGCAAATGGATGGAACTAGAAAAAAAATCATACTGAGTGTAACCCAGACCCAGGAAGACAAATATGGTATGTATTCAATCATAAATGGATATTAGCTATAAGGTAAAGGAGAACCAGGCTACAATACACAGCCTTAGAGAGGCTAGGTAACCAGGAGGGCCCAAAAAGGGAAGCATGGATTTCCCTGGGAAGGGGAAATAGATGAAATTTCCTGGGTAAACTGGGGGCTGTGGGAATGGGAACATGAGGGATTGGGTTGGGGGTATGATAGAGGGAGAGAGGTAATGAAAGGTATGCCTTGATGGGGGGAATTTTGGGGTCAGGTAGACACCTGGTGCCGGGAAACTCCCACAAATTCATAAGGATAACTCCAGCTAAGGCTCCTTGCAATAGCAGATAGGTAGCCTGAACTGGCCATCTCCTGTCATTAGATTGGTGACTACCATAATTGTCATCAGAGGCCTTCATCCAGTAACTGATGAAAGCAGATGCAGAGATTCACAGCTGAGCACTGGGCCAAGCTCTGGGAATCCTGTTGAAGAGAGGGAGGAAGGATTGTATGAGCCAGGGAGGTCAATGTCATCACAAGGGAACCCATAGAAACAACAAACCTGGGCTCATAGGAGCTCACAGACACTGGACCGACAGCTAAGGAGCCTGTGTGGGACTGACCTAGTCCTCTGCGTATATGTGACAGTTGTGTAGCTTGATCTACCTGTAGGACTCTGGGCTGTGGGAGCAGGGCTTGTTCTTGAGGCTTTGGCAGACTTTTGGGAACCTGTTCCTCATACCGGGTTGCCTCACCAAGCCTTAATACAAGCTGAGGAGCTTAGTCCAACCTCAACTTGACATGTGCCATGATTTGTTGACACCCACAGGAGGCCTGCCCCTTTCTGAACAGAAACAGAGGAGTGCACTTGCAGGGAGCAAAGGGGATGGGGGTGGAGGAGAGGAAAGAGGGGAAACTGTGGTCAGGATGTAAAATAAATAAATAAATTTGATTAAAAAAAAAACAGGAAACCCCAAGAAATGGACAGAAAAAAAGTTCATTTAAAAAAATGTATTTCATTTTTAATGATTTTGTGTATATGGATGTTATGCCTGTATGTATGTCTGTCCATTATATAAATACAGTGCCCTCGGAGGCTGGAAGAGGGTATCAGATGCTCTGGAGCTGGAGTTACAAATGGTTGTGTGTCACCATGTGAGTGCTGGAAACCGAACTTGGGTCTTCTGGAAGAGTAACAAGTGCTCTTAATCATTGATCCATTGTTCCAGTCCCCAGAAGTTTATCTCAAGACTACCACTGATGAAAGTTCTTCACCATGTGGAGAATTCCCAAAGGATGAGACACATTGTGGAGAAAGATAGAAACCAATGAGCATTAAGGCACCAAACATCTGCATGGAGAATCATCTAGACAAGGACTCTCAATTCCCACCTGCCCCATGCTGATGTCCTGGGGAGCAGAGAGGAACCCACCACACAACCTAGTTCGAACATGAGTAATATGCAAAATCAAGAGCTGTTGTAACTAACAACGTGACTTTGAAGTGAAGAAATGTGGTCCTTCAGGTATCACAGAAATCGGATTTGAAAATGGTTTCTGTAATGTAGAGTGCATTTTAATATCTAGTTCTATGAAATAATATAAAAACCTAGGTGGGAGAAGGTGATGGTTAAGGCTAAGCACTAGTGGTAGAGACAAATGGCCTGTAGTTGATTGAGCTGTAAGCATTTTAATATTTGGCTTCCATGGGGAGAAGTTTCAAATTATGCTGTGCGGCTGGTGCTTATGTTGGAAGGCTTATAAGTAAGCCTTCTTAGATTCTGTTAGTTACATTCTAAATGAAGAAAGCTCTTGAGCCTGGATCCTTCTCATCCAAACTTGGTTGTTGAATTCAAATTATATTGGAATAGGCTTACACTGAAGTAGATTCAGTGTATAAACACAAAAGCTCTTTGGGGGCAATAAACACAGTGTGTGTGTGTGTGTGTGTGTGTGTGTGTGTGTGTGTGTGTGTGTGTGTGTGTGAAACTTAGGGGTCAAGTTTAGATGCCTTTCCTTAGGAACCATCTACCTTGTTTTTTCAGATAAGTTCTTTCACTGACCTGCAGCTCACAAGTAGGCTGGCTGGTTACCAGCCCAAATACTCCAAGGATCTGCCTATGTCTACCTGTCCCAGCACTGGAATTGCAAGAATGAGAAGAATGAGCTACCACACTCAGCATTTCACTTGGGTCCTGGGCATTGAATTCAGGCTTCATGCTCACATAGTAGGCACTTACCAATGGAGATGTCTTCCAGTCCTAGAAAACCTCTTTTTAAGCTCTAGGACTTACTTTATTTGCTCTGAATAAATGCATCTTTACTTGGTATGCAACCCAGCTGAATGGGAGTTTGCCTTATAACTTAGAAAATGAGCCCAAGAACCATGTGGAAATGATTAAATATAAGGAGAGACATTAGGTTCTTTCAACCAAGAACGTTATCCCTTTGTAAAATATCTGTGACATGACCTCAAATAAACCATGACTAGAGTACTAGACACAGACATGCAAGGCCCTTGCTTCCTTGCTTCATGGGTTGGAGACTTTCAATTTTGCTAGTTGCTGTATGTTCTGGCAGTGGGTGTGGTCCTTGCTGATTTGGAGTGATACTTGACAAATGGTTCTCCTTCTTAAATGTTGAAAGACTAGTAAAGTGGTAATTCACTTTCACTGTTGGAAACAGAAGGGAGTAAAAGAAAAGACAAGCGTAGATACAGGTAATTTTTGTAGCTACAGAGATACAGTGCAGAGGTTTTCATAAACATACTCTATTAGAGTTTATATGAGGAATTTTTTTTTTTTTTAAGAGAACCGCCACCCACTAGCTGGGCCAGTTGTGGAGATCATGAGTTCTGAAGCTGGAAGAAGTTTGGGTGGTCAGTTCAGACAGGCTATTGTTCTCTGTGTGGCATTTTTTTTTTTTTTAATCTGACCATGTCTTACCAATGGAAATTTAAATGCTGAATTACTTTGTTCTTATTTTCCATGGAAACAATCCTTGCTTGTTAGATTTTTCTGTGATTGAATTATTTCTAGATTTACTTATTTTGCCTTATGAGTATGGTGTTTTGCCTGCACATATGCACATGCTTTGTGCCCAAGGAGGTCAGAAGAAGGCAGATCCCCTAGAACCTGAGATAAATGGTTGTGAAACACCATGTGGGGTTCTTGGATCGAACCTGGGTCCTTTGCAAGAGCAACAAGTGTTCATAACTGTTAAGCTATCTCTCCTGCCCCTGTGATGTTAATAAAAAAAACCAAAAACCAAAAACTTTTATAACACATATGCAGATGTGTAGCTTGGTCCTCTGATTAGACTCTTAACAGTGGGAACTGGCTGTCTCTGACTCTCTTACTGGTTTTTGGGACCCTGATCTTCATACTGGTTGACTTTGCCCAGCCTTAATACCCAGGAGGTGTTTAGTCTTACTGCAACTTGATATGCCATGTTTTATTGATATTCATAGGAGACCTCCTTTTTCCTGGCTAGTGACAGAAGAGGAGGTTATTGGGGGGGGGGGGAGAGGAGAATGGAGTAGAGGGACTGGGAGAGGATGCGCCCAGGATGTAAAATAAATCGATGAATAAAAAATGTTTTAAAAACAGTTGAGAAATCAGCATCAGTATTACTGTTATCTAAATTTAACTGTTAACTATCATTAAATATTAACTAAACAATGGGAAAAAACTTTTCGGACTAACTGGAAAGCAATGTGTTTACAGACTTTAGATTGTTTCTCTGAGAGTGGGATGTTGGGTCAGGTTCCTTAGATTCTCACACGACTCATTACTAACCTACACCATGCTCTCTGATGCACACCATGTGCCAGTTGGAGGTAACTGTATAGCAGGCTTTTGTCTGTAATGAAGGGGCTGGAAATCAAAGGTAACAAGTCCTTCCTGGGGAGTCCTGCTTTCTCTCTTCTCACTAAGATACTCCTTTGAAACTTGAACAAAAAGAGGGAAAGCAAGTGTCCACCTCTGTGGACAGGCATGAGCTGGGACGCCATCGGAACCCTTGTGGGACCCGCAAGTCATGGGTTGCTCCCAAGTATTTTGTAGTGTAAGAAAAATCTTTTGTAGGAAATAAATTAGTAATTGAATCTATCCATCATCTGAGTATGGAAGATTGCTATCAATCACTGTAGAAAACAGAAGTGTCGTCAAAACTGAACTTTTTTTTCTTCCTTATGGGTAACATCTCCCAGACTGGCAGTTAGACCCATGACCAACAAGATTACACTGCTTGTGCCAGACACTGAATTGAGGGTTTGCCTCTCTGGCTTACATGGATAGGAGATATAGCTGGCCAAATGAAAACAACATCTCAGCATGCATTGGAAATTTGAGTCCAGAAAGGCAGATGAAAATATCTGCATCGTGGCATGGTGAGATCAAGGTTTTAAAGAGAGATTGTCAATCCATAGTTGTTTTAGTGTTGTTGGACTGGGACAGAAGAAAGATACAGGAAGGGAAATACCCAGGGTGTTTTTTTTTTTTTTTTTGTTTTTTGCTTTTTTCACACACCTTGCAATGATGATCAAATAACTGAATCTCGGATGTTACCATTTTGTATATACATAGAATGTTGCTATTACGTCTGGTTCATTTCTTTAAAAGTTCAAGAAAATAAGAAAAAACCAGCCACTCAGGAAGGGATGTGTGAGAATACTCAGGGGTTCTGACGTAGTGGGCTCAGCGTCTGGTGGGTGAAGCTCTGTGCTCTAACTTCCTATAACTAAGATCCCCCATTTGCACATGCTCAAAGCAAACTTAAGGGGCAGACATCATGATCTGGAAGGTAAGGATGAGGAGGGACATTAGGGGCAGGGAGAGAGGAAGTATAGAAAACAGCTTATAAAACTGCTATTTATGACTTAGTAGCTGAGGGCATATAGATCCAATTGCCCAGATATCTTTACATTTTTTCCATGTGTGAATGAGAATAAGTGAGATCAAAGCCTTTTATCATCCCTAGAAAACAGTCGGCTTTATTTAATACCTCCTAGACAGATAGTTAGAATGTTCTATTTGGTTCTTTCAGAGTAGCGATTCTGTGGAAAGGATTGGGCAAAAGCCACGGATTCAGTTTGAGGGCAGATCTTTGCCGCTAAGGTCTCCTCTGATATTATGAAGCTATGAAGGGATACAGGAAACAGAGGCGTGAAAGGGTGCCACTTGCTTTCTATCTCTACGCCTGGACCAGGCTCCGTTTGGTGAAGCCAGAGGGGAAATGTACCTCTGTCTGTGTTGTATCTGCTCTAGGGATGAATAGAACGCTTTTGTCTCCCAGGATGTCAGCGTAGCACCTTCAATCAGAATTAAGTTCACTCGGAAACTTAAAGCAAAGCACCTCCTACACCATTTCCTCCGTCCCTGAAGGATTAGATTGCTGAAATCAAAGGGAGCCCAGAGAGAAAGGCCTTTCAAGTTATCCAGGTCATCCTTTTGTGTGTGTGTGTGCTGGGTTTCTTCCTGCAGCAAGAGCGGCTGCTGTTTTGCTCTGTCTGGTTCCCAGTGTTCTGAATGAGGGAGCTTCCCACCTTTTCCCCGGGGAAGCCATTCTCTATCTCCGCAGTTCTCTTTGCCAGGAAGTCTTCTGTGATACCCATCTTGTGTTTTCCCTTCTGCTGTCTCTTGCTTCAGCCAGCTAGCCTGTGTTCCAAAGCCCTGTTCTCTCTCCCTCTGGGCTGAATGCTGTTCTTTACCGTGTCTTCCTGGACTTTTTGTAGTAAAACTCCTTTCAGGAGGTATCTGATCCTTGGTTCTGGAGATGGCCAGGGATGCTCTGCTGGTTCCTGCTGCCGCATTTTGCTTGTATCTTTCTGCATATGTGAATGCAGAACAGATAGGCTTAACTTCAAAGTAAAATTGGGTGCAAAACAACATTTTCACAGCTTTTCTACCCTCTCTTCCTCCAGTGCCCCTAAAACATAATCCTCTTGAGTGCCTCTTCAATAGGCTTATTTTTAGTGGGTCAACGTTGCAATACACATAAGCACAGAGCTCAGATTTTTTTATCTGGAGAGTACAAATCATAGGTATGCCATAATATTGAGCTAATAATGCTGGTAAAATGCAGTATAGTGTTTGATGTGCATTCAATAATTGTAATAAAAGTGCTATGGATATATCCCTAGATATTGAACATTCGTTTTACTAAGTTTATGTACAAGGGTGCTCATTTCCCCATTAATTATAAGGACAAAATACTGAAATATATAACCAATATATTCATTGATAGGGGATTAGAACTCAGAAATTTCACTAACAAGAGATTTATATTACTTTATCAGAGCAGAATGCAAAGGTTTACTATAATCCCAATTCCATATTTATATATGTGCTAGGAAAATGTATAGTATACATAGATTTAAAATGTGGGGTGTAAATATATCCAAACAGTAACATTTTGCTGGCACATGACCTGTCTTAGTTTCTTTTCTGGTTGTGAGGAAATAGTCTGACAAAAAGCAACTTAGAGGGGAAATGCTTTAGTTTTTTTTAAAAAATTCCAGATTACACTTCATCACTGTGGGTGAATCACAGTGGCAGAAGCTGGAGACAGCTGGTCACATCACATCCACAGTCAAAGCAGACAGAGAATAGATCCATGTATGCTCGCTCGCTTACTTGCTTGTGCTCAGCCCAATTTCTCTGCTCTTACACAGTTCAGGAGCTTCTGCCTAGAGAATGGTGCCACCCATAGTGGGTCTTCCCACTTCAATGAACTTAATTAAAACAATTCACTTTGGACATGCTCATAAGCCAACCCACTATAGACCTCACTGAGACTCTCTTCCAGGCGAGTTTAGAATTTGTCAAGATGACAATGAAAACTAACCGCCATGTGGTCACCTTCATCAACAGAGGATATTCTTTCAGTTTGTTATTCCCAGACTTGGCGTGTTTTATAATCCAAGTCTCTACAAAATAGACTGCCTAATTTATGTTGAAGAATATTTATCACTTGAGTTGAAAAATAGACTCAGGCTAAGCTCCCGTGAAGCCCTGCTGCTTTACATTTAACACCTGGGCAGACTTTTGTGTTTGTTGAAGGAAGATATAAAAAATGACTGGCTTAGTAAGTAGTGTTTGGCAAGCTTTCAGGACATGATTGTGGCCTTAGACAGGAGGACCCATAGCAGGTCTCTTGCTGGCTTTCTGCCTCTGAGATCTCTCCATGTCTGTTCTTGGTGTACACTCAGAGTCATGTTTTTTTTTTCCTCAGGGAAGATTCTGTCATCTCCTATTTATATAGGTAAGAGGAATAATTTATGGATTTCAAAATCAATGTATCTACACTTGAACTATAACTTTGGTGATATAGACTTTTATGTCTCTAAGCACGGGAAACATCAGATTGAACAAATGTTCCTGCGGAAATGAAGCTCATATTTAGACGACATCCTGGGTAGACATCACTTACAGGATAAGCTACAGACCACACAGCAGGCATATGGCAGAGTCTCTAGACTTCTCACTTCGTATCAGAGACTCCTGTCATACCTCTAACACGTGGCCTCTTGCGGATCAATTTTCTTGTCTTCAAAGTAGTTTTAATAATAAGGTATTGGATGATGTCAGTATATGGAGTGTGAGATGTGTTCTGTTTTCAATGATGGTGACCTTGAACAATGAAACTGAAGAGGTTGACTTAGTACTGGAATTTCAGGGCTCTGGTTCCTAGACTGGCAGTCTCTCTCTCTCTCTCTCTCTCTCTCTCTGTCTGTCTGTCTGTCTGTCTGTCTGTCTCTCTCTCTCTCTCTCACCTCCCAGATACTTACCATGGTTATGTCAATGAAAGAAAAGATTGAGAAATAAATAGTAAATGTACTGCTCCCCCTTTTTTCCTTTTAAAATATTATTTCAGGTTCAAGTCCAAAGGACTTTCTGTTCCTGGTAGACTCTCACCTTCTCTCTTCCAAGTTACCCAACTTTGCATTCACTTTCATATTGTGAGAGAGAGAGTCTTAAGTGAAAGAAGTGACTGATATTTACAGTTTCAAAAGTGAAACCATATGCCAAATGGTTTTGGAAGAGCTGAGGTCTGAATTCTCTATGATAATTTTTCAGTCTTTGTCTTATCTGAAATATTTAGAACATATGAGCAGCGTGATCAGGGGCTGTGATAGTTCCACATTTGCCAAGCCCAGTAAGGTATCCACTGTTGCATCAAGATGGGTGACTGCTAGCTTGAGAGCCCGCTCCCTCTGCCTACAGTTAGTATAGGAAGCATCGGCTACCTCATCTCCAAATAGGAGGCATCTGGGAAGGCATGTGTTGCAAATGAACCATTGTAAATAGGTGAGATGCCCCTCCTGATAGGAACCAAAGTAGTGATATTTCTGTATAGCTAACACAACTTTCTTCATTATTTTAAAAAAATCCCTTTTTCCTGCCAAGCCTGGGATGACTGGAGTGGTTCTTCTGGCTCCCACAAAGACTCCACACCGCAATGTACTTTGTGTCTGCTCTGCTGACCTTGGAATACAGAGTCGGCTTTTAAAGATTGCACTGTTTGCTTCAAGCTTCATGCTGGGTGCCTGCTGTGGACCACATTTCGAATGTTTTTCTAATGATTTTTCAACTACTTCCCTGAAAAGAATGTCCATTTCTGAAATCATCTGTTGATAATTAGGGTGGCTAGCTACTTGTCTTCTATTATAAGGCCTACATCAAGATTTCATGCTCAGTAGCTTCAAAACTTGGTTTTATAAAAGGGCACAGGTTCATTGGGAGGGCTTTGGAATGAGTTTCTGTGGTCTATATATTCTTAGTCAAGTTGCCAATGGTGATAACAATTAAAGCCTGTAAAGTGATTTATAGATCAAAAATAAGATCATAACGTTGGGGAGATAACTCACAGTGTAAAGTGAATATCGGGCAAGGATGGAGACATGAGTTGGGATCCACAGAAGCCACATGAATGTGGATGTGGTGGCACTTGCGTGGAATCCAGCACTCCTGTGGTGAGATGGGAGACAGACAGAACAATCTTCAGAAGCTCACTGGCCAGTTTGTCTAATACAGACAGCAATGAATAAGAAACTATGATTTCAGGCTGGAGAGATGTATCAGGGGTTAAGAGAAGTGGGTGCACTTTCAGAAGATCTGGGTTCCTAGCACACATATGACAGCTCACAACCAAGTGTGACTCCAGCTCAATAAGATCACAACCTCTTCAGAACTCCACAGGCACTGTACCCAACATGGTGCACAGATTTACATGCAAGTGAAACACCCATACACACAAAAGAGTGACAGAAAGACAGGGTTACTGCATCTGAACCAAGGTGGGAGGTGAGGACTAACACCCAAGGTTGTCCTCTATGTGCACACTCTGGCATATGCACAGCATGGTACACCCACTCCCTGGAACATCCACACTATGATATATGCATACCCTGGCATATGCACTGCCTGAAAACACCCACACCATGGCACAAGTTCACCATGGGACATACAAACCATGGTACAGACACATGCAGACTCTAGCCTGTGTGCTCCCATACTCACACACAGGGATACACACACACACACACACACACACACACACACACACACACTGTACATTCCCATACATACATCCACAAAGATAAAAATAAAACAAAACAATCTTAAAAAGTCAACTTTATTAGTAATTATCATTAGTAATTTTTTCAACAGAATTTTCTAAGTATCTATTCTGTACCAGGACTTACTTCTGCAACTGTACTTACAGTACAGTTAAGTCTGTACTCAAGACTTAACTATTAGCAAGGTATGGTTCTTTGTATACTTACTAAATTTGTAAATCACTTAATTAGTTCTTATAACTCTGTGAGGTAAGATGTAATTTTTCAGAGATGATTAATTAAACTCTGAGAGACTGTTCTGTTTTATTTTATTTTTAAAGGGCAGAGTTCACTCACAGACCCAACTTCCTTGCTCTAAACCTTGGCTCTTTCTTGGAAACACAGGCCCTAGGCTCAAACATCTGTCCAGCTGGGCAAACCAGTAGTTGAGAAACTTTGCAAACTTCTTTAGACTAAAGTAAGAAAAATACTCTACATTCCTGCGAGAAGGTTATAAGCTCTGCAGGTGAGACAGTGGGCTTGGTCCTCCTACTACACCAGTTAACAATAAAGATAACATTTCATCATTCATTCACTCATAATTATATTTCTTGCCTTTTCTACAAATTCCTTGAAACCCTGTCACTAAGGTACCTATTTGTCATACAATGACCGAGTGCCAGCTAGGGGTTGTAGACCCATCACTCATATCCTATGGTTGTTTTGGATCTCAATGCTGCAGTCTCATCTTCAAAATGTATTGAAATGAAGGGGACAACAGGGGAAAGTGATGTCACACTCAGAGAGACCTTAAACATCAAACTTCTATAGAGTTTCTAGAGAAAGGTTTCTTGCTCCTGTGTTTAAGACCTTCTTGCTTTTAGTGATAGGAAGGGTAACTCCTGGACTGGTTGGGAAATGGAGTAACAGACAATAGAGCTGGCTGTCTTGTCCCTTTCCCTTCTCCAGTATTCTCAGCTATCCACTCAGGCAGTTAGAGTGACCAGAAATTGCCTGGGCTGAGGTAAATTAATGGTTTCTGAGTCCATCACTATCACATGACCACAATATCCAAATATATCTCTCTTAGCTTCAAGTTCCAGTCTTGAGAATGCCTTTTTTTTAAATGGATGATAAACTATTTAAACCCACTTTTAAGGACAGCCACTGGACTTTAATAGTGGTGACTGACCACCTCTTGCATATTAAAGAAATGACACCTCTGTGTTGGCTGAGAAGTGAGAGGAGCTATAACATCTCTGAATTTCAGCATGATGAAACAATAGGGGTAGAAAAAAGAACTGTTTTGTACACAGAACAAATGGGACTTTCGCTTGATGTCCATCTGTGAAACACCTCATTGTTGTGGTAGAGGGGCAATCATAGAGGAACCAGAGAAGTCTAAATCATACTTCATTCATCGGTATTCATTCCACCTAAATCTGCAAATTTCCAAGAACAATTAAGAGCATACCAATTGTAAGGTAAACTAAAGAAGGATGTTCCTCCCAAACACTGTGTTCTCCTCCCGGTAAACTCCACTTTTGAGAGATGTTCCTGAGGACACACTGACTTCTCCCAGGATCCACGTGGACTGAGCAGATTGGTGGTGGCGCTGACTGGACCACGGATGAGTGGATGAAAATGGCAGATGCTCGTGATGAGCAAAATCATCACTCAGGCAGTCACCAGTGAAAGCCTGGGGTGAATACCCTTAAAACCCAAGAATCCATTTAAAAGCTAATTGCTTTTGACATTGGAAACACACACCATGGATTTCATGTGGACGACTTCCCTTTGAGGTCTACAGCATTTACTGCTGGGCAGCAGATGTTGCTCAAAACTGCAAAATATAATTGAGAAGATCCAAATCATTATAAGCTGGACAATGAGAACCAATCGCGAGGAGTCAGGAAGTAAGAGGAATCTAACAGTTCCACCGTATGGGAAGACTCAGCCAATTGTATCGTGACACCCAGACATCCCCAAACACTCTTGTCTTGGTGCCATCCACTCCAACCATCTATAGCAAAGTGCAGAATTATTCTGGAGTAGAGTGCTGTTCCCTAGGAGCATTGCGGGGGGGGGGGGGGCGCAATATTTAGCTTGTATATTTCTTGTTCTGTCTTTTGTGTTGTTGTTGTTGTTTTTAACTTTTCATCTAACTTTACATATCTGTAGAATCAGTGTTTAAATATTACAAGTTTAATCCTGGAAGTTGTATGGAAATTCTGAGTTTTAAATAATGTTTCTAGAGTTTTGGGGCTGTCTCTTGTCTGTGAAGACCCTGTTGTCAGGAAGGGAGCTGAAGACCCTTTTTGGCTGTTAGACTTCTTTACTCTCTCCATGTGTGTTGGTCGCCTGTTCAGAGACCTTGCACTACTTCCCCCAAGGCAACCTGCTATCACTAGGCTCCCACACCTTTTACCTGTAACTCTTTTATAGGATGCTTTGACACTATTGGAATTTGTGTGTATATATTTGAAGATTGGGTTTGCAACTATGAATAGGTTGTCTTTGCTTGGTCTTCAAAATTTGGAAGATCACGGTACTTAAGCATTTCTATTTGTTGAGTAGAAAAAGAAAATATGGTGTAAATAAGTGCACAGGGGTGGCTGCAAACTAATGTTCACTGAGTTTTCAAAAGTTTTGCAAAAATATATCTAATTCTCATTTCTTTCTGGAGGGGTGGTGATGCCATTCTTTTGAGAATAACGCACTAGTACAGTTAGAGATTTAGTTATTTGGAAAAAAATAAAATCGGTCATTTGTGCATGAATTCTAGTCTTTTTAATAGTTGGTGTGCCTAAGGTTTGTGCATTGATTTGGTTAAACCATTCATTCCATGTCATATCAAAATGTTTGCAAAACTGTAAGAGAAAGACAAGAAGGTGAGAGAAAAAGAAAGAAATACACAGAGAGAGACATAGAGAGACACCCAGAGAGACAATACCAGGGAAGGACGCCTTTTTTCTTTGCTAGTGTTCCAGTCTCCACACCACTACCCAAAGCTTCCGAGTCTTAAATTTGCTTTCTATTAAGACGGTGGTTAGACGGCAGCTGTTGAACCTCTTAAGAGAATACACGATATGGTAATAAACATCATTTCAGAAATAGGCTTTCTGCTCACTTTACTAGGAAGCACAATAATGAGCTCTGCATGTTCTCTACACTTTTTGCTCCAGACCCTGGTTTTAAGCAGGGGGCCTAGGGGCGGGACTCACTGCAATTGGTTCCCTTCCTACCTAGCAAATGGAAATGTTTGTTTAGTCTTTTCAGTTCCAGCCACCCCTGACCATGCAATGTGCTGTAAAATGTGCTTTGAAGTTCATGTGTCATCCGTTTGCCATGAGCACCAAGGTTGGCGTGCTGCATGCACTCTTCCCTTCAATTGTCTTTGGTGCCCCAATTCCTTTGGGGAAGGTTCAAGTCTGACAGTCCCCTTCCCTTGTGGTATAGAATGCCATGCCTGATGTTGGGTTTACCAGATGGAGTCTGGATTTTTATGGCTGCTAGCTCACTGTTTGTGTAGGAAAGCCAATTTATAGGGAACTCGAAGGGTGATGATTTTAATGCAAACAAATGTCTTGAGAAGGGCTTCCTGGATGTTTCATGCTATGTGCTCAGCTGGCTGTGTGAACAATTGATGTGGCTTCTCTTTCTCCACAGCAGCAGGCAGCCCTGGGGAAAGTTGGGAGAAGACAGATGTGGCTCAGGACAGTTGTTTATAAATACAGATGTGTGTTGGGAAGGAAAAGGAATTAGAATTTAAGGGTATCCTAACGCATTCTTTACTCTGTTTAGGGACTCACAGAAGCAACCAGAGCTGCCACATACACCAAATCTTAGATGTTGCACGTTAAGTATTCATTTGAGCATGTTTTCTCTTTTATGTGGGCATAGCACTTTAAAATTTGTAAGACATTTAAAAAAATCAATTTCTCTCTCATTCATTTGATTCTCATAACTATGTTGTGATATTGATATTATTACTCGTAACTTCTAAATGAGGATAGAGTTTAGCTTTAAAAAAGATAATGATGGCATCAGATTCCTTTGTTGCCTCTTGCTTAACCTGCTTAGGAATGAAGGAGGGCAATCTACAGCGTGCATGAGTGTCGCGCCTAGAACACGATAGAAGCTCAACAAATATTTTTCTTGCCTCTTTCTTTTCACTTTCTTTTTGCTAGCTAGATAGCTTAATGTTAGGGAAAGAGATTAAAGTTAAGTGGTATTTATATATTGAATTAAGTCATAGGTTTATTAGACTTAATTCTCTCTCTCTCTCTCTCTCTCTCTCTCTCTCTGTGTGTGTGTGTGTGTGTGTGTGTGTGTGCTTTATGTGGAGGAGGTTAGAGGACAACCCCTGGTGTTAGCTCTTGGGAATAGTGTCCATTTTATTTTGAGACAAGGTCTCTTTTTGGTAGAGAGTTTTTTAGCTATTAAATTGGGCTGGCTGGCCAGTGTTCCCATGGATCTGCCTAATTCTTTCTCCACAATGCTGGGATTACAAGCATGGGCCACTCTGCCCAGGGTTTGGGTATGGAACTCAGGTATTCATGCTTGGAAAACAAACATGTCACCTGCTGAGCCATTTCCCTAGCCCTAGGCTTGGTTCTGATAATTATTAGAAGGTTACAGACTGGAGCCTATAAACCCAAAATTAGTCTTTGAAGAGAAACAACCTACAGGAATCCAAGTTACGTAAAGGATACCACTTCAAAATTCTGCAGGTAATATTCACAAATGATTTGATGGTATCTTTAGCCGATTACTCTTCTTAATTTTGAGACTGCTGCTCACTAAACTAGAATGCTGAGCCTTTATCTATAGTGAAATCGTGTAAGTAATCGTTATCTACTAATGAAACTAAAAATTCTTTTGTCAAGCCCTTCCTTAGACATACCAAATGTAACTTGTTTAAGATTGAGGTTTTTCTCAAGGTTGCCTAATCATCTGACTTCTTATGTCACCATCGGAAAGATACGCTGTGAGAAGGATATCATCAGTTTCAACTGAACATACACATTGCCAATTGGTCCTCATTTTAACATCAGTGTGCATAGCGACATGCAGTGAGTGGTCTTCAAGGTTAGGATTATTTGAAAAGAAAAAAAAAAACGTAAAACTGACAGCAAAAAATTAGAGCCAAATCTTAGACACTAGAGGTAAGAATTTTTTCTTGAAAAATGAACTAGTGGTGCTTTTAAGTATTTCTTTAAATGTTGATTGTATCATAAACAATAAATAAGAATCTATTGTATACAGTGTATTGTAGGACATATCAATATATGGTTTTCCTTATGTATTTGAATCTTATGTTTTCTTAAATTTTGCATTTAAATTGGAGATGAAGTAAGAAAACAAAGACCTCCTCTTCTTCCAGGATTACTACCTGCTTATTTGAGTTTACTCTTCCTGGTTGGTTTAAAAAATGTCACCTTTACATACATTAAACTCCCACGTAATAGATGTATTTTAGACACCATATATTTTATTTCATTAATATGCTTGTCTACTTGGGTGTCAGTATCACATCATCTTAAGCATTTCCATTTCTCTGTGTGTTGTGATTTCTAATGAGAATTCCTCTTTCCACTTTTGCTGTTTCTTCTTCAAGGTTTCTAGACCTTGGCTGTGGACATCCATTCTATTTTATTTGGCCAGCATACTTGACACTAGAGCTCCTTAGGAGGAATTACTGTGGGAGATCCACTCCCATATTTCCCCCCCAGGGTATTCTTGAGGAAGGAGAGGTGAGAAATATTTAGATAGAAGGAGAGAGGGGAGAGAAACAGATAGAAACACAGGAGAGCCTCGGGAGGGCCTGGATCCTTATCCATCGGACCCTTCTGTCTCTTCTAATGGGCCTTTTATAGGAATGCCAAGGGGTGGAGCAAAGACTTCCCTCTAGCTCAGCCAAGTGTAGACCTTTCCAATCACTTAGTAACCATGCACGTGGTCAAATGATCATCTAATGCAGCCCTGCTGGGTAAAGCAAGCTTGGATCTCACTAGGAAACCTTTGTGGGCCACCACAAATTATGTCTACCCAGAGAGAAAAAGTAAAAAGCAGATGAGAAAGTCTACAGGATGAAAGGAAGATGATGCCACTGGCTGTGGAAACCCAGGACCAGGGTGTTCATATAAATGGCCACTGTTAGCCTGAAGTCTGCCCTGTTTGCTGCCTCATCAATTATCCATCTAGGTGTTGAGTATCTAAAGGTAGAGATGTATACTCAGATTGTATTTTATTGTTTCTCCCCCTTTCTGAGCATTAGGTTGAAAATTCTAAGCTGTTTTGCGTCTACTTACTCAAGCTCATGACTTGAAATTATTTTTGGGCACACGTGCGTGTGTGCATGTGCACTTGCGTTTGCGTTGTGTGGACGTTGGGTGTCTTCTGCAATTGCTCTCTACCTTCGTTTCTTCACATGAGATCTCTTACTGAGGCTGGAATTCACTGATTCAGCTAGGCTGGCTGGTCACGAGCTCCAGGGATCCACCTTCTCTGGCTACTCAGTGCTGGGATTACGGGTTCACATGGCCATGCCCAGCTTTTAGTGTGGGTACTGGGGGTCTGCACTGAAGTCTGCACACTTGCATGAAAACATTTCACTCATTAAGTTATCCTCTTGGCCCCATGAAGGTATTCTTCTCATGGACAATTCAAAGGATTCTTTGAATAATGAGAACAACACTAGGAAAGGAAGTAGGCAGAGATTTCTGAACAATTAATAAACTAGATTACAGAAATGATGATTGAGTAATAGTATTGAGGCTGCTTAGGAATTCTGTGGTTGTCTAGGTGGATTGAACCTGGGTCTGTAGATATCTCGCCTCCCTTCTGTTTTTGAGCTATTATTGGATCGGACACATGCTAGTAGAAGTATTTTATATTCTAAAGAATGTCTTCCATTTTCTGTATTAACGTATCACACGTTACAGAGGTAGGATGGGAAGAAAGTCTGCGCACAAGAAGGTAGTTAAAATACATGACGGGAGTAAATTGCTTCATAGCCTGATGGTGGGGTGAGGGGGAGCAGATTTGAAAAATAACAGAAGATTCAGAGGTGAATCCAGTAATTCTTCCTTCAAAAAACGATGCTCCACACCTTTCCGGGGAAGGAACCACTGCTGATGTCTTAGTGTTTTACAGAATCTAATGGTGCCATTTGGCATACAATGTTTTAATGATACTGCTGAGTGGTAAAAATACCTGAAGAAAAAGAGAGTATGAGACAGAAGAAAGCAGCACAATAAAGAAATATCCAGGAAATATAGTGGGGGTACCCATGTTTGTTTCTGATGACAAAGGAAGAAATAATCAAAGGAGACCCCCTGTGTGTCCTGGATTCGTCTAGAACAGACCACCCTGTTATTTAATCAACTCGGGCCTATGTCCCAGGGAGTTTCTTCTTTAGGCTACAGCCTTGTGCAGGACACACGGACATGGGCCCCCTGCAGTCTACACACACACACACACACACACACACACACACACACACATACACACACACACCCAGAATGGCAGAAAAGAACTAATCCAATGAAGAGGAACTGTACCAAGCGAAGGGCTTTGTTTATATGCTTCAGTTTCTCAGCATCTGCTGCTGCCATCTGTTTTCAGTTTGGTAATTTTTATTAAGGCAAAGTGGCACATGCTGTCACAGGATCTGCTCCAGCTCACGCTCCCCAGCAGGTCACCGGGGATCCCCTGGTGTGCTGAGACATAACATGTTTCCTGCCAGTGGATGAGGAGGAGAGAAAGCCCTGCTCAGCACTAGGTTTTAGTCTATTATGGCAGCAGTCAAGTCAAGGGCAGACCTAAGAAATGTGAAGAACAATTATTGCACCTAAGGAGTTCATCTATTAATTTCATAAATGATTACAGAGTAGTCACTATACTTTTTAGAGACATAATGTGATTTCCTTATGGAAATTAAGAGAGCTATAGCCTGATACCCAAAGGGTGACTTTGGGACCCTTTTTCCCCCCACTGGTGGCCCTTCCGTGTGTTTGGTCTATTCTACCTAACCTGACCTACATCTGGCAGCAAGCTGGGTTTGAGAGTACAGCAGATAGTCAGAGAGAAGAAGAAGGCTGTTTACTTCAGGCTGCAATTGAAGCTCTGGTTTAGAAGAAGATTTACTGAATACATTGAGGGAAAGGGAATATCAGAACCTTTGGCAACAGGGATTGATTGAGGCCAATGTCCAACCCATTATAAGTTAGAATTAGAATAAAGATGTCTGGTGCCAAGTCACCCTCTGATCCGATCTGTTTACGGTGAGTCTACGGATACAGTTGATCATTATAGTTCACTGTTCACTGGGTATAGAAGGAGTCTGCTCATATGTCGCAGGTAGTAGAAGCCCCACCTTGTTGGATTAGCCTGTGGGTGAGATTGATCAGAGCAAAAGAGAAAGGCCAGTAGAAACCACCTTTCACCAACAACAAGTCAAAATCAATAATTCATCCTGGGAAAGTAGTGTGGGTTGATGGCACCCTCAAAGATAGAAAGAATGCTTGTGAAGGATGCAAAGAAATGCACGGACTGACCCAGTTCTAGCTTCATGAAGCAGACTGGTATAGCAGCCTTGTGAAATACTTTTGCTGGAGAAAATTACTGTGGTATGCAACCACTGACTTTGCATACATTCTTGTCTAGTTATCAGGAAGAAGTATTGTATGCAGCTTCCACTTATGGTGAATAAATAACACTATACACTGAGACTCTTGCCTCACAGCTATGGTAATTCTCGTTCCCTGAAGGGAACCTGGATGATCTGGACATTCCTCAGTTTATCATATGGGCTTTCTATACTGACAGTATCCCACTAATTGAAACCGATTAGGGAGAAGTGGGAAGTATGTCAGAGAATTTGATGCAACACAGCAGCACCAGAGTGTCAGAGATAAACTGCAAGAAGATTCAGAGGCTCATTAGGTCAGTGGTATTGTCTGGGAGCTAAGTGTTTTGGGGGCATGCTTGTACCTCCTTCTAAATTAAGGGGAAAATTGCATCATCTCATACCGCTGGTAAGAAAAAGTTCAGTATTGGTGAGGCTGCTTTGGGTTCTGGGAACAGTATGCTTCACACGTAGAATGCTTCTCAGATGCTTTTACTAACTGTTGATATGGAAGGTTGCCAAATGTGAATGGGGCCTACGCTATGAAAGAGCTCTGCTGCTTTGGACATGTGATGTAACAGACTCTTTGGTGCCAGAGGTGTCTGTGGTGGGAAGGATGCTCTGTGGTATTTGTGGGAAAACCACAGTGTTGAAATCCATAGTTTTAGAAAACACACAACATTCCAACATTGCTTCTTGCTTTGCCTCCTTGTCCTAGTAGAGATGGAGTAGTGGGGCAGGTACTGGGCTTGCAGACAGTGCTGCTCATAATGAGCTGGCTCTGTTGCTGTCTCTTGGCACTTCAGTAGGACCACATGAACATAGAGAGAAGCTTGTGACAAGCTGGTAGAGGAGGAAAAGGCTGGATGTAGTCACCGATCACCTTGTGTACATTGATACAAATCAAAGGTGATATACTACAACCTGCAGAGGTGTGATCCCCGAAGACAGAATCCAGGGGGAAATGCTCTCTGTGGGTGGAATGCTGAGTAGCGCGTCCATTTTATGTGGAAAGAAGAGCAGCCTAAAGTAAAAATATACATGAAGCCATGGGCTGTGAGGAATGGCAAAGGTTGGAAGACTAGACAAAGAGTTCCAGGAAAGAAGAACCTAGATGGGCCTGTGAGAATGGGCACACAATGGTTAAAATCTCACATTAATGAAACTTGGATGGATTCACATTAGGAAACAGATTAAATAACCAAACCACCTGAAATGACACAATCAGCTGAAGGTTGGGAAGTATCTAGCACAGCAGCAACACAGGGGTGAGATGAATAGAGCAGTCATGGTGATGGGGTAGGAGTAGAGTCTCCCTGTTTCTCACCAAGACTAATCTAATGGCCAATCCTATTAATACCTGACCTAATGACATTGTCCTTAGAGGGCACAATTCGGGAGGAAAATGATCAAGTACTCAGTGGAAAGCTCTGATCATTTTGTGCCTTTTGTGCCCAAAAGTTTCAGGGTAAGTGTTTTTATACATTATGGATTTAACCATCTGATAGGGGTATGATTCTTCCCATTGTACAAAGAAATAGATGTTCTACAGCAGAGTGGTCTATACACATCAAAACTTCTCACCTGACAAATACGTTTATTTTCCTGGAAGCAAGCTGTGGTCTAGTGATTGCCCATAGCCTGCAGTGAGTGTCTAGACATTTGTGTCTATACTGTCAGGTGGGTTCTCTAAGTTAGTATATAGTGTTGTACTTTAAGTTTAGGTCCCTAAGGACAAGTAGGAAAGTGACCTGTTTCTCTTAATTACCCAGTCAAATAAAGATAATTATTGTATCTGAAAATCAAAGGTTTTGTTTTGAGGAGAGAAGTTAGTCAGTGACTATTTCCCAGGTTCCCTTGGTTGAACAGGAATGGCAAAATTATGTCTTGTCATATTTATTGTTTGTTTTTCTTTTTTGGGGGTGGGGTGGGGTTTTGAGACAGGGTTTCTCTGTGTAGCTTTGGTGCCTGTCCTGGATCTCGCTTTGTAGGTCAGGCTGGCCTCGAACTCACAGAGATCCTCCTGGCTCTGCCTCCCGAGTGCTGGGATTAAAAGCATGCACTACCGCCACCGCTACCACCACCCAGCTTGTCATATTTATTAGCGAGGAAGGATGAGCGTCAAGAGCTTCAGTTTCTGATTTCATCCTCAGAGAACTCATTCTGTTTCTTTTTCTGTGTTCTCACTAATCAAAATTAAATAGTTAGTATCTCCCTGGGTAACATATGCCCAGAGAGCTACTGGCAAAAGCAGAGAAATGTGTTTTGTGTTCTGAGTAACAACTTGCAAAGGTAAAGACAGAGGTAGAAAGGACGGGGGAATTAGAGAGAGCCAATAGAGGGAATAAGAGAGTCTTTATGTGCCAAGTTGGTGTGAACTGCTCCTGGAGCACTCAGCCAGCAGCAGTAAGCACAGAGCTATGGCTCCAGGCTGAGAGGAGGCAGTGTGCCCAGAAGACAGGGATGAGCATTAGTGAGGGTTGGAGGAACTGGGAAGAGAAAGCAAGTTGTTAGAGTCAGCAAAGGGAATGCGGCGATGAAAGGTGCCTGTTCCACAAGTGAAAGGACAGCAGTTCAAGTCCTCAGAACCTGTGTAGAAGCCAGGCAGACAGATGGTCTCCCATAATCCCAGCACTTGGGAGGCAGAGGCAGGGCACCCAAGAGACAAGATGGCTAATTAGACTAGGTGATCAGCAACACCTATGTTTAATTGAGAGACTCTGACTCAGTAAATGATGTGGAGAGTAATTGATAACAACTATTTTAGACCTACACACACACACACACACACACACACACACACACACACACACACACACACACACACACACACACACACACACACACACACACACACACGTGCAAAATTGGAGTGCTTGGATCTAAACCTCCCTTAACATAGCTAACTCTATGTTCCTCTCTGTGTGCCTCCTCTGTCTTCCTCTCTGTCTTCCTCCTCTTCCTTCTCCTGTCTTCCTCTCTGTCTTCTTCTCTGTCTTTTTCTTCTGTCTTCCTTTCTGTCTTTTTCCTCTGCCTTCCTCCTGTCTTCCTCTCTATCTTTTTCCTCTGTCTTCCTCTCTGTCTTCCTTTCTGTCTTCCTCTTCCTCTCTGTCTTCCTCCTCTGTCTTCCTCTCTTTTCCTCTGTCATCCTCTCTTTCTTTCTCCTGTCTTCCTCTCTGCCTTCCTCCTGTCTTCCTCTCTATCTTTTTCCTCTGTCTTCCTCTCTGTCTTCCTTTCTGTCTTCCTCTTCCTCTCTGTCTTCCTCCTCTGTCTTCCTCTCTTTTCCTCTGTCATCCTCTCTTTCTTTCTCCTGTCTTCCTCTCTGTCTTCCTCCTCTGTCTTCCTCTTTATCTTTTTTCTCTGTCTTCCTCCTCTGTCTTCCTCTCTGTCTTCCTCCTCTGTCTTCCTCCTGTCTTCTTCCCTGTCTTCCTCCTCTGTCTTCCTCCTGTCTTCCTCTTCGTCTTCCTCATCTGTTTTCCTCTCTGTCTTCCTCCTGTCTTCCTCTTCTTCTTCCTCCTGTCTTCCTCTTCTTCTTCCTCCTCTGTCTTCCTCTCTGTCTTCCTCCCCTGCCTTCCTCTCTGTCTTCCTCCTCTCTCTTCTTCTCTGTCTTCCTCCTCTGTCTTCCTCTTTGTCTTCCTCCTCTGTCTTCCTCCTCTGTCTTCCTTTCTGTCTTCCTCTCTGACTTTCTCCTCTGACTTCCTCCTTTGTCTTCCTCTCTGTCTTCCTCCTATGTCTTCTCTCTGTCTTCCTCCTCTGTCTTCCTCCTGTCTTTCTCTTTGTCTTCCTCCTCTGTCTTCCTCTCTGTCTTTCTCCTCTGTCTTCCTCTCTGTCTTCCTCCTGTCTTCTCCCCTGTCTTCCTCCTCTGCCTTCCTCTCTGTCTTCCTCCTCTGTCTTCCTCTCTGTCTTCCTCCTCTGTCTTCCTCTCTATCTTTTTTCCTCTGTCTTCCTCTCTGTCTTCCTCCTCTGTCTTCCTCCTGTCTTCCTCTTCTTCTTCCTCCTGTCTTCCTCTTCTTCTTCCTCCTCTGTCTTCCTCCTGTCTTCCTCTCTGTCTTCCTCCTCTGTCTTCTTCTCTGTCTTCCTCCTCTGTCTTCCTCTCTGTCTTCCTCCTCTGCCTTCCTCTCTGTCTTCCTCCTCTGTCTTCTTCTCTGTCTTCCTCCTCTGTCTTCTCTGTCTTCCTCTCTATCTTTTTTTCCTCTGTCTTCCTCCTCTGTCTTCCTCTCTGTCTTCCTCCTCTGTCTTCTTCTCTGTCTTCCTCTCTATCTTTTTTCCTCTGTCTTCCTCTCTGTGTTCCTCTCTGTCTTTTTCCTCTGTCTTCCTCCTCTGTCTTCCTCTCTGTCTTTTTTTCTCTGTCTTCCTCCTCTCTGTTTTTCAATGTAGAGATGTTAGCTTGTTCAAGATAGATAAATAGAAATTTGAAAGGAAGGTCCAAACTGCTTTTAGGTGGTGGTTTGAGAGAGGTGTGGTTTTGTAATTTTATTTCATATGACTTAAAATTGGATGATAATTATCTCACTTATCCAGAGGGTCTGATCCATTTGGGGGCCCCACAGCTTTTGGTTCATAGTTCATGTTGTTCCATTCGTTTGGCTATTTGTCCCTGTGCTTTTCCAATCTTGGTCTCAACAATTCACACTCTTATAGTCCCTCCTCTTTCTTGACAATTTGAATAGCTTGAACTGTTTGGGTGGCACCCAGGCAGTGGGACCCAGACTTGTCCTTAGTGCATGAGATGGCTGTTTGGAATCTTGGGCTTACACAGGGACACTTTGCTCAGCCTGGAAGGAGGGGACTGGACCTGCCTGTACTGAATACACTAGGTTGAGCCGAATCCCCAGGGGAGTCTTGGCCCTGGAGGAGATGGGAATGGAGGAGAGGGGCTGGGGGAAAGGTGGGGTGGGTGGTGGGAGGGGGGAGTACAGGGGAACCCATGGCTTATATGTAAAATTAAAACACAAATATAGTTTAAAAAATTGGGTGATAAAATTGTACAATTAGAATTAACTAATTAATTTTTAAAAATTTAACTCACAGTTCAACACAAAATCAAATGACAAATGAAAGAATCAAACTAAATATTTCCCCTATACCATTAACTTTTATAATTACAGAATATATATTTATAGGAGAGGAACAAATAGATTTTAAAAGCATAAAAATGCCTAAAATAACTTCCAGAATGTATTAAGGTGTTTCAACACATAATTCTTGTAAGAAATTTTTATCATTTAGTAGATCCTGTTGATTTTTATATTCTTTTTTATTTTTGTGGTATTTGAAAACATTCAAATATATTTTTAAAAATATTGGCAAAATCAATTTTTCTTATATTAATTTTGTAAATCGTCAAGTATATATTTATAAAAAATAAATCATGAGATGACTTGTATACTATCTAGCTGTGCATGTTTGTGATACATGACTATTTTTATTCAGACAGCATATTGACTATACAACATTTTGGGGGACAGATAAGAGACAGCTCCCAATCCCTTGACACACAGCCCAACAAGCCATGCTGCTCTCCCTACATGTTGTGGCTTTAATCCTTGATTAAAGGCTCTGTAGTTTGGGGTAACCTGCCTCATGTTCCTCTCTCTTGTGTTGTACCAGGGGTCCTGGGTTGATCAATAAAGTAGGATTGAGAAGTGACACAGGATTGATCACTCAGGAATGTATCCATTTATCAAGCCACTGACTCCTCATCATATTTTCTGCCCACCACAATACATGACAGCGTGGATTCATGGAAACAGTGTGTAAAGTCCCAGGGATTCCCTCCAGACGTGTGTGAACAGACAGCTGTCACACCTCCAGTGTTCCAATAACTACTAGATTGGACACTTTAAGAAACTACACTTGCTCTTCCAAATCAGGACAAGAGTCTCCTTATTCCACAGAAGCAGTAACTCAATTACAGTTGTCCTGGTGGCCTAAAAAAGTCAACACTGCCTCCAGAGGTGCCTGACTTACTGCTTGACATAATTTAGTACAGGGGAGGATCTGATTAGTGTCTTTGTTCTGTGAAAGCTCAGAGTTGAGGATACAGCGTGTGACCTCAGAACTCATGACAAAGTTGCGACACTACAAAATCGGAAATACAAAAGCCTCCAAACTCTGCAACAGGGGTGTATGTGTGTGTGTGTGTGTGTGTGTGTGTGTGTGTGTGTGTGTGTGTGTGCGTGCGCTTGTTTCTTCTTGTTTGGTTTTTGTAATGCTTGGTCTAGGGAACAGAGTTTCTTTAGCATGGGGTGGCTGCCAGCATAGCAATTCAGTTCCATAATATCTACAGTAACTCAATAGCCGTGAGACAATGGCCATGGAAAGAACTGATAGCAAAGACTCACAAGAGACAGCCCGTTCACTTCTGGAGGGCAGGAAAGAAGAGGCGGCTTTACTCATCATCCTACCCTCCTTGATTTTCAAACTGTCCAGGGAATATACTGCAGATCTCAAAGTGAATGCCTTTTCCCCTTCATCAAAAATGATGGGGGGGGGGGGTGGGGATTTAGCTCAGTGGTAGAGCATTTGCCTAGCAAGCACAAGGCCCTGGGTTCCATCCTCAGCTCAATAAATAAATAAATAAATAAATAAATAAATAAATAAATAAATAAATAAATAAATAAATAAATAAATAAAAGTGGACCATCAGAAGTGCAGGATAGTTTTCCGATACAAATGCTTTCTGCTGGGACTCAGCCTCCCCTGACTGTGTTCCTCCACAGTGCCTACCATTCGCTCTTTTAGTCTTCAGAGAGTTTTCAAGTTAATAGGTGGAGTTTTTTGAATTAGGTGTCATAAGGAAACATAAAAAAAGAAGTAGAATGTGAAGTCTATGCTCCCAGGATGACTAAAATCAAAAGACTCCGCACCCTGCAATCTTTTCTCTTTTTCTTTTGAAGACTTGTAGCTCAGCCATTCAACTGTCTCCCCCTTCCTTGGGTCTGCCTTGGGGGACGGTGAGATGATCCCATTTTCTTTCTCATTAGGAACACATGGACCAGTTCAGAACCGTCTAAAGCGCTAATTAGTAGCAGTCTTCTTGAATCAGGTATAATCTCATACTCCCTTGGGATCAAGAACTTGGATAGCAGAGAATTTTGAGCAGTCTGGTCAATGAAGAGAAGTAGAAACGGTTTTTTAGCTGAAAAACCCCACATTAAGACTTGTTTAGTTTTATCATCCGGTAACTTGCTGACATTTTTTATTTCCAGGTAGTGCTAGATTTGTGGCAGTTCATGGTGTTTTCTGATCTTGACAGACATGCTAGAACTCCAGCCCACATGTTGATATGCTCCAGCCAGGAGCTGGGACATTGAGACGCATAGTATGCAGGGCCAGCATGCAGTAGGGCTCACTATATTAAGGACGTGGTTTCCAGCTCTTGAACCATGTCAGGAAAATATAACCAGTATGCCTATTTCATGCTGGAAAACATATGAATTTGAACATCTTCTGTTCCAGAGCTACGCATCCTTCAGTTCTCTACTCAGGCACTGTCCTGCTAGCAGTGGTGATGCATTTTTAGGCTTTCAAAAGAAGTCTATTACCTACTAGGAAGTCAATATAACATATATACAATTAATTGATTTAATGGTGATTGGCATATAGTGGATACTCAAAAATATATTTCTAGACTAAGCCAGTAATTGTCAAAATAAAACCCAGATACAGAAACTAGCTTCTATAGCCCACCTTCTCCTGTATGTGAGCAGAAAAGTAGTCTCCACTCATTTTAATCCTCTCTAAACATTCTCCTCACTTTTGACACTTGCTAGTTATTCACCATGCTTTGAATTAGTATAGTGTGAGTGCAGGGATGGGACAGCCTGCCACATTTGGGCTTGTTGAATATAGCAAACTGCTTTGAGTTCAGCAGAACCTAGCATGTTTGGCAAAGGCCTTTCCTGTCAATGCTTTAAGAACATGTGGACTGAGATGGAAATTTAATCTGCATGTTCATTTACACGTAACTCATCAAAACATTTTAAAGGGCTCTTTGAAGTCTGCAGAGTTTCAATCTTTTTTGTGGAAACTTTTCAAGCATTTTTGGGGTTTTCATGGGAAGCTGTACTTGGCTAAGACCAAGCATAGTAGATATTGGATCCTTACCACACTCCTTCAATATTTTGTTTGTTTGTTTCATTTTGTTTCAGAGAGAGGATCTCATTCTGAAACCTAGACTGGCCTGAAACTTCTGAGGTAGCCCAGGTTGAGTTTGAACTCACAGAACTCCTTCTGCTCTATTCTCACAAATAACTGTGAGTATAGGCATTAAATCAATATTTCATATTGATTTAAATATCATCCTCTGTTTGCCTGGGTTTTGTTGCTGTTCCAACCACTTCTTTCATTTCTAAATTGATGTTCATTAAACTTTATGGAAAAAGCACAAATTAAAATTTGAAAGGAACTGGAATATTGTCAGCTTTTAAGGGGAAAACAAAGATGCCCATGGTCAGTCTTTGACAGCATTTTGGGGGGAGGATAATGGTGCCTTGGGCAACTCAAACTTGGAAAAGGTTGGGGTAGGGGATTCATTTGACTTAAGAATAGTTAGCATCTCTCTATTAGTTGGCAAAGCTTAGTATGTCAGAAACCTTTGCTGGGTTCCAGTTAGACCCACAGAATACTAACAAAGTGCTGGCGAGAAATGGCCTTGTTACGTCTGAATTTTTGGTGAGGATATTTAGCAGTAGTGGAAGGAGGATGTGAGGGAGACCAATTTCAAAGATGACTGGTTTCTATCTGATGGGGTACAAAGGTAGACATAGATCTGGAAATACTTAAAGTAGACCAGCAAGGCAAGAAAAATGATCAGTTGGCCTGGGTAAGGATGATAGTGACAGTAACCAAAGAACAGAAAAAAGGACAAAGGACAGCTTTGGAATGAGAGAAAAATGGCGAGCTCAGTTATAGACCCACTGATCGGATGCGTCAAAGGAGACACCACAAGATGTGTCAGGCTTATGGCTATGTAGCTATGGGAAGAGATCTATGCTGGATAAGTAGGTGTCAGTTACCAGCTTTTAGCTGGATAGTCACAGGAGAGAAATGAGTGAGCTCCTTGTGAAAATTAGTTAGATCAAGTTTGTAGCTTTGGAGATGGAGAGGAGCCAGAGAAGGGGCTCAGCAAAGAAGGAAGTAGACTGTTCTAGGCGGGCTACAGAAGAACTTCCAGATGGAGAAAAATGGGCTGCTTAGAGAGTGGAATCTAAAGAGGAAGGGTTGAGATGGGATTTCAAAGAGTAAAATTAAAAGATGGTGTGGAAAACTAGGGAAAGACTAGGTGGAGTTTGGGAGACTGAAAAGGAGCTTGTTCAGAGATCACAGGGTCCAATTTCTGAAGACACTTGGGTTTGTAAGATATTCAGATGCTGGATTTAAGCAGGTAATTTATGCTTCAGTGGCTAGCTTTCATAACACGGGAAGGTACCTTGCAAACTGCTAAAGGAAGAAAATCATCAACTGTGCTATATAGCTGTGCACCTTATGAACTATCATAATATTGTGTCTGGCAATATATACATACACACACAAATACACACACACACACACACACACACACACACACACACACACACACACTGATGCAATAGAGGTATGACTAGCATAGAGATAATCACTTTCTGAGTGTCTTTGTTGTTGTTTTGTTTTGTTTGAGACCCATTCCACAGGAGGAAACTCATGCCTGGTACTGTAAACCTGGCCGAGAATTGTTGTATCATATCATTTTAAGGTGTGTTACTTTTGTTGATGTTGCATTTGTTTAACTCTGTGAAGCTGTGTGACTGTGCCTGTCTAAAACACCTGATTGGTCTAATAAAGCGCTGAATGGCCAATAGCGAGGCAGGAGAGAGAAATAGGCGGGGCTGGCAGAAAGGATACAGAGAGGGAGAAATGTGAGAAAAGAAAAGAAGTAGTCAGAGAAAATGGAAGACTCCAGGGGCCAGTCACCCAGCTACACAGCCAGCCACAGAGTAAGAGCGAGATTTACAGAAGTAAGAGAAGGGGAAAAGCCCAGAGGCAAAAGGCAGACAGGATAATTCAAGTTAAGGAAATCTGGCAAGAAACAAGCCAAGCTAAGGCTGGGCTTTCATAATTAAGAATAAGCCTCCTTGTGTGATTTATTTGGGAGGTGGGTGGCAGGCTCCAAAAAGAATAAAAGAGCAAAAATAAACAACAACAAAGAACTTGCGGCTGAAGAGGCCTTAGGCCCTAGGAATAGAACATACTAGCATTATTTTGTTAAAAGGACATGGTGTCAAACTGCCTCCTAAATGTTCATCTTTATATTCATAAATTAGTGGTTTGATCAGTCTTTATCATATAAGCTTCTTTTTGCAGTGGGTAGCAGTTAACACGGAGACTCACAACTCCTGAAAGTATGCAAAATGAGTGTGGAATACTTGGACCTAAGTGGGATGTATAAACTATTCCCTCCCTTCCAATGCTCAGAGATCATCAAGGATGAGGGTGTGGAAAGAATGTAAGAGCCAGAGATTGGTGAGGAGTGATGCAAGACATTTCTTCCGCATACAGGATGACTGTCACACCCAGGAACTCCACTGCATCTGTGTGGTTACATGCACAGAATTGAGCCATGTGTCATTTTATCATCCGTGGGGAGAGGCTCATGAGGTCCTGACCCTCAGTGAGGGTCTATGGGGAGAAAATAAAGTGAAATCAAAATAGAGGCAGGATTGTTGAGAAGTTTCATTGGGGCTAGGGTGGATAAAAGGTGTGTGTGTGTGTGTGTGTGTGTGTGTGTGTGTGTGTGTGTGTCTGTCTGTCTGTCTGTCTGTGTGAAAATGCTCCAAAGTCAGTAGGCATATGTATGAAAGTTTCAAAGTATCAAATAAAATTTTTATGAAGGAAGAGAGCTTGCTCTGAACACAGGTCAGGATTGAATGAAGGAGGCAGCATGTGACACGAATGCATGTGTATGTGTGAGTATGCATGCATTAAGTTTCCCACAAAATGGCAGACAGTATGGTTGCTTAACAACTAGGCATATGAATACGACTGACACATGAGAAAGACAGAGGAGAGTAAATATATACTGTGGTTGAATAAAATGTATGTGAAATATTTGTTCAGTGAAATAAGTGGCAAACTGGCCTTGAATCAGTCATTTGCTACAACCCTTTTGCATATATGTTTTTCATGCACATTTAGAGGTAGGAATCCTTACATTTTATCAAATCCCCAGAGGCCTCCTAGACTCTAAATTACTGAAAGCTATGGCTGCATCTCTGCAAATGAACCCACTTTTCTCTTGGGTCTTTTTACAGTTTGATATTCATTGCATCTTTCTGGCAGGTTAGCTAGTATGGTCAACTGGTGGAGATTTAGGACAGATGGCTACTTACAGTTTATTCTGTTGTATGTGCTTTGTTTCGGATGTTTTCAATTTTCATTCCTTCCTAATCAACAGCTTGATGAGAGGGTTAAATAGTTTGCAGTTGGGCAGGCAATGAGGAGACTACATTTTTCAGAAGATAAATAAAAATATTAAACATAAACCAGATAATTTCAGCATAGTCACCTGTTGTCTTGGTTAAATAACCTAAAGGAAAACCGTGAGACAGGGATACATGACTGCATGTGCTTTATGGGAAGGCATTCTCAGGAAACCTTGTGTGTGGCGGGGGAAAGCAAAGCAAAATAAGGAAGCAGAAGGGCTAAGCTAAGGTGTGGCCACTGGCCTGACTTTGGTGAGTGTTTGTAGTTTAAATACCAGCGCACAGTGTCTGACTGCACCAAGGGGTTAAAGGGCCAAGCTCTAGGCTCTTCATGTCAGTCAGCCACTGGCCACATGTTGGGAGTAGAGGGGAAGGCATGGATGTGATGGTGGTGATGGAGGCTGGGTAATCTCCTAAGATGTCTAAGCAAGCTGACTCCAGTCAAATCAGGGCAAGTCCCTGGGGAATGTAACTGGTACAAGCTGTTCACTCATCACTGGCAGCAGGTGGAGGAAAGGGCTTGCTGACCGGTAGAAAACATTCTAGAAGGGTCACCGACAGCATTTCTTGTAACACCAAATACAGAGCTTTCTGTATTTACCTATTAAATAGCCCCAGGTTAATTTTAAAGGTGATCAATGAGAAAAACAGAGATCGAGAGTCTATTATGTGAGCAGTTTTAAAATTTCTCGGGGTGTCCTCTTCGAAAAGTAGAAATGTGACTTTTAGTTAGGGATCTAGATGAAAGAAAGTTCATCTCGCCTTAAGCCTATTATTGGGCTTGCCCACCTGTGTTCTCTACTGTCCCAAACCAAAGCATTAGAAGAAGCAGGTGCCTTTCAGTAGCACCATGAATTCTGGATCCAGGTATGCTTGTCTCAGTTTGTCTGGAACAGGAACTCTCAAACTTGGATGTGTGCCAGGCTCACATGGTCCAAACCTTACATATCACTGATTCCTGTCCTCTACATCACTGGCAACATGCAACAGTCACCCCTCTTCCAAGTGGCTGCTTGGCATAATGACTTAGTTCCTTCTTGGTGGTGCTGTTGCAATGTCATAATTTGAAATGCTCAGGATACTTGAGGCTATCTCCCACCCCCAAAGCCACATGAAGCTGTGTACATGTGGTATACGCATAGGTAACTATTAACAACTTAGTATGCATCTCTCTATGGTGTTGTACCTACTGATGTTGTATGAAGAGTGTGAATTCTAAGTAAGCACTATAAAAACATCTAGAAAACAATGCCTAGGGGTAAAATGGAGCTCTAGATTAGTACTGTGAAGTATAAATTGAATGTTTGCCACATTTATAAGTCACTAAATAAAATAAACGAGGGTCATTGCTTTGGAGTGAGTTCCTGCACTAGGCTCCAGCACATGAGACCAAGCAAGAATGGAGTCCCTGTGCCAGGTGTCATGTAATCAAACTCAACTTAGAAATCAGCTGATTATCCAACACCCAGGTGATTCACATCAACCAATCCAAAGGAGCCCAGTCACCCTGAGCCTGGCTGTTAAGGAAGTCTTTGCTTCACCCTTGAAGGGAAAGACACTTGACAGTCACCAATCTGCCTTATAGGTTTCCTAGTCCATTCAGGATGCCTGATGGAAACTGTTCTTCTATACCTTGAGGAGTTCTATCTTTGTAGACTGCCTGCTGCCTGGTTAATTCCTTTATTATGAAAGCCATTAGATGCCTGAAATTCAAGTTGTTGAAATTTTATTCTGTAATGCATGGTTTGCCAGCATGCAATTTCAAAAGAGAGTACAGAGGAGAGGGTGAAAATTAATTTTAATATATTTCACTTTGTTCAGTAACCTAAAATAGATTCACTTTTACATGTAATCACCTTTACATATAATTGAAAATCTTGAGATTTTTTTTTTTTTCTGTATACTTTCCTTTTGGAGATAGCTCTAGGAAGTTTGACATATAGGCTGGCTTGGGGTAGACTTGCCCATTTGTGTATTTGTGAATAGTGGCTGCTGTAATAGGCAGAGCAAGAGCTTTTAAGCAGGCTAATTCAGTCCAAAGTGTGATTATGTTTTTACTTCCCCAGCTCTTCAATTTATGTTCACTAGGTGAAAGGTCTCAAAGACTTAACAGCATGCAACGGCTGCAAGTGTCTGCTGAAGGATGCCGAGAAGAACTGCTTTTCAAAACACTGCAGGATTTTGATAAATTTGAGCCAGGAGCCCTTGTCGTCAAGGACGTGATATTTGCCAATGATTGTCAATGTCGGATCAGTCCATTATTCTGAGTGGGAGATAAGATCATGGACACTTCACTTTAGACCTTCAGCAGCTTGGGCATGGGAAGGCAAGTCTGAGGGCTCTAGAGCATGTGGAAGCCCATGGGAAGCTGGGGAATGATGCTTCTGTTAATCCGAGGTTAGCAGAGAGGGTTAGCCTCATTCCTGCCTGGAGGCAGGGTGCTAAAACTCATTTCATGCCAAGGAAAAAAGTAATGAAAACAGTTTCTGTGGCGAGGGCTTTTATATTCAATGTGTCTTGGTGCTGAATTCTCTGACTCCGCGTCCAGGGGTTAGGTAGGACTTACATTACCCCTCTTTACACCTCCTCACTGTGCTCACTGCCTTCTTTGGTCATAGTTGCCCATGCCCTGGCCTTTGCCCCTTGTTCCCTAGTACCAGTGCACCCAGACCTTGCTCAAGAAGTATGTGCAATGTGGCTCAGTGGGGCTGCAAAGCCTGGAGAATTCAAGACCTGAAATTTTTTTCTTTTTCTTTTTAAATGTTTTTTGATAGAAATAGAATAACAACACTTCCTCTTCCTGCTCTTCCCTCCAGCCTCTTCCAGCTACCACCTCGAACTCTTCCCATGCCCCTCCCTCTCAAGTCGGTAACCTCTTTATCTTTGATTATATGTGTTGCCTATATCTGTGTGGGTGTTTGTATGTACAAATATGAATAGAGCCTGCTTAAGTCTACATTGTTTGTGTATTGTGGTTTTAAGACTAACCACTCCATCTTGGATAACCAATCAGGGGGCTCATCTCTGAAAGAGGCCAGTTCTCCACCTCCCAGCAGTCAATAGCTTCCCGTAGCTCATTGGCTGGAGTGGGTCCTTGCAAGAATTTCTCCCTTCTACATTAGCATGTCAACTGATATTGTTATTGTTCTGGTCTTATTATCTTTACTTGAATGATGCTTAAAGTCTTTGCTGATTTTTAGACCTCTTCTTCCTTGATCAACTGTAAATGACAGAAACTGCCACTGCTTTGAATAGCTTCTGGAAGCTTGAGAGAATTTTAGGCAGTATGTTTCTCAGGAATTACATAATCATGTAAGCATGTTTCTCCTCCCTGAATTTTTGACAAAAGTGCTAGCATGAAAACGAAAAGGTGAATCACTGTTACTTGCTTCTCCAGGTTTTTCTAAGTGAATCCCACTTTCTCCCCAGAATCCTGCTACTAACCAGGAACATGAGTTGGGATCCAGACCTCCATTTATTTCTTTTAGGTTACATACAAAAACTGGACAGGGCCCATGGCCTCTTGAGTGAGTCATTTAGACACAGACAGATGAGTCGGTTTACATTTACAGAGAGACAAAGGTAAAGTCATCAAATGGTTTTGAATAGCGTATGATTTGCAGAATGTAAGTTAAATTGATTTGTGAACCAGAAGTTCAAAACTTTGTACTCAAACTTGGTTGCATTTTTAAAGCTTCTGAGGGAAGAGTTGTTTGAATATAGGATAATGTCCAGGAGTTACCCTAGAGGCTCTGATTCCTTCCATCTGGAGTGTGGCCCTGGGCACTGGACTTTCAGGTGATTCTGAAGTAAGACCCAGGTCAAGAAACATTGTAAAAGTCAAAGTTTGGGAGGAAGTAAGATTTTAAATGTATGTCAATCTTCCCCATTAATGCAAAATTTTTAAAAATGTTTGGGAAAACTATTTTAAAAGTATTTGATCATATTGTACACATATTCAGGCATTAACCACACACAGAGATTAGGAGATGCTGGTTCCCACAAAAGTTTACGTTGTACAACCTATACAACTTCATCCTTTTCCTGTTCCTCCCAGAGTAGTTTCCATAGATTTTAGCAAGAGCCTCTTTCCCAAAAAAGTTGCAGCGTCTTGTATTTGCTTCAGTAGACCTGTGAGAATTCCTGATCTTCCATGTTCTCATCAGTGCTGAGTACTGGTCTTTCTAGGTTTAGCTTGTGTAATTGAGGTGTACCTTGAGGCTTTAATTTTCATTTCCCTATTGACACGATGGTATCTTTCCATGTGGTATCTGCTCTAATCTTTCCCCCATCCTCCACTTTATGTATTTTATTTATTTTCTTAAAACAATGCTATGCTTGAGAATTTCAGACACATATACAAAGAAATGTGATCTCATATATATGTATATACACACATATACATATATATTTATACACACATATACACACATACACACATATATGCATATATATACATATATATGTGTATACACACACACACACACATATTGTTTTAGTGTGCTTCTTTGTTGTGTGATAAAACACTGACCAAAGCAACTTGAGGAGGAAAGGATGGATGCATTTCATCTGCACTTCCAGGTGCTCATTCATCACTGAGAGAAGCCAGGTCAGGATCTCAAGGCAGGAACCTGGAGGCAGGAATGGAAACAGAGACCATGCAGGAATGTGGCTTACTGGCTTCTTTCCTTTGACTTGCTCAGCTCTCCCTCTTATACAGCCCAGGCACACTTACCCAGGGACAGCATTGCCCACTATGGGCTGGGCTCTCCCATATCAATTAACACCCAATAAAATGCCCCCACAGACATGTGCACAGCCCAATCTGATGGAGGCAAAGCCTCAGTTGAGGTTGGTTTTCTCTTCCCATATGTGTCAAAGTGATAACTGAAGCTCACTGTGACATGTATCCCCGCTTCCCCTTCCAATTCTATCCTCAACACATCCCCCAAAACAATTTTTGTGTTTTTTAAAATTAATATAACCTGCTAAATCCAGGTAGTGCTTGCCCATATGCACATGTGAGCTCATCCACTGGTGCATGTCACCTCATCAGTGGCCACTTTGTAAAAATGCATGATTCTAGTCTCTCTCTCCTTCAGAGTCCCTCAGTGAGGGGTGGGGCCTGGAAATCTCTGCCCCACACGCCGTGTTCCACAGTTGCAGTGAGTTCACTTCTTTGGTAATCATGCTGTATCCAGAAAATGGCATTGCCCAGTGCTCCTCCCCATTCTCTGCCTCTTACATTCTTTCTGTCTTCTCTTCCTGGGCCTTGGTTGGAAATGGCAGGGGTGGGGCAGTCGATACGGTGTCCCACTCAGGGCTGAGCACCTAGTCTCTTAGTCTCCGCACTCTGACCAGTTATGCATCTCTTCATTGACCTCTGCCCACTGCAAAGACACTTCTCTGACCAAGGCTGAGAGCAGCCTAGGAGTGGCTTCAGGACGGGTCCTTTTGCCCATTTTTAAAGATGGGTTGCTTGGTTTCTTAGCATTGATTTACACACACACATGCATGCATGCATGCATGCACATGCACCTTACCTAATATATATTACATAAATATATGTGTATATTGTATACCATATATATAAAATAGTATTGAATTTTTATAACATATATTTGATAATTTGATAATTTCCAAATATCTCAGAAGAAGGAGCCTCCTTGGAAACAAGACACATTGCAAATATGCAAATTCATAGCATTCATTTGAGACTTGAGGGGTGCCAAAACATTTCATGGTGATAAGGACATTCTATGTCTTTCTCATACATCTGGAGACTATGGTACTTGGAGTGAAGTATTTTTTTCTTAACTTTAAGGTTATGGATTAACCTAATCTTACTTATAGAGATATGTATGGATTACATATGCTATATACTTTGCAATGAAGTGCTTTATTTATTTACTTTTAGGTGTATAAGTGGTTTGCCTGGATGTATATATGTACACTAGGTGTGTACAGTGCCTGCAGAGGCCAGAAAAGGGCATTGGAGCCACTGGAACTGGCACCATGTTGGTGCTAGGAATTCAACCCAGGTCCTCTACAAGAGCAGAAAGTGATACTAACCACTGAGTCAGTTCTCTAGCCCTCAAAAGTACAAAAATACTAACATTATTTTAGAAAATGAAATGTGGTTGTTTTTCCCAAATTGTGAAAAAAATCAGAAAACATTTGCTCCCAGGTTATTAGCAATCTAATTAGAGTATAAAGTTAATCTTTCCATTATGCTATTTTTGTAGCTAATTGTAAGTAACAAATACACAATTTTAAATGTTCTAATGTCTACTTACTAAATGAAGAATGTAATAATACATCATCAAAAGGCAGAACAATGATCTCTGAAAAAAATTAAAAATTTAAAACCAATTAACAAACCTACTAAGCTGTCTTATGAAATATATAGTCTTTTGGTCTAAATGTCTTTGGTTAAGTGACTAAGATTAGTATGCTAAACTAATCAGTGTGGACCCACAAACGCCAACTTGCTAATTTAGTCAGTCACAGAGGTATTGATAACAGTGACTCCTCCTGTCTATTGCAGGGGCTAAACTGATGTTACATGCACCATGTAGCCTGTGATGTCAGTGCTTTGAGTTGACCTTACGGACAATTTCCAGCAGGTCACTAGGACCTTGGTAGATTGCCCAGATAGTCATCACAGTTCTGGTGGACTGTCAGTTAACCAAATTCAGAATTTCTACCCTATGACCCACACAAGAGGATAGCTCAGATTTCCATCCACTCTCCTCTGCCCAGGCACAGATCACTCTGCTTCCATTTCTGCCTGTTTCCTTTTGTTTCATCCCCAGATCCTGGCTGTGTCGTTCGCCCTGAATGTCAGAACTTCAAGTAGGATCTTCTGGCCTTTTCCAGCCATGTGACTGAATGCCTTGAGGATGACATAAAAAGGAACTATTTTGTGGAAAAACATGATTTGCATATTGGACATTATGTTTTCTACCTATTATTTTGGTAATAAACTAGACCATCAGACTATTTTAATCATTCTCTATAACTACAACTGTTTCATGAAGTTCATGGAGGATTCATTAATTCCCAGATACTTCACATCCTATCTTTAATTTTCACAAGTCTTTTAGATTAGGTCTTTATCTACTCATTTTATAGATGAAGAAATTGGAGTTGCTTGCCCAGATTACACAGCCAGAACTTGACTTTATTATTATTAATAATTTTTCCCCAAGCTATGTGCCAGAATTTGGGAAAATGGTAAAAGCACCCCTATTCTTAATGAAGCTTGAAATTAGTGTATGATACACCAAAGAAGAGAGAGTAATTATTTTTACTTCCATATCTAGAGACATGAGGTACAGGTGTTTCAGGATACTGTCTCATAAACTCTTGAAAAAAATCAAGCATTTTGACTTTACTATTGCCCATTTGTTCACATACTAATAAAACAAAATATAGCAGATTCCCTGACTGACTGTTACTTTTATCTTTAATTTTATAGATAATTGAGTATCTTTTTAAACGTTGGTGCTTTGTGAGTTTTTAAATTTCACAAGCAATTATTTTATGATAGAGACAGGAAAATGGCCATTCTAAACATGTTCAGACACACAGAGAGAAACTTCCCAAAGATGAACAAGAGCTTTCTGTGAAGTGTACTTCAAGACTTGGAAGAAAGAAGCAAGCTATCTAGAATGTTTTTTAGCACTTTCCTTCAAATTGAAACTGAAGCAGCCATCCCCCCTTATAACAGGACTGACACTAACAGTGCCAGCTGGTTTTTGGTTTTTTTCCCAGGGTCCATTTTGCTAAGGTCTCTGCCCCATGTTATCCCACCATCCTAAATTGACTCATGTCTGGCTTCCATCAGACCCTCAGCAAGTACATCCGGTCTGGTAGCCAATCAGGGTCCTATTCGGCCACAAGCAGGAACTGTTCTTGCTATTTTCAGTCAGATAGACCCCTGACACTGCAACCACAGTTAATGACCAAATGTCACGAGCCAATCAGAAAATGATTCCTATACCAGTAAGGTTTATACCCAGTCACTTCAAAGTACATTTAACCACAGCTGGAATTCCCCTAGCCATGCTTAAAAGGAGCCTGGGAGCCTCTCTCGGGGTTGCCATTTTGCCACTTTGTCAGATGGTCTGACAAAATTGCATGCTGCAATTTTTGGCTTCAAGAATTAAATGGTCTTGTTGATTGCATACATGTCTGATGGTCTTTTATGGGACTTCTCATGGACCCTAACAGAAAAATTTCCTGCAGGAAAGGCCTAGGGCAGTGATTCTCAACCATCCTCATGTTACAACCCTCTACTACCTCATGTTGTGGTGACCCCCAACCATAAAATTATTTTTGCTGTTACTTCATAACTGTAATTCTGTTATGAATCATAGTGCAGAAATCTGTGTTTCCCAATGGTCTTAGGAGAGAGACCCCTGTGAAAGGGTCATTTGATACCCCCAATGGGTTGAGAACCACTGGCCTAGAGGCTTGAGAGACTCAGGAGGTAAACAAATTGTCACATGGCCCAGGAAAGCAAAAACTTTCACTTTCCTTGAAGACTCAACACAAAAGGAGTAACAACTGCTGGGAAGGAAGCTGGTCAGCTGAGCAGTGGAGAGATCTCTCAGAAGGACTGAGCTGCCAGAAAATTGTGCAGAGAGGTCCAGGGGTGCGGCCTTCACCAGTTATCACCATATTTAGGTAGGCTTTTTGGTGATGCAACCGCTTTTGTGTTATCTCTGACCTGGTAAGTAACCCCTCACCCAAACTCCTGTTGGTGACCCCCCTCAAAAAAACCATCGCTTCACCAGCTTTACCTCATAAAACTGAAAAGATTTATACAGAAAGGGAAACTGAGGGACAGGAAGTGCACCGAGTGGGACAGACTCTTCACCAGTTCTGTATTTGCTAGAGGATTAATATCCAGGATATATAAAGAAACCAAAAAGCAACTAATCAAGACAACAAAAGACCCAATTACAAAATGGACCATAGATCTGAACAGATAATTTTCAAAAGAAGAAATAAAAAAATAAGTAATAAATATCTAAAAAATGTTCATCATCTTGAAGTTAGAGAAATGCAAACTGAAGCAAGTTCCAATTTGAATGCAAATTTGAAGTAACTCTCTGCGTGACCACCACAGATTGAAGCTGGATATCAACAACAGAAACAACAGAAATCTTATAAAACCATGGAAACTGAACAACCCTCTAATGAGTAAAAAGTGGGTAAAGACAGACGTTGGGAAAGAAATTAAAAATGTTTTAGAATTGAATGCAAATGGAAACATAATATACCCAAATCTAAATGGTATGGTGCAGGTAGTTCTGAGAGGCAAGTTCATAACACTAAATGTCTACATAGGAAAATAAAAATAAAAAGAAGAGAGCTTATATTAGTAACTTAAAAGCACACCCAAAGACTCTAGAACAAAAAGAAGAAATAACACTCAGAAGGAGTAGACTGCAAGAAATAATAAAACTCAGGGCTTAAATCAATATAATAGAGACAACAGCAATAAATCAGTATGAAGAATCAATAAAATGAAGAGTTGGATCTTTGAGATGAACCTTAAGCCAAATGAACAAAAAGATGGAGACAGAAAATCCAAATTAACAAAGTGGGGCATAACACTGGACACAAGAAAATTCAGAGTCATGAGGACATTCCTTAAAGATCTGGACTCCACTAAATTAGAAACCAAAAAAAAAATGGACACATTTCCTGATATACACCACCTACCAAAGTAAAGTCAAGGTCAGACAAGCAATTCTAACAGACCTATAACCCCCAGTAAAAGAGAAGCAGTCATTAAGCCTACCAACCCCCAAAGCCCATGGCCAGATGCCTTTAAAGCAGAATTCTACCTGATTTTCAAAGAAGGGCTAATGCCAATGCTCCTCAAATTATTCCACAAAATAGAAACAGATGGAACATTGCTTAATTTGTTTTATGGGCCAAGGTCACCCTGATACCCAAACCACATAAAGACCCAACAAAGAAAGAGAATAACAGATTAGTTTCCCTTATGAACATAGATGAAAAAAACTCTCAACAAAATACTGGCAAAATGAATCCTATAACACATCAAAAAGAACATCCACCACAAGCAGTCTTCATCCCGGAGATACAAGTATGGTTCAACATATGTAAATGGATAAATGTAATCCATCATATAAACAACCTGAAAGACTAAAACCACATGAGCATCTCATTAGATGCACAAAAAGCCTTTGACAAAAAAAAATCTAAAACCCCTTCCTGGTAAAAGTCTTGGGGAAACTGAACATATAATCAACATAATAGACATCAATTAATAGAGGGGATTTACAGCAAGCCCACAGCCAACACCAACTTAAATGGAGAGAAACTCAAGGCATTTCTAGTAAAATGGGAGCAAGAAAAAGATATCCACTCTCTTCATACCTATTCAGTATAGGACTTGAAATCTTAGCTAGAGCAGTAAGACAACTAACTGAAGCAAATCAGGGGATACAAACAGAAAAGGAAGGAGTCACTGTATCTTCACTTGCCGATGATATGATAGTATACATAAGTGACTCTAAAAACTCCACCAAGAGACTTCTACAGCCAAGTATCAAGATATAAAGTTAACACAAAATTCAGTAGCCTTTCTATATATAAATGACAAGCATGAGAATAAAATCAGGGAAGCTATACCTGTCACAACGCCCCCCCACCCCCAGTATCTTAGAGTATCTCTAACCAAGCAAGTTGAAGATTGATATAATAAAAATTTCAAGACATTGAAGAAAAACATTGAAGAAGATATCAGAGGATGGGAAGATCTCCCACTCTCATCGACTGGTAAGATTAATATAGTAAACATGCCGTGCTACTAAAAGCAAGCTACTGGTTCAAAGCAACACCTATGAAATAGAAATACAATTCTTCACAGAACTTGAAAGAATATTTTTAAGCTTCGTATGGAAACACACACACACACACACACACACACACACACACACACAATCAGGGTAGCTAAAACAATCCTGAATCATAAAATAACTGCTGGAAATTTTTCATCATCCTCACTTCAAATTGTGTTATGGAGCTATAGCAATAAAAACAGCATTGTATTGGCATAAAACAGACATGTTGATCAATGGAATTGAACTGAAGACCTAGACATAAATCTACATACCTATGGACACCTGATTTTTGATAAAGAACCAGAAATACACACTACAAAAAGGTATCTTCAACAAATAGTGCTGGTCAAACTGGATGGGTACATGTAGAAGAATCCAAATAGATCCATACTTATCACCCTGCAAAATATTCAACTCCAAAAGGATCAAGGACCTCAACATAAGGCCATGTACACTGAAACTGATAGAAGAGAAAGTGGAGAAAACCTTGAACTCATTGGCACAGGAAAACATTTTCTGAACAGAACAATGACAACATAGGAACTAAGAACAATAATTAATAAGTGGGAACACAGAACTTAAAAGGTTCTGTGTAACAAAGGACACCATCATTCAGACAAAGCAGCAGACTATGGAGTAAGAAAATATTTCTTTTGCTTTTTCTTTCTTTACCAACTACACACATGATAGAGGTCTAATATCTAAAATATATAAAGAACTCAGAAAACTGGACATCAAGAAAACAAATAAACTGAGGAACAGATCTAAGTAGAGTTCTCAAAAAAGGAAGGACTAATGGATGAGAAATACTTCAAAAAGTGTTCAAAGTCCTTAGTCATCATGGAAATGCAAATTAAAAATGTTTGAAATTTCATCTTACACCAGTCAGAATGGCCAAGCCTAGTAAAACCAATGACAACCCATGTTGGTGAAGATTTGGAGTAAGGGGGGACACCATTCATTGTTGGTGGGAGTGCAATCTTGTATAGCCACTATGAAAAACAATGCAATGTTTTCTCAGGAAGCTGGGAATAGATCTACTTCAAGATCTAGCTCTATAACTCTTGGACATATACTCAAAGGACTCTACATCCTACTGTAGATATTTGTTCCACCATGTTCATTGCTGTTCTAGTCATAATGGCTAGAAATTGGAAGCAACACATATGTCCATCAACAGATACATGGATAAAGAAATTGTGGTAAGTCTACACAATGAAACACTACTCAGCTGTTAAAAAGAAATCATGAAATTTGTGGGTGAATGTATGAAGCTAGAAAGAAAAATCATCTTTTATGAGGTAACCCAGACCCAAAATGCAAATACAGTATGTATTCACGTCTAAATGGATGATAGCTCTTAATCTTTGACAAGCGGGATTCAATCCTTATAACCACAGAGATTAGGTATAGAATAATAGAATATAGGAGAGGGAACGCTCTATCCAGGAAGAGAAAATAGAGTAGATAGTTATGGATGTTGTGGAAGGGGCTGGAATGGGAGGATCAAACAGGGAGTGGGGGACAGCTAAAACTAATGGCCATTAGAGGGTTTGTATGGAAATCTAATAGAGTAGAAACTTCTTAAAATGTATACATATATGAAAGTAATTGAATTAGAATTACCAAACAATGAGCGAGACACTGCCCTAATTAGGCATTTATTGCCACCAAATGAAACCTCCAGTACTGGGTTGCATCTAATTGAGATGATGACCAGAGGAGCCCCATTGAAAGCCCCAAATAACCCAGATTATTTCCAAGGCTATTGGTCACTCTCCATAAATTAATGGTAAGGCTGTATTGTTGAAGATATTACCCACACAACTCACTGAGCAGGGAGAGGTTGAACTGGTCCCTACCTAGAGCCTTCTCCACTACTGACTAGTATTCATGGTACTGGAATGTATTCTGCACACTACCAGAGGAGAAAGGTAAACACAAATCCAGCTTCAAACCCTGTGATAACAACCTGCCTGCAAGTTATGCTGGTGTAATAGTGGCACAAAATTTGTGGAGGTAACCAACCACTCACTATCTGATAAAGTCCACTCCATAAAATATTACCAGGCTAGACACTTCCCAGATGCCAAGAACTTGGGACTGGATAGACTGTGGACCTGAATACTGCTAGTCTGCTAAAGCAGTGGTGCTCAACCCTTTTGGGAGTTGAATGACCTTTCACAGGGGTCACCTAAGATGATCATAAAACACAGATATTGACATTAAGATTGTAACAGTAGCAAAAGTACAGTTATGAAATAGAAACGAAAATAATTTTACGGTTGGGAGTCACCACAACATGAGGAACTGTATTAAAGGAGGATCGCATCATTAGGAAGGTTGAGAACCACTGTGCTAAAGAAATGTAGTAATAAAATGACTCCTAACAACATTCTGCTAGACTCATAGATCAGTGCCTTGCTCAGCCACCATCAGAGAAGCTTCCTCCTGCAGCAGATGAGAACAAATACAGAGATCCACAGCGAGACAATGTGCTGAGAATGACCTTGGAACACTCAGTCCTAAATGGGTTGTCTCCATCAACTTTCTCCTCTCAGGGTTCAGGGATTTCTGTGGAAGAGGAGATAGAAAAATTGGAAGAACCGGTGGGGAGGGAAGACAAGGAAACAAGGCCTTTTAGATATAACAGGACTGATGCACATATGAACTCACAGAGACTGTGGCAGCATGCACAGGGCCTGTATGGGTCTAAGCCAGATGGGGTCCCAGTACTGAGAGGGGACACAGAAATAAGCCCATATCCCTAACCCAGAAGCTATCTCCAACTCAGAACAACTTGCAGTTCTCACCCCTAACCAAAGAAGCTTCTATTTGCAGCAGAGAATAGTGGCCATGTGGAGTCCAATCCCAAATGATCCATTCACAACACATACCCTACATGTAAGCCCAGCGAAAATTATACAAGAGAAGTCATAAAGATTATGCTTGCTGTAAATAGCATCTCTAAACTTTATAAAGAAGCTGCAACATAAAGTCTCAACAATATACTTGCCTAAGCAAAATCTGCATAATCACAGTACCAGTTGACATGCTAACACGAATAAAGAAAATTTCACAAGACCACACACTCCTAGATGAAAAGTGACAGACAAAAAGTGGCTGTTGAGAGAGAGGGAGAGTCAGTTTCTATAACCAGAAGTTTCTCTGGTCCTGCCACTTATAAAATAATCACTCAGAAGCTTATATTAATTATAACTACTTGGCTATTAGCTCAGGCTTATTACTGACTAGCTCTTACACTTAATTTAACCCATAATTCTTATCTATGTTTAGCCACATGGCTTGGTACCTTTCCTCAGTTCTGCCTTGTCATCTTGCTTCCTCTATGTCTGGCTGGTGACTCCTGACTCAGCCCTTCCTCTTCCCAGAATTCTCCTCTCTGCTTGCCCCACCTTTATTTCCTGCCTGGCTACTGGACAAGCAGCATTTTATTTATTAACCAAATCAGAGCAACACATATTCACAGCATATAGAACATCCCACAGCAAGTTTCCTCCAAGGAGAGTTCTCTGATAGGTTATACAGTCCCAAGAGATCAACTATAAACTCATGTACATATGAGCAATACTAAATATGTGTGTGTGTGTGTGTGTGTGTGTGTGTGTGTGTGTGTGTGTGAGAGAGAGAGAGAGAGAGAGAGAGAGAGAGAGAGAGAGAAAGACAGAGACAGAGACAGAGACAGACAGACAGAGACAGACAGACAGAGAGACAGAGACAGACAGACAGAATAGTAATTGAAGAAGTTATGAATTTGAGAGTGAGTAGGGGAAAGTATGAGAGGAGTTGGGGGCTGAGAGGGAGGGGTGGAAATGTTATAAACATACTACTCGTGCATGCAATTCTCAAAAAATAAATCAGAAAGGAGACAAAAATTGCTTCACTTCCCAATAAATATTTGTGTAAAATAGGGAAAAGCATCAATCTCAGTAGAGTCCCTGTAGCAAGGAAGTCTATATTTCAATGCAGCTATTCTTATGTGAATACAGGTCCTATGGATGGAATTAAGATTTTAGGGTAACTTGGAATGTGATGACACTCTTAGACAATCTCAATTGAGGAAGTCTTTGGAAAGACATGTCAGAAAAAGAAGACATTTGCGAGAACAGCGGGAGTAACACATTCGCTCTCACATCACTGCCTTGGAGCTGTGAGGTCTGTGCTTTGGGGGAGCCAGTGGGGACAGGCTGACTCCTCTGGCCTGGGAGCTGCAGGGAGAAGAGAGACCGTCAAAGGCTCTAGTTCGGCGGAAGGGCTCCAGCGTGCCAACAGCTCCCCCGTGATACATTTGTTTGTGCAGTTTCTCCCAGAATCCCTTGATCCAGGTTGTCGTTTTCACTCTTCCCGGACCCGACTGATGATTTCAATGATCTCTCGACAATAATCCCCAGGCCCTGGTTCTGATCATCAGTCTAGATGCGCGTTCATTCTTCAGATCGTCCCTTGATTGGTTCCTGGTTCCTTAGCCATAGCTTGCATTTTTTCCCTAAGAGAACAGCATTTGCCATATGCCATATCAATCCTATAATTGAGCCAGTCCGTTCACATCTGACTGTTCTGCCGAAAGCAATCCTTGGGTCATTTGTGGCCTTTAAAAAAATTGTATGTTTTCTTTGGGTGGATTTCTGTACTCCAGGACAAGAAAATCCTTGAATTTGTGTTGCCCACATGTGAGCAGACATGCTGAATGAATCGCTTGTCACTGATACCTATCCATTATCCTCATTTGAAAATTAAATGGCACAAAGTCCATATTAGCAAATTCTAGTCCCCTGAAGTGGGGGATTTACAGACTGAATCCCTGACAATTTTACTTCCTTACAAACACTTTAAACCTTTTTTTTTTTTTTTTTTAATTTGCAGATTTCACACATGGGTACACTACCCCGTACTTGCGCCATTTCCGTCACCCCATCTAACTCCTCTCATGATCCCCAACTATCCCAAACTCATGATCTCTTCTTCTCTATTTGCTGTGTGCAGAGAAACCTTGGGGTCAGCCTTGACCTTCACAGGCATCTGCAGGCCTCACACTTTGATTGAACAGTAGTGTTGACTTAAAAGGAAGGAGAAGTGAATTCAGGCTGAAATCTTGACTTCCTAACAAAGCATTATTTTGCTTAGCCAAAACTAGTACTGCCTAGCAAGTGTCCAAAGACAACAAGTCTTGGCTGATGACGTGTGCCAGGTCAGCTCCAGCTTTCCAGCAGTTTTAATCATCCATCTAAGCATTTCACAAACATGGAATTGGGGCTATAAGTGACTCAAACTCTTCTCCATTGGCACCATCCAGTACATTCACAGACTTTCTCTACCTCCGTGTTCAATTCCAATGAATTGGAACTCGCTGGTCTCAAAATATCATTCTTCAATTTGGTTGCCCTTCAAATGAACATACAGTTACACAAACCAGGGTGCGCACACCAGGGTTGTGGACTCCACATACAGCGTTCTTCAGTGGCTCCCTCTCTTTGTTTTTTTCATAAATATAAAAGAATAACAAGAGTTTTCAAGACATTAAGTAAGTAAACTGGCAAATATTTTTAAAATGAAAATGATTGAGCCTCAACTTGATAAAGTAGCTATGGTTTTAAGTCATGACCAAGTGGGAGATGAATGCCTTTTCTATAATAGGAGTTGATTTTAATTAATGACCTATAGCTCTAAGCAATATATTAGCCAATCTTTTCTTAGATTAAAAAGTCCCTAATAGAATCCTAGTCAAAATCATAAAAAAAAAAAAAAACAAACAAAAAAAAACTATCTGAGGTACGTGTGCTCATTAAGTATGCCTGTATATATGTCTGTGAATAGTGTGGAATGATGTCTGTGTGTATTTAGGGATAAGGTCCCGAGGGATAAGATCACAAGGACAAAGAAGGACCTTGTGACAGTCTGTGTTGTAAGATACATTCTTTTTTTTTTTTTTCATCTTTCAATTTCCAATGCAACATCTTAAAATGGTTTAGGTTTTTGTTTTTGTTTTTATTTTTAAAAGCTGAGTAAAATGCCTAGCTGAGTTTTTAGGTCAATTGTTTTTAGTGTATATTTATCATTCATAGTGCGAGGACTTACTTATACTAAAATTGTATTGCTGTTTAGCTGCGTTTCAGATCTAGCTGGGTGTCTTGGCTTTTTAACTTGCAAAATCTGGTCACCAAATAATTAAGAAAGTATATGAAAGTCATTCTTTCTGAACCATTTAGTAGGGCAGAGGTTGACTGTACTATGAAAAGCAAAGAGAGCCACTTTAACAACACTCTGTGTGGGGACACCAAGAACTAATGCTCCTGATTTTTGACTTTTTCTAGTTTTGTTTTATTAGACATTCCCTTTTCCCAACTCACTTGGAGAGAGGATGCCACATTTCACTTATTCTCTTATCCTCGGAGACAAAAGCTTTGAAAAATTAAGACCATGTTTGAGTCCTAGATACATTCAAGTATGCTCTCCAGCAAAACACTATGTATTGTTTCAAGCTGACACCGCCCCCCGCCCCCCTCCCCCTCTTTGGGAGAAAAGTACACCATCTTAAACCAAAGCACACTTTGGTCCGCTCCCTGCGCTTGCTTGGTGCCAGCAGCCACAACACAAGCCTTTCATCTCTGCTTCAAAGTGTGGCAGAAGGAGTATGGGGGCTGGGAGCAGGAAAGAAAAGGGAAGGCAAGTTGAATGCAGAGAGAGAGAGAGAGAGAGAGAGAGAGAGAGAGAGAGAGAGAGAGAGAGAGAGAGAGAGAGAGAGAGTAAACAAACAAACAAAAGGAGGAAATTGGATGGAGTGGGTAAAGGGAGAAACGTCCCGTCTCTCAAATATCATGTTCCTTTGGCTGGGCTGCACCCTGCAAGGTCTGCCCAGTTTTCCTCTTGTATATTTTCTGGTTACCGCCACTTCCCATGCTGGGAAGATTCTTGTCATCCCTCACATATTTTATCCACAGAAAAAGCTGCCCTGCCCTGTTCTTGGTGATTGAGGCTGTGCCCCTGGTGTGCCACTCTATCAGTGGTTCCCAAGGCTGTCTAGCCTGGGAAAAGCTGGATGGACACGTTCCAAAATCAGCATTACATGCATTATTGTTCTTACTCTCCCTGATTAGAGTTCACACAATGAAAACAACAGCAACAGCTTCATTTTGGAGCCCTCCTCCCAGCTCCAGGCAGCTCTTAGTCTGTTTTTCTTTCTCTGGGTCTTCCTGAAGTTAACTGCTTCAGTGCTGGGGGAAGGCCCAGACCTTGAGTTTCTTTGTGACTGTGAGTACCCAGGGCACAGGGAGGCAGGCAGACTTGCCCTCTGGGAAATCTGGGCAGAGTTAACTAATGGTGTGAAAAATCAAAAGCTGTGTGTGGTGCCGCTGGGCCAGCTATGGGCACACATTCCAGGACAGTACTCTATAGCCCTGAGGTGGGTTAGGCTCTCTCCCTTTCTGCTTTGTAGTGGGGACAGATGTAAGAGGTGGCTTCTGGTTGGCTTACTCTTAAAGCCACAAAAGCCAGCCTATATTACCCTTAGGTGGGTTCCATTGTTCAGTACACATTATCCATTCAAGACTCTTCTTAAACATCTTCGGAAAATCTAAAAACTACGCTTGTCTTTACAAGTATGTGAGGAAGTTAGATGAAAAATAACCTTTTTTTTAACTTTTAAAGATGAACAAATTAGAATAAAGGAGAGAGAGAGAGAGAGAGAGAAGAGAGAAGAGAGAAAGAGGAGGGAGGGAGGGAAAGAGAGCAGGAGGGAAGAGAGGAGGTGAGGATGTGAGAATTATACTGTCTTTATTTAAAATACAGAAAGTTCCAATGCAGCTGAAGCTACTGGCTGATCCTCTGGTTTGCATTGGAGTTACTGACCTAACTTTTATCTAAAGGTGTGAGTAGATGGAAAGTGGAAGTGTGCACGTATCTGTGCACTCAAGATGATTTCACACTAACTTCACTCACAGATCCAAATTTCTACCATGCCTTTGGTAATAGCGATTTTTGTCAGGTCACATAGAGAAAAAACTTTGACCACCTTAAAAATCCTTTTGACTCTCCCCCACCCCCATGCCTCCTTGCAAACACTGACCTTTAATTATTTCTTTAGTTTTGCTTTTTCCAAAATGTCATGTAATTAGAATTAGAAAGTTTGTAACCCTTCCAGACTTCTCTCAGTAAATAACAGGCACCTCTTCATGGCTTGATAGTTATTCTGTTTAGTGCTAAGAACTATTTCCTGTTTGAATGAAACTCTTTTTATTGATACAGTTATGGATAGACACCCTTGTTACTTCTGAGCATTGGCCATTAAGAGTAAACTTTGTTGACAATTTTGTGTGAATGTAAGTTTCAGGTCTTTTTATGAGTATACTTATATGCTAAGAGTACACTTAATTTTGGAAGAAATTGCCAAAATTCTCTTCTAAAGCATCAGTAACATTTTGCACTTTGATTAATAGTGAATGGCAATTTTTCTCAATGTACTTAATTCCTCTTAATTGTTTCTTACATTTCTGTTTTAAGGGTTCTAAATTTTGCCCATCCTGCTAGGGAACCAGTGATATTTCATTTTGGAGTAGATATAATAGAACTGATATTGTGTTCAGAATTTCAAGTTTCACTTCTTTCTTTCAGGTATTGGAGGAGAGCTCTTTCTGTAGACCAGGCTGGCCTTGAACTCACAGAGATCCGCCTGCCTCTGCCTCCCGAGTGCTGGGATTAAAGGCGTGTGCCACCACCGCCTGGCTATTCAATTCTAAAGGGTTTTTGTTTGTTTGTTTGCTTGTCTGTTTGCTTTTATTTTTTTTGTCAATTATTTCAGATTTCTCTACATATACTAGCATGTCACCCTAAAACAAAGACAATTTTATATCTTTCTTCAGGATCAGTTTACCTTTTATTCCCTTTTCTTGCCTTAGTGGATTTGACAAATTTTTGAAAAGCAGTTGTGAGAAGGGACAGCGTTCTCTTTTTCCAAGCCTAAGTCACGGCACCTCTAGCTAACCTGGGCTATCTCCAGACATTTTTTTCTACAGTGTGGATATTTCCCTCGATTCCTAGTTTGCTGAGACATTTTATTATGAATAGATATTGGGTATTGCCAGATTTGTCTGCATTTATTGATATGGTCAGGTGACACCACTTCATGAGCCTGTCAATGTAATGGGTTAACAGAATTGGCTTTCTAATGTCCAGCCGGCTTTGTCCGGCTCTGATAAATCCCTCTAGGCAAATGTGTGACCAGGCAAACACTGTTGACTTCGATATGTTAATATTTTGTGAGGATTGTTGCATCTATGTTTGTGACTTGTACTGACAGGTATTTTTCTTTTCTCATACCGTTTTCTTTTGGTTTTTGTATTAGAGTGGCGCCTGAGAATAAGCTGGGAAGCACTTGCTTAGCTTCTGTCTTCTGACAGCTTGTGAAGATTTGGGATAATTTTCCTTCAGCATTTAGTACAATTGAACAATGAACCCATCTTTCTGTTTTGAAAAGTAATTAATTATTAGATCAACTTCATTAATAGATGTGGGCCTATTAAGATTATTTATTTCTTGTGCAAGTTTTGATAGATTGAATCTTTCCAAGAAATTGGTTTATTTCATACAGTTTAACAGTTTTATAGGCTGGCAGTTATTTCTAGTATTTCATTGGCTTCCTTGTCTTCTCTCTCTCTCTCTGCCCCCCCACTCCCCCCTCTATGTGTGTGTGTGTGTGTGTGTAGTTTAGTGTGTGTGTAGGGTGGCGTGCAACTGTGTTTGTGTGTGTACAGAGGCAGAGAACATAGGCAATCCTCCTTCACTATGTACCTTATATCCACGAGATAGGGTCCCCTCCCACCATCACTGGGGTCACAGATGCACACAGCCACACCCTGCTTTAACATGAGTTCTGGAGATCCAAACTTAGGTCCCTATGCTTGCACAGCAAGTATTCTTATGCAATAATCCATCTCCCCAGATCTCAATATTGCTTTTTTATTCTTTTAATGTCCATGGAACTTTATTGATGCCATTTCTTTAATTTGCTTATGGTCTCTTGAGACTAGGTCTCAACTATGTAGCCCTATCTGACTTGGAACTAACTAGCTATAGTAGACCAGGCTGGCCTTGAACATGCTATGATCCTTCAGCCTCTATCTCCAAAGTGAGAGGAATGTAGGCCTGCATCACTAAGCCTGATTCCCTCTTTTATTTCTAATACTAGTAATGTGACCTTTCTTTTCTTTTTTACTTAGTTAATTTAGCTACAGGCTTACTGATGTTATTTTATCTTCTTAAGGAACCAGATGTGGTTTCATTTATGTTTTCTGTTTTTAAACTGATTGGTGTCTATACTAATTTTTATTATTAATTTCTTTGTTTGATTTCCACTTCTTTTTGTAGTTTCTTAAGTTGTGAACTTAGATTACTGGTTTTAGGTTTTCACTATAGAAACCAGTGCTATCCATTTCTTAAGTACTGATTTCATTGGCTCTCAACATATGTTTGGATGTTTTTAAAATCATTTTTGTTACTGGTTTTTAACTATCCATAGTTTTTCTCAAAATAAGTAAGTAGAGACATTTGGTGTCTCATATACCATTCTGAGCCTTCCTAGTGTTGTGAATGCCAACTTAAAACCAAATTTGGTAGAGGGTACTGATTTGAAAATTATCTTTATGATATTAACTAGATTATTGTATTTCATTCTTAATTTTTTTACTCAAAATTTTAATAAACATAAGTATAAATTAAATACACCAAGCTTTTTATTTTTAAAGTTCTGTGCCATCCTATGTCATTTTACCAAGAAGGGGTACATGTAGTGGGTGGTGGGGCTTGAGGATAGTTTAGTAAGTGAAAGAATAAAGAGACAAACCAGAACAGTTACCATAACTGTGTTTGAACTTTTGTATATATCAGACTAATATCCTAGCCCTTTTGTCATTTAATATATATCGTACTATGAAACAGAGGTCAGAATTATTATCTAGAGGGACTAATAGACATTTTCTTCTCCAATGTACTTCAGTGTGAATTTATGACTTGATTGAAATGTAGCAAAGAGAAATGAAGAAATTTGAACAAATTAATGTGACATGAGATGTCACTGATTTACTTGAGGTATCTTATAACACAAAGTGTTCCTATCCCCCATGAATACTGTTAGTCTGGAGACCTACTCCACATACACAGATATACAACTTGAGGTTGAGCAGGACTTAAGCACAGTTTCAGTGACAGCCATTATTTGCTCTGTTCATGGTGGTTGTCCTAAGACCAAACATTGTCTGCATTTTATAAGCTGGGCTGGAGACTAGCCATGAATTTACCTCTAGCCTAGTCAGAGAGATGAAAGGCTGGCGTTTACCTTTGAGTCACTAGCCTTGACTTTTTAAGTACTTTTAGGGCACAACACAAATAGTGAATGACCCCAAGCTTTGTAAGCTTGTAGAAATACAGCATTTTAGTGCTGCCTTGAATGGTCTCCTCCTTAATGAGACCCAGTGACATCCTTCTGCAGCTCAACTCAATAAAGATCCACAGCCTTACTCTTTAGAAGCTCACCACCCCTTGTTTATCTATACAGGTGGTATGGCTTTCACCCCCTCATCTCTCTCTTCTCTATGAGGCCAAGTGTATGACATAAATTTAATTAATAAAATGATGCTAGCCAATGACAGTTAGGGGTGCACACACAGATTTTCAAGAGGAATTTCCCCTCTTCAGTTAAACTGGTGGTCAGTGGCTTGTCTTCTCGTAACTAGCTATGTATTCTCAATGTCACCAAAGATAAACATTCAAAACGACAGTGAACAAAACCCCAAACAAAAAAACCTTGTGAATTGTGCCACTTGCTCAAAACATGATTTTCCTTCCCAGTTAAGGTTTCTCAAGGAAACATCAAGATGGCAAATTTTAGGATTTTGTAGGAGACAGGTGTTGACAGTGTGTTTAAGAGCAGTTGAGTGGGTTATAGTTTCCCAGGTTGTATTGGTTTCTTTTGTAAGAAATACTCCACTGTGGACTCCTGAAGATAGTCACAGTGGAGCTGTAACAGTGTTCAATTTCATATGCTGTTTTTCTATTCCTAAACTCTCTGAAGGCAACAAGTGTTTTTGGGAATGATTTTGTACTCTCACACTTGCATTCCTTTCCTGGAAATAGAATTGCTTGTTGATGCTTACATTAATCATTATTTGAATTTTATCAATTATTTGAGAATTTAATACAGTATATTTTCATCATATTTACCCCAAAACCCTCCCTTTAACTCCTCCAGGATATGCTATCACCCCATCTCCCCACCAACTTTGTGTCCTCTTTGTTGTTTTAAACTTAAGAATCCATTGACTAATTGGTGCTATCCATACACTTCTGGGTGTAGCACCATCTGCAGGAGTGTTACAGGCTGACTAGGAGCCACATTCTTAAAGAAAACGGAATCTTCCTCCTCCAGAGACAATCAAGTGTCCATAGCTCCTCAGTTAGGAATGGGAGCTTATGAGTTCCTCTCCCTGTCCAGGCTAGCCTGTTAACCGGCTTGATCTTGTGCTGGCAAGCACAGCTGCTGTATGAGTGCAGCAGTGTAGTCATGCCCATACTGTTCTGCCCCTGTCCTTCCTGACCCTTGGATCTTACAATATTTCTGTTCCTTCTTCCATGATAGTCCTTGATCCTTGGGGAGAGGGTATGACTGAATGCTCCACAGTCACTTATTCTCTGCACTTTGATTAATTGTGAGCTTCTTCATTAATCATCATCCGTTGTGCTGGGGATGATAATGTGAATGTGTTGCTCTGACTGATTGATAAATAAAACACTGATTAGCCAGTAGCCAGGCAGGAAGTATCGTGTAGGCAGGATAAAGAGAGAGGAGAATTCTGGGAGGTGGAAGGCTGAGTCAGGAGATGCTGCCAGCCACCACCGCCATGAGAAACAAGATGAAAGGTACCAGTAAGCAACAAGCCACGTGGCAACTTATAGATTAATAGAAATGTGTTAATTTAAGATATAAGAACTAGACAACAAGAAGCCTGAGCCATTAGGCCGAACAGCTTAGATAATATAAGCGTCTGTGTGTTTGTTTGGGTCTGAGTGGCTACGGGTCTGAGTGGGACTGGAGAAAACTCCATCTACACCATTATGTGTGTGTGTGCATGCACACACACGCACAAAACAAAACAAAACAAACAAAAATACTTTGTTGAGTTCTGAGAGCTGCACCAAACTATAGATAAAAAGAAAAGATTTTAGAGAGACATTTAATACTGTATCCATTGGGCAAAATAATAGTAGTAGTTTCTCCTCTGGGTCCTGTGAGCTTACCAGCCATAAGTTCCTGGCCACATTTGTATTACTAGGCTTGTGTTTCCTCCTGAATCAAGGGCTTTAAGCCTAGTCAGAAAGTGATTGGTTGCTCCATAACACTCACACCACTATTATACTCTTGGGCATATCACCCTGCAGTAGTCATTACTTCAGTGCATAGAGTTTGTACCCAGGTAAGACTCTTGATGAGTTTTCCCTCACCAGCTTACATAGCACCTTCCCATACTGTGTGATCTTGGCAGCACAGAGGAAGCATCTTGGTCAGTACTGACTGGATTTCTCCATGTCCTGTGGCCAATGAGTTTGATATCTTAAGCAGTAGGGTCTTAACCATAAAGTTCTGGTAGGCAACTAAGAGCAATGACAATGTCCTATATTGTTTTGAGCAGGTGTGGGTCATTTCTGGCCAACAATTCAATACCTCTCATGCTGTTTCAAATTGACCCTTCCTGAGCATATACCTAAGCAGTCCCAATGCAGAGAACTTCCTTGTTCCTAAGTTCTGGATATCCTGAATCGTTCTAAACATACACTGGCTGTTGAAAACCTGAATTCAGGGAAGAGTGAGGCATTTGAGTCAAAGCCTTGTCTTTTGACTTCATTTTTGTCACTTGAAAACTTGGGGACAACCTGTGTCGACTTCCCTACCTCTCAGAATGGATGAGAAGATTAAATGGAGAAATTGATAAGCATGTTTATTTAAGTGTACTCAATTTTTTTTTATTGATTTTTAACTATATGAACTGTCTACAAGTGAAATTTATTGAGCTAAGTTGGTTTATACAGTAGTCTAAAATGACAGTATTTTTTGCTACAGTTTTATATTAATTGTTATTTTTGAAGCTAAGAGAGAACGTCTCATAAGCATACAAAAGCATTCAAGCCTTAGCAATATCTATATTCATGGCAATTAAAACAATAAGAAACTTTAATCACAATTATGAAGGCTAGAAGTCAAAAATCATAATGTTGACATGGCCATGCTTCCTCAGGGCAGATCTTTCTCAATTCCTCCTAACATCCAGTAGTGGCCATCATCTGTGGCCTTTCTTGACTAGCAGCTGTATTGTTCCAGTGACTGTTTATCTTTAATGGCATTCTCTCCAAGTTTCTTCACACACTCATCTTTTGTTTGTATGGATCCATTAATACTGGATTAGGAGCTACTTTACCGATTCCCAATTACCTCACCTTGATTGCACCTCAAAGAGACTTATTTCTGAATAATACCACTCAGAGGTTCAAGAGTTTCAGACTTTAGTGTATCTTGAAGGAGGGGTATGATTCACCCCACAACAATACCCCACCAAACCATCTGAGTTACTGACTGGGCTTAACTAGTGGATGGGATGTGCTCTTATTGGCTAAGTTACAGTGATGGCACTGGAGTAGACCTCAGATTAGCTTAGTGTCTACTTTTCATGTTAACAATTTAGTTGTCTTCCATTATTACTACTTCATCCTAAGACTACAGCGCTTTCTCTATTCACCACAAAGATCCATTAGATCTGTGCCTTGTAGCCCGCACTAGCTGAAGACACCCACAGGCCCACTGGGCCAGGGTGGGTGAAAGACAGCAGGTGCTCCTGGAACTCTGGGCTGGCTTAAGACACCCACAGGCCCTCCGAGTACCTCAAGGTACCATGCATGTGGGTATCATTAGGATGAGCAAATGTGTGGTGGAGAAATGGGAGAGATAGAGAAGCAGAGTGGTTCATGTGCCATGGAAAGAAGGAGAAATGAAGCAGTGACAGTGGGGAGGAACAGGATGATTTGGGTGGCCTGTGCTGCCACCTGGGGCAATGGTAACATCAGAGCTGAGCTGCTGCCAAGGGCCATGTCCCGGTCTGTGTTGATGTCTGTGGCCTGTGTTAACCACCAAAGGCCCAACAGACGCCCCTGGTCTAGGCCATCACCTGGGACCATGTTGGTGCCCCAGGGTCCTTCTGCCACTGGTGCCATGCTGATCTGAGTGGCCTGCACTCTCACTGTTGACATGGTGACATCCGGGCCCAGGATGCTGCCCAAAAGACCATGTCTGGGTCCATGGTCCTGCTACAGCTGGGGTCTGAGTTGATGTCTGTGACCTGTGTTGCCACCAAAGGCCACATGGATGCAAGAGGTCTAGCCCACCACCTGAGGCCATGTTGGTGCATGAAGGTCATGCTGCCACTGGGGCTATATGGTGTTGTCTGGATCTGAGCTACAACTGGGGCCTGTGTTGATGTCTGTGGCCCACGCTACCACCTGGGGCCACAGGAACCATGTGTGTTGAAATCTGAGGGCCATGCTGAGCCAGCCCCACCCTTCAGTGGCCCTGAGAGATCTGGCCCTGTCCCTCGATGGCCACTGCAAGGAGACAACTGCCCCTACAGGAGAGCTGCCTCTTCACCCCACCTCAGCACTCAGGAGAGCTGGTCCCACCCCTCACCTGAGGGAGGGACATCCTATTGGAGGCCCTGGCTGACCAACTCAGGTACTACCAAGGCACAGATCCAGGGCTTTGAGTTGGCACTCACCAACATCTACACCATCTATGACCTGCTGGAGCAAATGAAGGGACTGTTCCTGTAGAACTATAGCTGCAGAATCTCCATGACTCAGGGCAACACCAGGATATCCAAGAGGACATTCGGTGAGGGTCTAGTATTGATGGTGTACCAGAAACCAGAGGCCTTGAGGCACACCAACAACTCATTATGATGAACATTTGCAAGAAAAGCTTTTTGGACAAAAGGGTATCTCTACTGCATGACACACTGTAGCTCCCAGTTCCACTAAGATGAATGAAAGGGTGATGGAGAGGTGGGATGAAGAAGGATTGAAGTGGCTTTTGTTTGTTTTGTTTTGCTTTGTTAATTTTTTTTAAAAAAATTCTTTTGTGGGGCACTGCGAGGGTCAAGGATGGCTGTGGAGGGACTGGGAAATGAATGGGATTGGGGTGCATGATGTAAAATTCCCAAAGAATCAATTAAAAAATATGTTAAAAAAAAAAAAAAAAGATTGGTTAGAACCCAAAGTTAGGCTACAGAAGCAATGGGCAAGCAGCTGGAGTTTCTGAGTCTCTCCAGGAGAGTTATCCTTTGATGTGTATTTCTGCAGTAAACTTCCCCTCTCGGCCCTCGTTCCTCCTGCCTGGACTGTTGCAGTAGTACTTTGTCACCTGCCTCAAGTCTCCTCATTTCATACACACCCTCCCGATGCTGGCAGAATGAGCTTTAAGAAGACAAATCTGACTGTGTCGTGGTCAGGGTAGCTCGCCTAGTCGACTGTCTCGGCGTGCTCTGTGGATCTCAGTGCCGAGGGCACTCAGGGCTCTGTGTGCAGCGACTGTTCACTTTCAGTCCATTGAAGCTGCTCAGTTTTTCCACCTTCAGCATTTTATTCGACATTTTATGCCTTCACACATTATATTCCCTCTGTCTATTTGATCTCTCACTTTTTGTTCTAAGGGTTTCTATTCACCCTGCAAACTCCAATTCAAATAGCACCCCTTTTGAGAAGCCATTTTTCAGAACTCTAGTCATAGGCATCCATTCTCTCTCTTTTTTTTTTTTAATGTCAATTTTTGTACTCACCATTGAATTATGCGTGTGTGTGTGTGTGTGTGTGTGTGTGTGTGTGTGATTGATAGCGAATTGCTTAGGAATTGGGGCAATGTCCCTGTTTTTGAGTTAGGGTCTCTGCTTTATCCTCAGCTTTCAAGCACATAGTAGGGTCCTCAGAAACATTCCATTAATTCGAAGTAAAGATATCAAGTTCTTGACAGGAAACTGAATTCAGCCTCTAAGTTCATGTGGCCTTTCTCTGTGGTTTTCTTTTGCATTAATGAAATAGAAAGACGTGCTTTGGCACAGCTGTCTGGCACACCTGGGTTAAGTTCTAAGACAAACGGCTGCATTGCTGTAACTTGCTGTAAAACACCCACTTCACACAGGGATGTGTGCTGTGGGGCCTATGGAAAGCAGCCAGGCCCAGGGCTGGCAGTCACCTGAAAACACTTGGGTTAAGTTTCTATCGTCATGGCAGTTAGGCAGCCACTTATAATTTTCCCTTTGACCGACAGCCCTGCTGCACAGTATGTATTCTGACAGAACAGCACTCTCTTGCCTGCTCAAATACTTGGTTGCTGAGAGTTTCCCTCAGGTCACCCCAGGAGCTGCCTTGGAAGGAGCTTAAGGCCATGCTGAAGGACTGTAAATTACTAGTCAGATTAATACCCAGGAAGGCATGGAGGAAAGCCGCAGTTGGAGTCTAGGCTTCTATTGTTCTCAGGAAGCTCCAGGATTCTGGGAAATGAGAGATCAGATTCCTATAAAGAGCTAGGCCAGAGCATGGCAGCTGAAGAAGAGGGTAAGCCCTGGAGACTGCAGAGAATGTCCAAAGAGAAAGCAGGGTAGTGTCGGGTGCTAGTAATGCCAGAGCTGGTGGAGGGAATGGTGAATCTCGGTTTGGCCTTAAAAGGGTGGTTAGTGTGTTGAATGAAGATAGCCTACTCTTTGGCAGCCTACACTGCTTGAAGGGCAGATGGAATCATGCAGTTACTAATCTTCTTCATCTTACCCTTCTGAATAACTTCTCCCGTGACAGTGCTTCCCAAGGCCACCTTGACGATCGACAGAGGTGCTGGTCAGTGTGATTGTCTTGCTTGCACACCTAAATTGAAGGTCTCCTGTAGCACCTCCCATGCCCTGAAGGTGGGGCATGGGTGGTGCTACAGGAGATACAAGCCCTGATATGAGAAAATCATGTTTTGACTTCCCAAACTGGAGATTTGTAAGCACCTTCACTGCATTCGTAAATGCTCACAACCTAGGAAAATGCTCTCCTTCCTTGGGGTCTTTGAGACAAGGTTTCTCTGTGTAACAGCCTTGGCTGTCCCAGAACTTACTTTGCAAACCAGGCTGGCCTCGAACTCAGAGATCTGCCTGCCTCTACCCCACCCCCCACCCCCCACCCCAAGGTGCTGGGATTAAAAGTTTGTGCCAACATGCCAAGCTGTAAAATGGATCTCTTAAACAGAACCAGGTGACAGCACAGATTTTGGAGGAGAATGCTAATTTGTTAAGTAAAAGGCACCTCGCCTTTGTCCCATTTCTGCCCTCAACGATGGAAGTATGTCATACACACTCTGGAAGCAAAGCTATAATGACCAGTCATCAAAATAAAACAAGACAGAGAAAAGTGTCAGGAGAAGGGTGTGTTTCTAGACTGTAGTTTCCATTTACTAATGGATAGTGAAATGGATTGTGTGGGAGTCTTTTATAATAAAACCACTGTGCTTGGAGCCATAAAGGGTTAAAAGAATCAGCTTATGCCAGAGCAGAGCCTGTTTCTGAAAGTCTGTAAGGAAATGTAATGCTACAGAAAGGAGCATGGACCAAACGTAGCTCTCAGCTCTTGGCAAGCAGGGTATCCCAGGTGGGCAGCATGGCCGTCTGTATACTAATGGGTCAAAGCTGACAAGATATAACAGGTTTATGGGATTGGAGCAAACATTTTTCTTCCTGTTGCAAGATGTCAATGAATGTGACTGCTTCCTGCTCACAGCAAATTGTCCTAGCATCCGACATTTTAGGAAGCCTGTGAATCAAAAAAGGCCCGAATGCCATCCCGTGCCACGTCAAAAATGTTGTAAATATTAGTGCTAGGCCAAACTCTGAAGTGTTAGAGGTTTAGCTTGAGAAGAGCACCAACATTTTGTTAGCTTCTATAAATACTTTTGATCTTGAAAAATTGGTCTACAAGTCTTGCAAGAACAGGTTCTCTCCTAAAATTTGTGGTTGTTGCTTTGGTTTGGCCTGCCTAAATTAGGTGGTTGTTTTTTGTTGTTTTGGTTTTTTGAGGGAGTGTAGATTTTAATACTTATTTCCGGTTTTTAACATTCTGAATAAAATGCACCAAAACATGCATTTTATAAGAAAATAAATTGACAGCTGGGGATGCAGCTCAGTGGGAGAGTAGTTGCCTAACACTGGCAAGCCCCTGCATTCAGTCAACATCATGAATGTATGCACCTATGCATTCAGTCTACAGCATGAATATACACATGCACACATTCAGTCTACAGCATGAATATATACATGCATGTGCATAAACATACAAAGAACAATACTGATTTTACCTTTTGTATAAAAACAATTGATGGATGACATTGCTCAGTGAATAAAGGTACTTACCAAGAAGCCTCAGGACCTGAGTTTAATCCCCAGGATCCAAATACATGGTGAAAGAAGACAATGGACTTGTACAAATGACACCCTAGCCTCCACATACACGCTATTGTGACTCTTACACACACACACACACACACACACACACACACACACTTTTTAAAAAAATCCTAAAAAATAATATAAGTATGCACTGAAATCTTTGTGGCAAATATTGGGCAAGCATTAACTATTGTTAACCTATAATAACATATTATTAATACTTGTATATTGTGTTTAATTCATTCTTATTCATATGTGTACAAATTGATCTCTATGAATTCAAACAGAACATCTAGTCTAACATTTAAACAGAACATCTAGTCTAACATACTGAAATCACAAAATTTAAGCCACAACTGTATGGAGAACATGGAAATGTTGTTTTTTAAATGGCAGCCCTACTAGATTTCAGTCCCTAACCTAGGAATATTTAGGGGAAGAAAGGCATCCTGGAAATTTTTCTGAATCCAGTTCTTTGAGTTGTTAAGTATACACAACATGAGCAGCATTCCCTGGTGATGATTTGTGGAATTGCTGCCCCTGCACACTTCTTGGCAGTGAGACTTCTTAGGACTTCTAAAAAAGCAAATGTCCAACTGAAGTTTTCAACCAAAAGATGATGCTGAGAAACCGTGTTTTGTGTTGCAAATTTTAGGGCACACTGAAAGAAGGTTGAGTGAGGGAAAAAAGTGGGCTGCGAAGCTGTCCTGCTTCTGTCATTTGAAGTTAACTTTGAGGAAGCTGCTAAAATCTAAAAGGAGGAGATCAGATGGGATGGTGTGCTTCAGTCCCTCCCTTGTAAGTGCTGTGCCACATTTTCATCACTGCCTGGAGGCATTTGTCCTGCAGTTAGTAGGCCTTTGGTGAATATTGTTGACTACAGGCTTTTGATTTTTAGGGAGCATTAATTAAGCCAAGGTTGCTCTAAACAAGTAATTTTTTCCTCTGGAGTTCAGTTTCCTCATTTATAACATCTATGTATTTGGTCTTTTTGTTTGTTTGTTTGTTTGTTTGTTTTTGAGACAGTTTCTTTGTGTACCCCTGGCTGTCCTGGAACTCATTCTGTAGACCAGGCTGGCCTTGGACTCAAAGAGATAGGCCTGCCTCTGGCTGCCAAGTGCTGGGATTAAGGGCATGTGCCACCACTGCCCAGCTAAAGTCCTTTTTATTATTAATTATTATTAATCCTATTCCCAGTACTACACGAATCTTTTCTTCAAATGAAACCCTTACAAAGTCCGGTGTGTAAAGTGGATGGAAAGAGAAGCTTCTCCACTTAGCCAGAGTTAGCCCCTGGCACCAGCACAGAACCCGTTCAACATCCTCTGTCCTCAACCTATTGGGGATGCCGTCCCCTGCCTCTGAAACTCATCGGGCATCCCAGAATGTAAACAGAATGTCACCAATATAAGTCATCTACAATATGTGTTTTCTTTAAAAATTGTTTCATGGAGTATATTTTGAATACTACAACTCCTCACAGATCCTGCCCCTCCCTCCCCACCCAACTTTATGTTTCTTCCTCCTCCTCCTCCTTCTCTTTTTCTCCTTCTCCTTCTTCTTCTTTTCTCTTTCTCCCTCAAAAAAAAAAAAAATCTTCACAAAACTAAAATCAAAACAAACAAAAAGCCAATAACAAAAAAATGCCAAGACAATCCCCCAAACCCAATAAAACAAAACAGACAAAAAGAGCAAACAACAGGGACTTCATTTTCTGTTGGCCAACATCTACTCCTAGGCAAGGGGCCTGGAGTGAAGTATGGTTGTTATACCTGGTGACACTTCATTGGTGAAAGCTGATTTTCCCTTTGCCGCTAGGTATCAATTGCAATGAGCTTCTTGGTTAAGGGTGGGACCCTATGTCCACTTCTCCACCTCAGTGCTGGGACCCTGTATAGCTTGAACCTGTTCAGGGTTTTGTGTATGATCCAACTTTGGTTCTAGTAGCATGCAGCTTTTTTTTTTTTTTTTATAAAAGCTTTTATCTTGATTATGTTCACATAATCCTTAAGTAAGAACTCATCCTTAAAGTAATGTTTCTGGTTTAGATTGAAATAATCATTGTGCTTTAGAGGAACTGAATGAGGGCTGGTTGCATCACTGAAGTAAGCAACTTCATCAAACCCGATTTTCTCACCTGCAAGTGAAATCACATTTACGTCAGGAGTTTGTTCATTGGAAAAGCAAGTGCCATGTGCTTTGCAGGTAATTAATTACCATAGGAACGTTTCAACAGCCGAGTTTGGAGACTGGGCTAGGAACTCAGAGAGTGGTGTGGAACCACTGGCATCTCACCAAAACGTTTTTTATTCTATAGGCTTCACTTTCGTTTCAGGATTATTGTGAAAAGTTTGTGTTTGTTCCGATTGTTGAGACAGATGAAGGTTTTTAAACCAGATAACATAGTAAAACAAAGCATGAAGATGCCTCGATGATGATGGAGCAGCAGTTCAAAAGACAACCTACCCAGGGGGCTAGAGCCATGGGCCATCAGTGAGGAGCACACACTGCTCTTCCAGAGGACCTGGGTTCAATTCCCAGCTCCAGTCTGTAACCTCATTCTCAGGGGGATCCAGCACTCTCTTCTGGCCTCTGAGGGCACTGCACACACATGGTGCATAGATATACATGCATGCAAAACACCCACATGCAAAAATAAAAATAACAACAAAAACTACCCAGGTTTGAGATGAAGTGAGGAAAGTGGTGTTATCTAATTACAGAAGTAAGCCAAGTCATGCTTTATAAATTTTAAACTCAAAGTACAAACAAGTAAAAGAAAAAAAAACAGATAAACAAAACACTACAAAAAAAGCAATAAAACCAAGTAAACAACAACCTAAACATTGTTTGTGTAACAAAGAGACAAAGGAGCAAATTACTGTGTGGTACTTCATGGGCACCACAATATGGAATAACGTGCAAGAAGAGAATATAAGAGTCTTGGTGTCATAATTAGTGCTAATAGATTCTACCCAGTGGGGACTTCAGAACTTGAGAGAAACAGAAAATTGGGGTGTGTGTGTGTGTCTTCAAATGTGATTAAAAAGATGGTACATTAGTCTATGGAGAAAAGGATTAAGAAAATGAGTACGAAATTAAAAGAAAGTGATCAGCCCCTTAAATAATTTTGAAGACTTCAGTTTATTCAGATTATTTTACAAGGAATTTCCTTTTACTAGAAGATCACTAATATTTCATAACATCTCCTTAACCCAACCAAGGTACCAACAGAGAAGATGAATTCAAGCATGCTCAATAGTTGTCATCTAGGTTGTTAGCTGTTTATGTAGAAAAATGTAACAGCCTTAGTCAGGGTTTCTATTGCTGAGATAAAACACCATGAGCAAAGGCGACTTGGGGAGGAACAGGTTTATTTGGCTTACCTGATGAAGTCACTCAGGGCAGGAACTCAAGGCAGGAACTGAAGCAGAAGCCATTGAGGAATGCTGCTTAGTGGCTTGCTCCCTGTGGTTTGGGTCACCTGCCAAGGGTTCTCCCCACCCCTGGTGGCCTGGGCACTACCACATCAATCATGAATCTACAAAATGCCCTACAGACTTCCCTACAGGCAATTTGATGGAGGTGTTTCTTCAACTGGGGTTCTTCTTCCAGAGAACTCTAGCATGTGTCAACAGACACAGCACAGAAATGTCCTAGCTGGTGAGAACTGAAACGCATGGACACCAAATTATGTCATTGTTGGTTAGCTCAGCTCTTCTAGAGTGACTTTGTATTCAATTCAAACCCTTTCTCAGGTTAGTTTCTTTGTATTTGTCCATCTATTATAGGTAGACTACTCCACAAATCTGCTTTAAAAACTTTGCCTCCTACAATCCCAGCATTTAGAACATGGAAAAGGAGGATTAAAAAAACTCAGGGTCAGTTTCAGTTACATAGGGAGTTACAGAACCTGTCCCAAACCAAAAACAAAAACAAAAACTCAGTCTGTTTAGTATGTTAGAAGGTATCCTGCTCTAAGAATTATTCAGATGAAGCCAAGGTCCAGTAGAATTCATTTTCTGTGAATTCATATAATACCTTTAAAAGACATGGGAGATTATATATAGGGTGTAAATTTTAGTTTTTGGTCCTTGGCCTGGATCAAGATGGTTAAAATTCTCTAAACCTTAGCATTATAATCTGGGTAGTAAGGATGGTAATTTAGATCTGTAGGTTTAATCTCAGCACATGATAAACCCTTTGTAGGATGCTTATAAAAGTTAGGAAACTTGCATAAAGTATTCTAACAGCTGATGGACACAGCAAGCATACAATGTATTGTGTATTAGTACAATGTGAGAACAAATGTAATACAGTGCTCATCAGCTCATAGTGGTACTCAAAAATATCATTCAATCTGGTTCTTTAAACCAGACAAAATACTGGACTTTGCAACCTAGACATGGACATATTAAGAGGGAATGTAGACTATATTAGGTACATATAAAATCTCAATGAGAATTCTTAGAAAACTTTCATTAAAAATCACCAAATCTAGAAACTGCAGAAGATGACTCAGCATTTCCCAGTATCCAGTGGTCTTCAGAAAACCTAAGTTCAATTCCCAATTTATGGCTCACAATTGTCAATTACTCAAGCTCTACCCTCTAGGGCCTCCACGATGAACCTGCATGCATGAGCACATGTGCAAGACACATACAAACAAATAATAAATAAAACAAATCATTTAAAAACAGCAAATCATTTTAATCACACAATCTAATTGTCCACTGCAACATGAAAATGAGGATAAGGAGAACAAGAGGTAAACTTGGTACCCAGTCTTTATGACAATTGAGAACTTGTTGACCCAATATTTAATGCTATAGAGAGGTTTAGGGGGCTCAAGAAGTCATTTGCAAACAGCTGAAGTGAACAGCCAGGGATGTGTACAGCATAACCCTCACCTCCTGGGAGCTGCAAGTGTGGGGATACTGTTCCTTTCTGTTCTGACACCAGTACATATGGGAGCACTTCCCTTACTTCCTGCAGTATGGCCATCGCTGGCCACCTTGTCATTGTGGTGGTATTGTATTCCCCGAAATATTGTGCACCCTAATAAATTTATCTGGGGTCAGAGAACAGACAGCCACTAGATACAGAGGCCAGAAAATGGTGGTACTCACACCTTTAATCCTAGCATTCTAGAGGCAGAAATCCATCTGTTCAAGGATATAGCCAAGCATGGTGACTCACGCCTTTAATCCCAGGGAGTGATGGCAGAAAGAGAAAGATATATAGGGCATGAAGACCAGGAACTAGAAGTATTTGGCTGGTTAAGCATTTGGCTGGTTAAGTATTTGGTTGGTTAAGCTTTTAGGCTTCGAGAAGCAGTTCAGCTGAGCATCATTCTGGATGAGGACTGAGACGCTTCCAGTCTGAGGAAACAGGATCAGCTGAGGAACTGGTGAGGTGAGGTGGCTGTGGCTTGTTCTGCTTCTCTGATCTTCTAGTATTCAGCCCAATAACTGGCCTCAGGTTTGATTTTATTATTTAGACTATTTAAGATTCTTGATACATGTCATTCTACCCAAGAATGAAAGGCTGAAGCATCCAGGGTGTGTAGCACAGCACAAGAACTCCTGCATGGTGACTAGCAAGCAGATTCTTTTTCCCAAATGCAAAGGGACAACTAACAACTAACATTTGGGTAGCCCTCCATTTTGTTCAGCTTCATAGAAACTGAACTTTTGAATCTAAATGTATTAAGCACATAAGTATGAAAACACTGGGCAAATGAAAATACACACACACACACACACACACACACACACACACACACACACACACACACACACCCGTACCCCCTAAAAGGAATTTAAGCTGAAAGACAATGAAATGTGACAAACAGCAAATAAAAGAGACGACTCTAATAAATCTCCTAGCATTCATAAGTAATTTGAACAGACTCGTAAGTCATACATCCGCATTGTGCAGCAGACCAACACTTATCTCATTTGGGAGAAACACACAAAAGCCTGAAAATGAAGAATACTAGGAAGGCTCCCTGACTGAAGAAACAAACAATGTTGACAACATGTAAGGAATGGCAAGGAGATACCATCAGTCAGCCACACAAACAAGAGAGATTGTCCCTCTCATTCCATGGCCAGAGTTACAGATCATTGATAGCTTAAGGCGTTTGCAGAAGCGAAATGCCATTGCTTCAGAATGCCCGGGAAAGCTAGGGTAGAAACTAACGGGTGCCGGTACAATTCCAGTCAGTAATCTAGTTTTCTTTTTCTTCTGACCACACCTTATGATAACCTTCAACAATGTGGAAAGCCATGCCCGTGGTGTGTTTTAGACCTCTTATCCACATAATCATAATCAAAACAACTCCGCCAGAGTGTCAGGGCAAACAGTAGATAGCCAAGAGCACCGCCATCAATCACAGACATTCTGATCAGCTCCCAGGTCTTGTCTAGGTCATGTTATGACTCCTTTATTAGTGTTTAAGGTCACCAAGAGACAGGCAAGTGCATCCTATAACAGGAAGTGTAGTGAGTCTCTGGAGTGAGATGTTTGGCTTTGGGAGGCACAGTGGCTGTGACTCGGAAATCCAGGGAAATGAGTTCAGCTCAGTCAGACTCCAGGCGCCGTGCTGCCTCACAGCAGATAGAATGAGGCAGAATAATAGAGGCTTTCCTGCCATTCTCCACATTCAGCTGGATTCCGGTCAGCCCTTCCAGTTGAATTTTAGAAGGCTCTTTTCTATTCAGTCCTCATGCTGCAAGTTGTAATTCAAGGGAAGGGACTCCAGAGACAGGCTGGCCCCAACTCCAAGCCAGGCAGTGCCAACAGAACCCTTCTGCAGGAAGGCAGATTAGGGGCATGTGTAACGTTGGGTGAGTAGAGCAAAATTTAGTGCCTACTTTGGGCTCCCGTAGGGTTACTGCCTGGCTGCTTTAGACCTGGCAACCACACACAAACACAGATACTTAAACATTGCCACACCCCCCCTTGCACAGTGACTAACCGTGTGTGCTCAGTGTGGTAGAGAAGGAAAGGAAGGCAGCAGGGGCCTCCCCTCCTGCCCCCTGGGGAACCCAGGCCTGGTGAGATAAACTTTTGGTCTGTCTGTTGTGGGCTAGGCTCATTCTTTACCCAATACGACTCCTACTAGAGACCTTGAAAAATTCAGATGGCCTCATTGGAAAATGATTCTTGGAAACTTTTATTCCTGATACAAGGGTGAAACATAGTTGTTCAGGGAAATGGAGTTGCCAGGAAAAGACAGTTCTAGAAAGGGCTGCTTCCTGAGGCCTTACACTAATAGACACACAATTCGTTACTATAGAAGCAGACTTGTGAGAATGGATACTTATTCTCTTCTCTTGTCTAAGAATTCAGTCTTCACAGTAAGGCATAGAAGCATGGCTGAAAAGATGGCTCATCTGGTAAAGGCATGTGCTGCCAAGCCTGAGTACCTGAGTTCAGTAGCCAGAACCCAGCTGGTGGAAGGAGAGAACCACATTCTTGCAAGTTGCCTTCTTACCCACACGTGTGTTATGGCACTCCCTGCCCCAATACATACATACATACATACATACATACATACATACATACATACATACATACAAACTTTGGTTAATTTAAGAAGACCGATGTACAAGCAGAACCCTCCAGGCCATGAAGGTTAACATGTAATGTTGCACTATGACTTTGAGGCACCAGCATTTATATAACTGTTTATGTATTTGGCCATTGACATTGGAAAGGAAGTTTAGAATACTGCTGACTTTGTAAATGGTGAGCATTAATCCCTTGCCTCTCGCTGCTTTGCTACAGATACACAAACAAAGGTGTCCAGAAGGGTCCCTGTGTCTCTGCCAGTGATTATTAGGTAGGAAATTCATAGTAGCATTTGCAAGACCAGACTTTTGCTCCAAAAGTCTCTGGGCAGACCAAGCAGTGTCTTCCATGATGTAGGGGTCAGTAGAATTCATCGATTGACTAACGAATGGGGAAGTCATCTAAGACCATGGTCCCCTGTCAGCAAACATTTAAAAGAAGAGTGAATCTAGAATAATCTAAAATTCACACGTGTGTGGATAGTTAAGATCACAGGATCTTAAAATACACTCCTGGTGCTAAAAGTTTGCAACCCTTTTGGAATGGCAGATTGAATTTTCTTGCTATGAGACAGAGTTGGGCATTTGGTTGAATTTGGCATGGTCTCGCCAGCTGGGTCTGTGGTCTGCCTGAGATGGCAGGACTTGGCTGAGTTAAGGACTCTACTGAAGCCACTGTAGACAAGCATAATGAGAAAGCTTTGTCCATGGGCCTGTTTATTCTGTGTGTGCCACAGGGTGGGGAAGGTTACAGTGCGGCATATGCAGAGGAGTGGATGAAAGAAGTTTCAGATCATGGCATCTAGTGCCTAGGGACATCTATTGTGGGCATAGACCCCATGCAAGGGGAAGCCTCTCCTCGGGAGCAACCGGGCTTTTGGGGGCACACACAGACCCTGAAATTAAGCATAGAGGGCCTTGCGCTTAGCCACACTTCAGAGTCATAAATGCACTGGGATGAGAATATTGATACTTAGTCAGGTACATATTTCTGGTCATTTATAACAATGCCAGATAAATAAAATATGTCATGTTGATTGTGGCTGGAGCTGCAGAGAATGAATGGCAGGCAGGGGAAGCTTTATGAAGCCTTAAAAACCCAGCAGGCATTTTGGACATCAAACAACAATTACAAAGTACCACTTTGATGAGTTAAGAGTCAGAGAATCAGAACCAGATGGATTCAATTTTCCTTGAAATACACACAGGATTAAAAATTAAGAGGAGAGTGCAATACATTATATTGTATCCAATGCTGGCCAAAGCATTTGAGCAAAAAAAAAAAAAAAATCACTACAGATATTTGACAATTAAGTGACTATTTACCCACGTCTACATTCTAGATTCTAGTGGTGACTACATGAAAAGCTGGACAGAGAGCTTTGTGGTTTAGAAAAAGAAAGTATTTCCTGGAAAACCAAGAGTGGAGAAAAAGAATCCTCTCAAGGTGTGTCTTATTCACTTGCTTAGGTAAAAAAGTTCACATGAAATTCCATTGTGGGGCTTTATCAAGTTACAAGTGGGATTAAATGAAGAATTGCATATGTTTGCATATAGACTGGCCAGGCACTTAATTTAAAATGCATAATCATGTTTGACAGATCTTAATAGGTGCTTAAGATACGCTACTCACTTTGACACGTGCAAAGACATCTTGAGTCATGACCCTCATGTGTGGATCAGCCATCCAGAGCTCTTTTTTTTTTTTTTTCCTTTCTGGTGATTACTCAGTGACACATGGTTCCCAGGCTGCCTATGCTATGAGTGACAACAGGCAGGAATGAGCTGCAGCCACCATCCCAAGATCTCAGTGGCGTCTGGCTTTCATGCACAGGCTGTTGAATAAACACACACAGTTCAATTTTGTGCCCGGCAGCTTCTCTTCCTGGCGTCCTGTAGTAGGGCTGCCCATGAACATTTACTCACAGTCCTGCAGGGCACCATTTGGAATTTCTGAAGCCATAGATCCCAGATGATCTGTAAAGAGATAGTGATGACTTTAGGGAACCTGTCACCTTCTCTTGTATTCTCTCTATGTTCCCACAGTGCCGCCTTCAATACTTTCCCTCAGGGGTTATGTGTACAAATGGAAGCTGCGAGGCATACAGATTTGACCCAAGTCACAGTTCATCATATGTATGTCGCTATGGTTCCAAAAAATGTTCCCTAATGGCCCATGAGTCAAAAGATTGGAAACCAGCCAAGACACGATTGGAAAATGTTGAAACCTTTAAAGGCAGCATCTCATAGGGGAAGTTAGGTCCCTGAGGATGTGTCTTTAAGGGAATATTAGGGCCACACCTCTTGATGTCAACTGTTCACTTCCTGGCTGCCATGAAGTGAGCAGCTATCTTACCATATGCTCCTTTGATAATGTATGAAGTCACCAAAGGGCCCCAAACAATAGGCTAATTGACCATGGATTAAAACATTCAAAAAGGTGAGTGGAAATGACATTTCTTCATTGGAGTTGACTCATCTAAGGTGTTTGTTACAGTGACAGAAAGGTGATTGACACACATTTGACCTCATCATTTTTTTTTCAGACTCTTATTTTGTTCTTTTTATTATACAGGGTTACATAAGGCCATGTTCATGCAAACATGACCTCACCTTGGAACCCCAATTTCGACAGCTAGGTGACGGGAACAGAGCAATATGTCCTGAGATGTTAATGGCAACAGGACACAGAAAAAGTACCTGGTATATGACCTTCTTCAGAATGAACAGTATCCATTTTGGTAAGTAGGATACTCTTTTTTCTCTTTGCTCATCAAATATTGTTGCTCAAAATACACACAACAACCTTGCTCACATCCTATTCTTTATGGAGGCAAACACAGTTAATGCTAGTCTAGATTTATCCTGAGTTCAGCCCCTGAACTCACAAATTTCTGTCATCTCATTATAACTTTTGTTGTTTGTGAGAACATTTACTGCCTCTGAGCACTGGTAATGTTTGGAGTGTCTGGTCAGATGAAGTTTGTTGGATCATGAAAAGAGAAAGTAATAATGCTAGATTATTCATTTTTCAAATTTGTTTCAGTGATTCTTATTTTAACCCCATACCTAAAACATAAATTTATAAAGGGATTATGACACTAAAAGTGTAGGTAACAAGAGAAAAATACATTACAGTGTCCCAAAGTTAATCTTCTGTATATCAGCAGACACAATTCAGTCAAATGACAAAAATACTTTAACCCCAGAATGGGTGGAATTATGTTCAAATCTCATGCATTCACATATTCTTTGTATATGCATTCACTTGTGTTAGGGATTATTATTCTGCATATACAAAGAATATCCACCCCAATAATGACAAAACAAATAGTTCAATTAAAGTGTACAAAGTGACTAGACATTCCCAAAACTGGATATACAAATGACAACTGAAAGAATGTTCAGCATCACTAACCCTTCAGGAAATACAAATTAGAACACAATGAGATCACTTTGCACGGATGTCCTCAAAATCTCCAGACTTTCCTTGTCATTATTCTCTAAGAAATTCAGTTAGCATCTATTCATAAACTATTTACATCATCAATAATCCAGAGATGAGATGAGCAAATGGGTATGTGTGAGTTACTTGAAGATGCTTTACAATCTCATCTACGGTACTTGAAGATCCATGAATTTCTGTATATTTCAAAGGTGCGGAAATCAATGCCACATGGATACCAAAGTAACTGGCTTCTCTTATATGTTGCCGTGTTTGAGATCTTTCTTCCTGTCTTTGAGTCTTTTGCTTTGTTAGTCTAAGGTACAGTATCATATATGTGTTCTAAAGTGCCTTAAGTTATAGGTTGCATATGTTTATGATGCTGGTGTACATGTATTTGCTGCATTAGAGACCTCAAAAAATAAAGCATTCCCTGTGTGTAATAAGTCTTGAACCGTGGTCATAGAACAATTCCTGACAATTGTCCAAGTTTTACTCTGTACTAGCAACTATTCCAGGACAGTATGTACGCTGATTCTTTTAACTTTCAAGTCACATAAGAGAAAGAAACAATTATTACTTGTATTCTGCAGCTAAGCAAGCAAGTACAATTATTACTTGTATTCTACAGCTAAGTTTCAAGCAAGAAACTTCCCTGGGTGACTGAATTACTATGAATTACTATGGGAGATAGAAAGTGAACCTGGGTGATCTGGCTCCGGAGCTCACATCCACATCCCAGACTGGTCAAGCACTTTAGAAGGTAGCAGCAATAAATAGTGGTAGTGGTGTGCAAAGCATGAGTGTGTGTGTGTGTGTGTGTGTGTGTGTGTGTGTGTGTGTGTGTGGTGTGTGTGTTGCATTTACCAATAACTATATGCCTAGAAAAGGACAAAAGTTTGGGGACTTAACGGTATCATCAGGGTGTTCCAATATTGTTTGTTGCTCTTTAAATTAAACAGTAAGATTATTTTCTAAAAACCACCATGGCTTATTAGACCTTTCACTGTGTCTCAGATACTGTGTTAGGGATTTTACATAGCATAAATTTATTATGCTCTGTGGTGCAATAACACTATAAGACAGATTTAATTACTTTGATTTGCATTGAGGAAACTCAAGCCTATGAAGTTTAAAGGGTTAGTGACTTTTGGAGTCTGAGATCCATTGGGCTGTGAATTCTTTTTTTTTATTGTTGTTTTTTGGGTTTTGTTTTTCAGGACAGGGTTTCTCTGTATAACTTTGAGCCTTTCCTGGAACTCACTCTGTAGCCCAGGCTGGCCTCGAACTCACAGAGATCCACCTGCCTCTGCCTCCCGAGTGCTGGGATTAAAGGTGTGTGCCACCACCACCTAGCTGGGCTATGAATTCTTAACCTATGTTTTCTGCTGGTTCTCACTGTCTTATTCAATAATCATTGGCAGGAGTTTAAATGAGTTCAGAAAGAAGATCCATAATCTTCGAGCACTCAGAATGGAAGAACCACAGAATTGGAAAATTCTCTAGAAGCTATTGAATTGAACTCCATTGCAAGTAACTCCAGTGAATGTTGGTTAAGAGTCTGAAAACCAAGGAGCTCTCCAGCTTGTGTACAGCCAATAATGCTGTCAGGCCCTGGGTCCCTGGGCCCCCACTCCTCTTTTCCTAGCTGTGTTGGAACCAAACGGTGAGGTGGCTTACTCTCTGCACACTAATCCAAGTTTATCACATATGCTTCGGTCTTCTCCCATGGGGAAAAAGCAATCGTTCCCAGCATAGTGAGAGGTAGTGCCACATAGAGAAGGGAATGCAGTCTTCACTGGTAGAAAATCTGAAGGGCTCTGGCTCCATCAAGCATTGCTTTTGCATTCCTAGAAGTGTTACTTCAATGTCTTCATAAAGATCTTACAGGCCTGGGTGGTGGCGCACGCCTTTAATCCCAGCACTCAGGAGGCAGAGGCAGGCGGATCTCTGTGAGTTCGAGGCCAGCCTGTGCTACTAAGTGAGTTCCAGGAAAGGCACAAAGCTACACAGAGAAACCCTATCTCAGAAAAAAAAAAAATCTTACAGCCTGTTTTGGAGGCGATTGGAATGAGATGATGTCAAATGATACTGTACAGGAGGTTCACAATAAACACTGGTTCTTATTGAAAGAGAAACTGTCCTCTGGTACAAAAAGACAACAACAAAACACATGAATTCTGCTAGCCTTGGTTATTTTCAGAACAGTAGTCAGGAGTTCCATAATGCAGCATGCCTGGACCAGCTTTACTGTTGTTTGTGTCAGAGTTTTGGGGATTTGTGAAACAGGGGTTCTCTGTGTAGCCCTGGCTGTGCTGGAACGCACTGTGTAGACCAGGCTGGCCTTGAACTCACAAAGGTCCACCTGTTTCTGCCTCTCAAGGGCTGGGATTAAAGATGTGGAGCACCATGCCTGGCTGGCTGTGCTTCTCTTCTTTGTCCCTTTCTCTAGATGTTGGGAGGATTGCCATGGTCATGGGGGTACCACACAGAAGGTGGTAACACTACCATCAGCCTGAGTTCTTAAACAGCTCCACGCATCAGAGCTGCCCACTTGCCTAACCTACTGGCCTTGGGGCTGCTGCAGAAAGAGAGAACTAAGCATTCTTCTCTGTCCTGTATGCTTGCTGTTCCCTCTTCAAAGCATATGTCGTCTCTAATGGAGCTCTGTGACACTGTAAAATGCTGAAAGAAAGATAGTTGGTTGTTTCTTTTTATTCAACAAGAATGAGTTGTTTTGCTCTTCCAAAGAGAAGCATAAAGGAAAAAGTTGACCCAGTGAGTCTTTCGCTCTGGGAATAATAACACTCACGGAACCGTGGGATTTTCACTGAGTTGACTCTCTGAACAATACCAGTCTAGACTTGGTTTCCAGATCTGGTTACGATGAGGGCAGCATAGTGAAGAGGTAGGACAACTACTTAATAGTGTCTTTCCTTTAGTCTGCTTGTGGTCTACAAAAGCCACCCAGCCCACAGTTTCTTGCTTGAGTTCCCAGATGCTCATGTATATAAAAGCACACACAGTCAGTGCAAACCACAGGCCTAGACAATGAACTGTTTTGTCCAACCATGAACCCTTTTGTTCCTGCTACTTCTGGGATGGAGGAGTATGGACTACTTTGGCCTGGAGAGTATTTATTGGGGAGAGAAGTGTTGGTTTCTTTGCTCTGTGCTCTGGATCTGCCTGCTTCTGTAGGAGCTATGGCCAAGAACCGCAGCACTTTGCCACCATCCCTGACATGCTCTGTACACAGAAAGTCCTTTAAGATTGGCAGGGGGCACAGGGGATTGAGAAATCACCACCAAAAGCAGATGGTTGATTTCTGCAAGTAACATCCAACAGCATTAATATGCCTTCTTCACATACTGATAGACTAGTGCATATAATCACCACAGATCCTAGGCTGTTTTTAATCTTCCTAACTGACTCAGCTGTCCTAGCCATGCACATAGTGTAAACCACAGTGGCTACAATCTGTCATGTATTAGGACCACATATAATATTTACCTACAAGTTTTAATCATTATTAAATGATAGAAATCTACTGAGCTTGAGGCAATGTCAGACCAATATTGAGTTTCAATTTCTCTTCTGCTTCTTGTGGCCCCCATCTTAGGTGATAGCAAATCCATCTTTTATAATTGCATAGGCCAAAGACTGTCAATGTCTTCCTTTTCTTGCCTCTCTTCCAACAACTCGCCCAGCAGGAAATACTCCAAGCTCCACCTCCCACATTTATCCAGTATCCGATTTCTTTGAACCATCTCCCCAGTCAACACTATGATGGGGATGCCAAGAGCTCCTGCATGGATTAGATGTCCTCTGAGCCCTTCTCTCTGCTTTTGCTCCATCCCAGCCCCACTCCACAGAGAATGTTTCTCAGTGGAGTTGCCTTTTGATGTGGAAGTCAGGCTATTCAGCTCCTCTGGTCAAAAATATTCAAAAGTTTCTGTTACGGATTACATGTGAAATGTCCCTCATAGACTCATATGTTTGAACACCTAGTCCCCAGCTGGTGGCACTGTTTAGGGACCCCAGGAAATGGGCTGGTCACTAGAATGAGTGGGCCTTTGAAGATTATAATTCACCTGCACTGCATTCTAGAATTCTCTGCTTCATCTGTCAAGATGTGAGAAGCTGCCGCTTCCTCACACTTAGGTTCCTCAGACTGAACCTTGTAAGTCAATCTACTAAATTCTTCTGAGTCTGTTGGCCCCATTTACTCTAAAGAAGCATGGATAGGATTCTTGCTTATTGTGTTTATTATGTTCCTGTCTGTTCCTAGAATTAAGTTCCATGAAGAGCAGAATCACAGATAGACTTCAAGTATTCAGAATAATATGCATCATACAGTAGGCACCTTATGATCACTGGGGGAATGAATGGACAATACACATGACAGAGACAAATGTTTAATGAACATGCAAAGAACCAGGTTCCCGATTCAGAAAATACCCTTTCCTAACAGGAAGAATATGGCACAAGAAAGTACTGAAACTTTCTAGAAAGTAGAGAAAGGAATCACAGAAGAGAACCCGACTGAGTTCTCCTTATGTTACTTTTTGGTTGATAGACTTGGGTGTCAAAACAGTTTGTTTGGGGGAGTTAGGACTTGTCCTTTACAAGAGTCCGAATAACTGAGAGAAGCTGTGTGGATCGAGTTCCCTGCCTCCTGTGCAGGCATTTCCTGGTGTGGTGTCAGGTGTTGGTTCCTTGGGTGGGTTTGTCACTGAGGGATTAAAGTCTCTGGAGTTAAGAGGCGGGCTGCAGTGCCTAAGCACAGCAGTATCTAGGATCTCTATTCAGCTTCCTATATTCAGCTCTATATTCGTTTCCTACCTGAAATGGTGAACATGAGCAGTGGAACCCGAGCAGTGCTCCGGGTGTGCTCTCTTTCTGTCTCTGACCCCAGGGAAGCCATGCTTCTGGTCCAATTAAAGCAAGGTGAGAAGGGCCAGCAGCTGGCAAAGAGGAGGGAAGAGTGTGTGCCCAGGAGGGTGATTTAAAGACAGATAACAGTGCTTGGAAAGAATAAATAGGAAGAACAGATGGGTGGAAACAGAGTGGGGAAGACAGGCTGAAAACGGAGGGCAAACATGGTGTTGTTAATATGTTAATTTATTGTTAATGTTTGCCATATGCCCCTCACTGGCTGGCATTTCAATCATTATATTTCCTCAGGAGAACATACTATTAATTTTTCCTCTGTAAATATGAAAAAAAAAAGCTGTATCATTCAAAATGGAAATCACTGGCAATAAGAGAAAAAAGTATTTTTGTCCGATATCTGTAAACATGAGTTACTTTAAAATGTTAAGAGTTGATTAGCAAATGACCCTTAGACCCCATTTTCCAAGACGGTTGGCATTGGCCCTCTAGTCTACAGGAGATGTATTTACACATGCCTCCAATCAAGGAACTCCACATCATCTTTCTGAAGCTGGTCTCAGTGACAGGAAAATTCACAAGCAGCAAGTTACCTATACAATGACACCCTATGAATACATCCACTACAAGAGCAACGGGAAGGATTCAGAAACAACACACTGGTAGAGTAAGAGAACTTTTTTTTTTTTTCTAAATTAGTAACATCCTATATGACAGACTTTTCAAGTCTGGGGGTGTCCTATATTCCTCCTTCAGCCTAGGAAGGTCTGTGCTGTCTAAACAGCCTCCTGTAGGGTAATTACCACAGCAGCGCATATAAAAGGCACAGTGGAAAGGTGCAAAAGTCATTAACAGGCGAGAAATAGGAAGCAATCAGCAACACTTTAAGCAAATTATTACCATGAAATTACACTCCCAGCTTGAGATAAGTGTCCTGGCTCTGTTAAAGCCATATACACCTCACTGGTTTAGCTGTGGCTGGGGGAAACTTTTCCTCTTTGGTTTATTGATGAAGTGTTAAGTCGTGATGGACAGGGTGCGAGGCTCGGGAAGGAGAATTGATGGCTTCTTCCAGGGCTTCCTTCAAAGACTTGCTTCCTGCACAGAGGACCTGTGAAGAGAGGCTATAGGAATACTCCATTGGACAACCTGATTGTATTTTATGTCAATATTGTTTTGCAGAGAAAAGCCCACACTCTTTTCTAGGGTTTTGAAGGAAATGGAGTGTGGGAGTAGGCAGCTGGGGGCGGGTCACATGGTGCCTTCACAGCTCCCTCCTGCAGCTGGCTAAGCCATATGCCTGATGGAAAAGGTTGCAATCCCCCTCCTAACAGTCCTGGGCTTTCCCCACCCATTCCTCCGAGCTGAAGGTTCCTCCCGTCATCCTCTCTGGTCCAGCCTTTGGAATCAGACTCTTTAGTGTTTTCAGTTTCCGTGTCTCAGGTTGTTCCCGTCTGCTTTCTCACTAACCACCTTATAAAAGCTCCAGATGCTGAACTGTGGCTGACGAGGTTGACAAGCCCTCCTACCCCTCCGCAGCAGCAGCCTGGGCCACTGAACTTGGGAAACAGAACCGGCAACCCTTCAGGGAGCTTCCTCTCTGAAATCAGAGAGCAGCCTCGGAGCCCTCTGTCTCCCTGCTCGTGCTTGAACCCAGCATGCTTCACTGGTGTTCTGCTCACGGAGGAACCAGGCTGGCATCCTGTGGCACTAAATGTGTTGGGGGACAGTGGGTGTTTCTGGCGGACATAACAGCCTCTCCCCACAGTGCCTGCCCCTGGACTGTGCCCAACACTCTAATCATATTAGTTCCCTGAATTCCTCATCGTTCTAGCTGGGGGCAGCCAGGTCAGAGGCAGCACCATTCCGTGTTTCCTTCCTTGTACTAGCCACAAAGAAACCTATGGGGAAATCATGCAAGAAGGAGCGAGTTTAACTTTCTTTCACCCTGATAATGAATTGAATTTTGGATGCTCACTTCCGCTAAGAGGCAAGGTGGCTTTGCAGTATACACAAGGACACTGGAGGAAATACATGAACGAAAGAAGGTACAAGAAAAGCGTAGAAAACACAGTTAATGGATACTGGCCTTGCCACAACACTCTTCCTATCTATTATATATGCTCTAAAATCTTAACATTCTAGAACTTCAGCTTTGGAGGCTGTATTTCTTTTCTTTTATGTTGTAACCCAGAAGCAACTTAAGAGAAGAAGGTCAGAGTTTTTTTGGGGGTCAGAGTTTGAACAGGTGCATTGGTTATGACTGGGAGGTATGACATGGGAAAAACGGGGCAGCACGACACATCACATCTATACTAAGGATGCAGAGAAAAGAGAGATGTTAGTACTCAGTTTGCTTTCTCTTTTTTAATTAGTTTAACACCCTAGCCCATGGAATGAAACGACCTACATTTGCAGTGGTCCTCCTCGATTAGCTGAATTGAGACATTTCCTCACAGGCATGCCCAGAGATCCAGTTCCTGGGTGATTCCAGATCCTGCCAAGTTACAGTCAGTATTAACCAACATAGAAGGGAAAACAGAACTTGTGTCTACTCTAGAAAAGCAGGCAATAATGTCTCTACACATACCTGAAGTTGTATCATCCAGACTGAAACTCCCAGAATGTTACAAAATAGTCAATTTCTGTTAAAATATCTCCTATCTTCTTCGATACTCTCGCCCCATAATTAAGTACTTCTGAGCACCATCTGTGTACTTCTGCACTGTGCCTTCTGAAGTCATGTCAGGAATTGTGTGTGCAGTCTGGGAGTTGAATGAGACACCAGCAAACTGCTACTACATGGTGTGGTTCCCCAAATCCTTTTCCCACATGGAGCTCCCTCATTTCAATTCTTCATAATGGGACTTTACATTATTTTCCATCTTGGGACTTGATTCATAGTAAAATTTAGTTCTTAGCATAGGGAAATGGTTATAGCCAATTAGTTCAATTATTGAAAGCAATGTGCAGAAACGAAAGTGCTGGTGCTAACCAACAACCTTTATATAGTCACCAAGATACAGGATGGTAACAACACTAAACATCCAAAAGGGTCTGGATAGTGCTGAGCAACTCCTAATTCACAGCAAGAGTTGTTCTAGATGTGTTTCTCTCCTGGGTTTCTGTACACATTACACTTTGGGTTCCAGGGAACCTCAACTGAATCTCTTCCGGAGGAGCCCTGAATCTTCTTAGTCCCATGGGCCTGTTTTCTGTTAGGTAACCAGACTCAAGGACATCTACAGATCATCCATCTCACTGTTATCGACAAACAAGGCTGACAAGTTGGTAAACACACCCTGAAACTTCCCTCGAGTTTGGGGTCATAAAGCCACACTTCACTCAGCACATTTCATGTGTTGACCAGGGTCAGCGCCATGGAGATACAGCCTGGACTCTAAGAAAATAGCTCGGGCCAGTTTGAGGCTTCCTGGAACCAGCACTCAGATGCAGTCGGATTAGCTCAGCATGTAGTGGGATAATGGCCTTCCTGTTCTGGTCACTGCCACCCACCACTCATTTTTAAATATTCTCTGTGCTTTTCCTCCTCATCAGAAATCGCTGACCCCTCTTGCAGGGTCAAACTATAAGTGAGCCACTCTTGTTGAAGAAACAACTCAGACTGAGGCTTTTACATCTAAAATTGATCTTGTCTAGCAATCTAAACATCTAGATGGCATTATGCCTACGTGTATCTGCCCTGGCTCTGGCTCTGTCCCAGCCCTTTATAGCCTACCGATTGTTTGTACTGGAGTCCTTCCTTAAGCCCCACTTGCCTAGACAAGGTCTTAGTCACTTGTGACACTCTTGCGAGCTCCAACTATGATTTAAGGTCCTTCTGAAAATACAGTTTTTTTCTCCAAAATTGGTGTCCTAACAGGGGACTTCCCTCTTCTCTATCCTCAAGTGTCTTTAAGTGGTCACGCCTTCTGAAGTAATGCCTCCGGGCTCTGGGATATCCAGCCATCCTGGTATGGTATCTTTCTGGCTTTAACCATCGTAGTCATTTTCTCTTACTATAGGATACCAGAGACTGGGTGATTTATAAAGAACAGAGGTGGACTGTTAAATTCGGGAAACTGAGGACGGCGGCATAGCGCTGCCATTGCCTCAGCGTCCACCATGTCTTTCTGCTCCATCCGGACATGGAGGACGGGAAGTGAGAGTAGCTGAAACATGCCAGCTAGCCAGGCTTCATTCCTCTTTGTCCTCATGGCAGTTTTATTGCAGCTGTACTCTGCAGTGAGGGGAGCACTTGCACCTGTGAGAATTAACTCGGTCCCCTAAGACCAACATTCATCGTTTTATGGGAGCAGAGCCATAGTCACCAAACACTTCTCCAAGGCCCCACCTCCTCTCGACACCTTTACACTGGGTATCAAGTTCCAACATGAGGGGACAACTCACATTCAAACCTTAGTGCTAACAAAATTCTAGGTACCTCCTTCTTACCACTCACTCTTATTAATAAGGCCTCGGCCTGTCTCATGTTTGAGCAAGCCTGGATTAAAATTTCAGACAGGAATAATTCTTAGAAGAAAAGCTAAATTAAGCTGGCAAAATACCTACAAAAACAACCTTAGAGTTTTAGAATGTGAAAGAAACTGAGGGATTATCTAGCCGGGTGGTTATTTTGTTTTTGTAACTGAGACTTTCATTTTTTGAAATGGAATCATTCAGATGGAGTTGCACATGAAATTAATAAAAACTGATCTGTGAAGGAGAGAGCAAATCTCGGAATTAGGTTTGTAACACAGAGCCAACCAGGACTCAAGAACCTCTGCACTACAGTTTGAGAACTCAGTCTTTTCCAATGGCTTTCTTTTACAAATTCACTGAAAACTATGGATGATAGGAATTTTCATAGGATCAAGCAGAATTTTTAGTTAGATTTCCTGTTTGTGTATCTCAGAGTTTGGAATGTCAAGTGATCGAACCCACCAGTCTTGTTCTTTCTGGTCAAATCCCCACACACTTTCATTTTTGAGTGCGTATCTCACACAAGACACTACAGTGGTGCTTTGAGGGGCATAAATAAGCAAAACATTTTCTGTGAGCTGAAGTTGAATGGACTCATCAATGACTAGAGAGCCAGGGTCAAAAATAGTGTCATAAAAATAATAAATAAATAAGGTATTAAAAGTAGTCATATATTAGAGCACTCCAGAGAAGCAGAATAAATACCATGTGTGTGGAGGGAGGGAGGAAGAGAGACAGAGACAGAGAGAAAGAGAGTTTGTTTTAAGGGTTAGGCTCTTGTGATTGCAAAAGTAAGGTATCTGAATTCTGTAGGACAGGCCAGTAAGCTAGGGATACAAACTGTTCCTGTTACACAGGCTGGAAGAAATCTGAAGCAATGTCCCCATCTCTAAGGAAAGCCAGTCTTACTATTATTATTACTATTAATATTATTATTGTTTTATTGATTTTAACTGATCAAGTAAAGTCCATTCACATTATGTAGGCACTTTGCTTTACTCAAAGCCTACTTGATTTAAAGGTCAATCTCATCTAAAAGTTATCTTCACAAAGATGTCAAGATATTTTGCCAAATATCTGGGTACCATGGCCTTGCCAAGTTGACACATAATAATTAACCACTGAAACCCAGAAAAGTATGTCTTGGTGGAGACAACAAGAAAATCCTCAGATGCAATATAGTCTGTGAGACTTAGGATGGTTAGGGGAAAAGGATTTGGGTTGTGATATCACCTAAGTTATATAAGAGTGAATACAGCTAATGTTAAGGGAGTCACTTAAAATCTATTTAAGGAGCAAACAGATAAAATTCTTAACCAAGATAAAGTCCACACAAATGAACTTTAAAATCAATTGCATTCAGGCAATAGCTCGAGCTTGGTTAGTTTTCCCTCCCCTATACCTCTAACTAGTTAAAGTATAGACACTGCTTTCCAGTTTTAACTCCATCCCCTATACCTCTAACTAGTTAAAGCACAGACACTGCTTTCCAATTTTAATTCCATCATTAGTGTTCACACACACACAAATTCTTCCTTCGTTTGGGACCTAACTGCCAAACTCGTTTGTGAAAAAGGGATCAAAAGACTTTTATAGGGTGAAAGCCTTAGCTGTTTCCTGTTTGCTGTGTGACGGTGTGTTATAAAACAGCTATGGAGCCTCACAGTTTTCCAATAATACGTAACAACTTGCTTCCAAAGGTAGGTAGCTCCTCATTTTATCACATGTAACAAAATACCAGCTACTTTTTCCAGGCTGGGCTAACTATTTGCTCTTGTTCCTTTTAAATTTAATTCGTTCTTTCTTCCCTTCTTTCTTTCTTGCTTTTCTTTCTTTCCTTTTTCCTTCTTTCTTTCTTTTGTGAGATTACACTTGCTTTTATTTTAAGGCTATTAAACAGTTTGCTGTAGTCCTCTTGGATGTGTCTTTAAGGCATGACCAATTATTAGAGAATAGTAATATTTTAGAAACAGCCTTAACATTTTGATAATGTGCTACAATATTTTTTGTAGGTATTGACTGAAAAGGGTGGGCATTATGGATTGAATATTGGTGTTCCCCGAAATTTGAACATCCTAACCTCCAGTGTTCTGGCACCAGTAAGTGGAACTTGAGGAAGGAAGAAAATTTAGCTGCGTCCGTGTGGGTGGAGTCCCCATGACTGGATGAGAAGAATTGCCAGAGCTTTCTATGGTCACCAAGGCAGCAGTCTGCAAGCAAAGCCCCCGCTAAACCCACCATGACCCTGACCTTAGCTTTTTAAACAACTCTAGGGAAATGCCGGCTGGTTTAAGACCCTGAATCTAGCTAACTAGTTTTTCTGGTTTTTTGTTTGTTTTTAAATCACACATCATTCATATATTTTAAGTTTCATGTGTTTTAGCCTCTGGGGGAAGATCCTGGGAAAGAGTTGGGATTGGGGAATGAATTTAAGTTTAAGGCATTGATTGCAAAGACCTGGTAGCTAGAGGACAGTAATGTGCCCGAGTGGCTTCCGATTTGCTGGTCACCAAGTACAAAGACAGCTTTCCAGAGAAGGTGGTGCTGAACGGTGTCTTGGAAGATAAGCCCTCAGAGATAGTTGCTTTCTAAATAGGGGAGACAACATGAGCCAAGTCAGGCAGTCATGGGGTGTCTGTATGTTCAGGGAAGGCCACCCCTCCCAAGAATGACTCGGAGGGATGGAGAGTGGGAGAGAAGAAGGATGGGAGACTGATGAAGTAGATAAATCAACAGGATCTGATTTATGATCATTTTAATCCTATTTTAATATATTTTTGCACATTTATTAGTCATTGACTTTTTTTTTTTTTTTTTTTACAAAAGTAATACATACAGCTTATACAAATTTGACCCTTGGAGGCTTAAATCAGATAAGGCAAATGTGACTACATCCTAAAACTTAAAATTCACTATCCTGTCTCCTTGGGCCAACCTAGTACTGACTTTTAGTTAACTTAACCCCGAGATATGCATATTTTGTTCTCCCAATAGGGATTTTAACATCACTTGCCCCCCCACCCCCCCATGCCCCCACCTCCACCCCCAGCCCCCCGCACCTGACTGAAATAGCAAACACGAGTTTTGAATGCCAAGCTGTGTGATCGAAGAGACTGTAGCATCTGTATAGTCAGAGCAAAGCTTATGTGAAACAGCCTTATTGTACCATCTTAAATGGCTTATACTAACTGTTAAAACAGACCTTGTAACTGCTAGGTACACAGGGTTCTCTGTCGCTGCAACAACAATTCCTCTACAATCAGAAATGGCCACGTTTGAAAGTGTTTGAATACAAATAGAATACTGAACTAATTTTTTAAAAACATAGATCTGTTTTTAACATGTTCAATCAGTATGCTGAAATGAAATAAATGCCCCTAAGGACGTATCCTGCCATTGTTTTAACATATCCCCATAAATGAGTTAAGCATCCACCTAAAGTGACAGAAAAATAGCTGCTATGATGTTCACAAATTACTCTGCAGAAATACAGACTTTCCTTTCCTTTCAGCCAACAGTGCTCTGCTGTTGCTTACACGCCTTGTTCCCTTAAGAAACACTATTTTAATCTGCATCCTCTGTGGCAGACCATGTGTCTGTCTACCTGTCACTACCTGCAACTGTCAAATGAGCACACGTGTCAATCATTTAGTTATGATGCTCAACTCTAATCATTTTCCTCTGAGAGGAATGTAAGAGTGTTTCCTTTGTATAATTGAAGAACTAAGCCCTTGACTCAGGCACCTCCACAAAACAATCCAATTGTGCATGCCAGACACTCCTGAGTTTCAGACTGGGAACTAATAAATCTGGTCAACACTCACTGCTCACTTTCAGAAGCATCACTGAAGTCACTTGCAGAAGTTATAAACAAACAAGTTGGAAGCAGATGGCACCATTCCCGCTGTGTGGTGCTAGGTTGAGAACTGATCTCACGGCCACATTGTGGAGGCTTTACTGTTCGCTGAGAGCTTTTGTGTGGTGTGTAAAGGATACCCCAGAATCAATGCCTTTATTTTTTTTTAATGTGGAGTAACCTTCAAGGCAAAGATTTCAGAATCAGCTATTGTAAGTCTTATGATGTTAGATTTTTTTCCCTCAAAGTTTAGTTAACAAAACAGAAAATCTACTGAAATGAAAAAAGAAAGAAAACATAAAAAAAAAATTGAGAACCATCAACCTCACCTCAGACTACATCTATGTAGCTGAAACAGAATCCTGTGTGCACAGCACCAATTGGCTCTAGATTTTCTCTGGATTATGATACAATGCTACTCTAGGAGTAGGGTGAATATACAAATGTAGTGCAGGACTCTTAATTGAGAATTTGAATGAACCAGTAGAATAATTCAGGTCCAGGGTGTGGACTGGAGCTATGTAAACACGGTTCTGTCTCTGAGTGTATCAGGTGCCTCTCAAGTGTGGTTTAACCACGTTATGCGTGATGTGCAGGGGGAAAAGGACACATCCTCACCTGAGGCTCTTCTCTGTAGAAAGTATTTCTCCTCACGTAAGTAGAATGTGAATCAAAGGATGTGAAGGCTCCCTGGACTAACCTTAACTCTTCTGATAAGCATCATGACAACTCCACCTTTCCTCTAGTTTCTGATTCCTTTCCATACCTGGGTCTTTGAAACATGCTCATGAGATTTGTTGGTGACACACCTGTACACTTGTAGCAGCCAGGGTCAGAACTGTTGGAAACAAGGATTTAATGTCCCAGAATATAGAACAACTCTCATCCTTTTTTGTGTGTGTGTGTGTGTGTGTGTGTGTGTGTGTAAGGAGCTGGAAGGTGCGGTGAGGGCAGGGAGTGGGTAAAGGAGGGAGGCTTAGGGAGAGAACAAGGGACTGGGAAATAGGCCCAGGGCTGGTATCTGGGGAAAGAAGAACCAATACCTCTTTTGTTGTCAGGAAAACCCTGGGCACAAAGGGTGAGTTTGAGTCTTGCTTCAGGTCAGTTGAGGGCATTATGCAAAGGCAGCTTCAGACAGCAAAGGCAACTGACTGACTCTGAGGTAATTAAATCAACTACATTAGGCTGCTGACCATGAAAGCAGAAAAATGCCAGCACACAAAAGGAAGAAGGGGAAAAAAAAACCCCTTACATTTGTATCTAATTATATAATTAAAATGTTTACTGTTCCATGTAATAATTACGTGGCTCACATTTGATCATGGCGGAGTTACCCTAATTGGCTAAAAGTTTTACCCATTCTTCTTGTGGGACAAAATTGGGTTTTATTTAGTCATTTTTTCATTCAGGCATGCAAGGCTTCATGCCATCTGACTTCGCTTTATCCTGACTGGGATTTTGGCAACTCCTGTGGTAATCTCTAGTTTGATTTCCTCCCTCATTGATGTCTGTAATTATGGGCAGCCAGTCACCTGAGAAAGGATTATCTCTTTCTTTTCCGCTTACATTCCTGGTATGTTTTCTTTTACTGTCACAGAGCACAGCAGACTTGAAGGAGAGTGATCCTCTGTCTCATTCAGGAGCAAGTCACCTAGGAGGACCTGTGGGCCTTTGTTCGGGACTACCTTCCCTTTTCCCACCTCAGCCATCAACACCGGCCTTCCTGCAGTTGTACATGTCAGTCAAGGGCTGGTTGATCGTTTGCAGATTATCCAAACACTTCATTTCTCCTCCTCCTCTTCTCCCATCTCTTTTTAAATATTAAAAAATTCTGTGTTTTGCTCTTGGACAGATTAATTCCAACATATCAGAGTAAGGCTTGTGAAAAGAAAACGCTAAAGGGAAAAACAGTCATAGGGGTTTTTCTTTTTTTCTTTTCTTCCTGTTCGCTTTCTGTCTTTCTTTTTGCTGCTAGTAGTTGGAGAAAGTGTATGTTTTGGACTTACTATATAGGAATAAAATTAGATTTTGATTTTAGCCCTGAAATTTATTGTCTGTTATCAGTTACTAGAAATAAAACAAATTCTGGTGCAGGGAGTGGATTTTACAGTGATGTATTAAGGATTCACAAAAATCAGGGGCTGAAAAAATGGCTCAGCAGTGAAAAGCGCTGGCTGCTTTTGCAGAAGACCTCAGTTCAAGTTCCAGTACCCACACAACCATCTGTAAATTCAGGTCCAGGGAAATCCCACAGTCTCTTCTGGTTTCCACAGAACAAACACACCTGTAGTGCATGTGGTACACCTTTACATGCAGGAAGAACACTCATACACACAAAATAAAAAAATAATAAAAAAAGAGTTCATGAAACTCAAAGGTGAGACAAAGGGGCCTTGGTTAACACAAGGCAGGTGCCAACACTGGGCATTTGAAGTGTGCCATCTGGAAACGAGAACGGGCCAGCTCGTATGGGAATGCAGTTTGCTAGCCCTATAACGTAATGCTTTCCCCCCACCCCCACCCACCTCCATGGGCAAAAGCATTGTAGTGCTTCCTAGAGGCAGCTGTCTTTGAGCAGAGAAAGCTCAGGTGACTTGACCACTCACTCAGACCTTGGTGACATGGTGGGTGGAAAACAGGCTCAGGGTGCAACTGCTGAACGGACACAGTCAGGGATGTTTTGGTCCCAACACATACCTTCCCATTCACCCCGGTCTAATATTAAGACACTGCCGTAGACAAGATTGTTGATAGCTCTCAAGGTGGCAGTAAGCTGAAAGCAGTTTTCAAAAAAAAAAAAAAAACCTCCTTCATACTTACCAGAAAATATTAGAATAGATGTTATCAACCAGGGCCTATTTGACTCCCCAGAGGACTCATGGCAGGATGTGGAAACAATTTTCTATGATCACCCCTGACTGGCATCAGATAGGTCAAGGCCAGTGATGTTGATATAATGCAGAGGACAGAGGACAGAAAATTATCCAGTCTCAAACAGCAGTAGAATTAGAATTCCCAAACTGAGGCATCTACTGGGAGTCCTTAATTTGTTTCCAAGGTAACAGACGCCCTTTTTGAGGCATGCCTCTATCCACATGTCAACATAATCAGAAAAAAACCTACTGTACATAGATGAGAGCCACTGAAGCTATGGATGATACCATGAGGACATCTTCACATGGATGACGCTTAAATAGTGATTGCATTCACTATTATACTCTCTGGAGAGCTCAACAGAGAAACCTGGGTTGTGTATACCTGATCTGAAATACTTGCCACCAGATTTCAGAGTTTTTTAATGGGGTAGTGGCTGAGGGGACCTATTTCCATAGATTATCAGCTGAGTATCCTTAAAGAGAAAACCTAAAAATCTATGGTAGAGCATTCAGAAATTCGAATCAGGGATCCCAAACACACACAGACACACAGACACACACACACACACACACACACACACACACACACACACACAGAGACAGAGAGACAGAGACAGAGAAAGAGAGACAGAGAGATAGCAAGACAGAGAGAGAGAGAGAGAGACAGACAGACAGACAGACAGACATGTAATTTTTCTCAAGGCAAATTTCTATTGTTACCTTGTTCATGGAAAGAATTGATCTATGAAGCTCGGTGATGATTCAAAGGATCCTTCTTTTAGCTTTCTCTGCCTAAATGACTTCATACTTTCTCGCTCTACCTGCTAAATAATCAATATCCTCAGAAAGCAAACAAACAAACAAACACACCTTAACTTAGTACAGCCGTGAGGGAGACATAGCACCAAGCTCTCTCCATTAGTTTCCTTTGGTTGTCATGACAACCCACCATGCACTGGGTGGTTGAAAACAGCAGCAGTGTATCCCACCACACGTCTACAGACCAGAGACCGGACGTTAGCTCATCAGCAGGGTTATGCCCCCTCCATGGAAATGCAGCACCTTTGTTCCGGAGAGGGCTGACACTGCTCCCATCTCTGCCTCTTGTCTTCACATCACCTTCCCTGTGCTTGTGTGTGGCATCCTCTCTTCCTCATAAGAATAGGTATCCCTGATTTAAAGACCACTCTAACTCCAGGATGAACTCATCTCCATAATTTAGTTACAACAGCAACCCCCTTTCCCACATACATTCACGTTAACAGAAGCCAGGGATTTGAACATTGACTGTCTTCTTTCTTTCTGAGCCATCACTCACGGGACAGGAATCACTTTTCCACGGACAACATGGCTGGATGTCAGTCCTGCTGCTACAGCTACAAAGACTGGCAACGTTGGGTTCCCCACATGAGAAGTTTCTGGGGATGTGGAAGTTTCCGTAAAAGGTCTCTAGACCCCAGGACAGGGAGGGAGAATTCTAAGCAAAACAGAATGGTTAGTGAGCCCATGGCAGAACAGAGCCTCTGTGACCAACATTCCCTTGCCAAGGTTCAGAAGTCATGGCTAACTCTGCTCTGTGTTTATCAGTTAAGGTGTGAGTTCTCAGCTGTTCTTGCTACCACGCCTACATTTTGTTTTCATGGACTCTAACCCTCTGGAACCATAAGCTAAAGGAAAGTTTTCTAGAGGCTATCGTGGTCATGGCATTTTATCAGAGCCACAAAAGAGTAACTAATATAACAGATTTATCTTATTATTGGGGGGGGGGTCTATCCTAAGCTCTCCCCCCATTTGTGTTATTGAAGGCCGCTGAGGCAGGGACACTGGCTGGTTACATTTTAGCTACCTGTCCAGGTCTACTTCGGCAGACATGGTAGCATCAGCAGTGATTGACTTAATACCAAGACATCCTTGCTCTTTCTTCTGCCCACCCCAGGTCACCGAGCTCCATCAACCTCCTCAGTTGTAGAGCAAAGCAAGGCTGAAAGGAAAGCTACTGCTTTGATCCTCTACAGAGGCGGGCCTCTTTCTCTGCCCACATGACTAAGGGTCACCAAGAAACAGCCCGAGAGCTGACCTTAGTCAGGACCCACAGGCCCAGTGAGCTGCTTTGAAGAGTTGCTCAAAGCCAAGGACAATGAAAGGGGTCTGGGGCTTGTGCTCTGTGCAGACGTCTGCATGCAGCAGCCCTCGACCCTGTTCTAATGACTTCTGTCTTGGGAGGACAAGATAATCCCGCCATCAAGCCAACTTTATGAGATCCTCGCTCTGCACATCTTCTCCTCTGACCCGAGCCTCTGTAGGGATGGGGCTGTCTCTGCTTGCATTCTTAACCCTGTTTTATTCCCCATGCAGAAAAAGATAAGCCTCCTTGTGGGAAAGCAGCTGCTTTGGATCAGGTTAGAAGCAGTAAATCTGGAAACAAACATAACATGAATGAAATGGTATCAGGACACGATGTGATGATGAAAAGCACAGGCTTTCGGCTCTTGCTGCAGTCAGCTTGGTTTCATGTTTCATTCACATGGACTTCACACTGTTCTGTGATTAAAAATTTTCATTGCCTGATTCGGTAATTCACAAAAGATCCTTTCATCAATGCCACATACAATTCAGATCATCTTAAAATTTCCATGGGTAATTGTTTTGATTTATAACAATTTAAATAATACCAAGTTATTCTCTATAGCTAATTTTTATTTATTCATTCCACCTTGATTTAAATACTAAATATTCACTTTAGGCATTTACTGACTTCAGTATCAAATATAAACAGTCTTTTAAGCATACTTTTCTCAATGTTTGACCTGTATCCTATGGTACACATGTAACTGATCACCCACCAGCTTTGTTGATGCTTTGATATCTCAGATATAGTTTAGAAAGCTTTCATTCAGGCTCCATTACTGCCACATTTAAAAAATGTAATTGGCTCTATTTCCTTTGTGTACACAGATTGCAATATCTGATAGTTTTATAATATCTGATCAGTCATCAAATATGATATAAGAAATTAATGAGAATGGTTTATTTATAATTATCTATGTTATTATATTTATATAATTTATGAGTGTCCATTATAATTATTCATTTTTCCTTTTCCTAATTTAATCTATTCTTTTTTTTAAATAGAATTCCAAGTTTTCTTCTGATAATATAGAGAGCATTCTTTAGCCATTCTTTGCTAGCAACAGATCTGCCTAGTCATCCTTCATCTGAGGATATCTTTATTGTACATTTGTTGATGAAGACAGTATTGTTGAATGCAGAATCCAAAATTGGCAATTATTTATGTTCCCCTCCAGTATCAAAAAATATTACTAAAAATTGCTCTTTCCTCTCTGTTAATATGAGAAAACTCACTTTCTCTTGGTGCTGTTGATGAGATGATTTTCTTCATCTTTATTCTTCATATTTAAGTGGGATATGCTTTGGTCTGGGTTTCCTTCAGTTCTTTTGTTTGGAGTTCAGCTAATCTCTTGAATGAACACAGTTTTTACTTTATGCACTCATCATTTTTCAATCATTTTCTCTGATCTCTTCCCAAGACAACAATGGTGTGAGCTCCTATTCTGCATCTTAGGGGCTCTTGAGACTGTCTATTCCATCTATTTCATTTTTTTCCTTTTGTTTGGACAGATCTCCCCAGCTCACTGTTTCATGCTATCGTCTCCACTCCACAGTCAAACCCACTCAGCTAGTGTCTTCTTTTATTTCCTATGGCTGGAATTTCCCACATTTTTTGTTTGTTTCAGGGGAATTCATAATTGTTCACTAGATTAATTTCACAATGACTCCTTAAATTCCTATAAAATGTTTCTAACATCTGATTCATCCCAAAGAGTGCATCTGCTGGTTATCTTTTCTCATTCAAGTTGTGGTTGTTTTAATTCTTGGGATGATCACTGATTTTTTTAAAGATTTATTTATTTATTATGTATACAGAAGAGGGTGCCAGATCTCATTACAGATGGTTGTGAGCCACCATGTGGTTGCTGGGAATTGAACTCAGGACCTCTGGAAGAGCAGTCGGTGCTCTTAACCTCTGAGCCATCTCTCCAGCCCAATTTTTTTTTTCAATGTCATGGAATTTTTTTTTTTTTTTTGAGACAGGGTTTCTCTGTTTTGGTGCCTGTCCTGGATCTTGCTCTGTAGACCAGGCTGGCCTCGAGCTCACAGAGCTCCACCTGGCTCTGCCTCCTGAGTGCTGGGATTAAAGGCTTGTGCCACCAATGCTCAGCATGTCATGGGATTTTTAAATAAAACTATTGATCTTATTTAATCTTCTTTAGTCAATAGGCATAACATGAATACAGGTGTGTGTGTAAGTAGAGTATCATGATGGAACCTGTTGACAGCAGGCCAGCAAAATTAGACACTTATTCATGCTACTTTCTTGCGGCAAAGGAGAGTAAGACTTCAGGTTCAGCCTGAGTCCAGTGAAACTTCTCAGAGCAGGCAGGCAGGCATGGCCGATTTTTCTTTATGCTGTGTAAAGTTTTTTCAGGCTTTGTACACACACACACACACACACACACACACACACACACAAAGACTGGGAAGGGTCAAGGACCCAGCCTCCTGCTAGCCACCTTCACGGGTGCATGGAAGGCTGGAGGCTTGGCTTTGGATCAAACCTCACTGAGGAAAGAATTATGGAGCCAGGTGATACATCAGCCTGGAGTCATACCACACCTGCTTCACTGACATCTGATGGGGAATGGAAGATAACCACGTTATTCAACCCCACCATCACTGCCAGGGCTAGCATCCTTGGAGGGCAGAGAGCTGCTGACAAAACACAAGATACTCTGGGGAAACTGAGGCATGCTGGCCAAAAAGGATATTCCCTTTGGAACATCACTATGTGATAACTACTGAAATATTCTTCCATCGACCCTGGATAAGAGGAGAGAAAAAAAATACGTTGGTTCTCTAGGAAAGGGAAATGAGCAGAGCAAAGTGGTGGGAAGCCAGTGCGGCCCCAAGAGTAGAGAACTCTCACCTTCCAGGGACAACTTTGGTATGTCACTGGCCATGGCAGGGTGATGTTGGAGTCGAATGAGATATCGCTCAGGAACAACTGTACTCCAGTGTAACTTGTCTTCCACTCTTCGCTGTCTGTCTTGTTTTCTCTCTGTTGCTGACTTCTCATGTATTACTGTGCCAGATCTCTGATGGTCATTGCTACTTGGAGTTTTTAGTTTGAATACACAACAACTCCCTGTATGGTCAGAAGCTTCCGCCTAGTGTTAGAAACATCCATTTACAACTGGGATGGTTTGTGATAGCATTTTAACTCCAGGGTTTGAGGCCCCAAACTTTGGAGCTATCCACTACTCACCTGTCTTTTAGAGCCCACATCCAGCATCAACTGTTAACTGTGGTATCATTTCCAAAATCTACTTGGAGCCTGGCTACTCTCCCATCATCTTATCGCTCCCAATTTGGCATAGCCATTACCATCTATTTCTTGGAATATTATTCCTAAATGGTCATTTTGTTTTCTCTACGTCCTTCAGTCGGTCCAGTCTCAACACACTTATTCAAAGTGCATTCTACCCTATGTCTTATGATTCATATTGTGTTCAAAATGCATGTGTCGTTTGCCATCTCCCTCAGAGGGAACAGCAAAGTCTTTACAGTGGTGAGCAAGACCCTTCACTGTCTGCATTATTGTTCCATCTCATCCTTTCTTATGACTAACCCTCGCTGGAGTCAGCTACAGTTATCCATAAGCTGGTCCGGTATTTCTGCGAACATAAAGGGGTACCCAGTTATCTCAGAGCATTTGTGTTTGATTTCATTGGTCTAGAATGTGCCACGGGGCACCACTTCTTTTAAGTGGTCCCTTCTCAATAAGGCTGTCCCTGACCCCATTATTTCAAATTGCAACAGTCCACTCTCTTGTACTTGGAAAGTACTTAATAGCTCCTCCCCTCCAGTGCCTAAGTGGACTCTGAATGCTGTCACTCAAGGTTGTCCGTATTGAATTGACCACCGTAAGTGCCAAGCGAAACACGACCATTAGTTTTCCAATGGATGCTGGGTCAGTTTCCTTCTCCATAACTATGACAGAACACTAGCTAGGAAGGCACTTCAAGGAGGGAGTTATTGATTCAGACTCACGGTCTCAGATATTCCTGCCCGCTGTGGCAGGGAGCGGTTGAGCACAACAGACATGGCAGCCGGAAGCAGGGTGAAGAGCAGCACCAATGGCCAGGGTAGAAGCGGCCCCAGGGCACGCCCCTTGCTGTGGAGGTTCTACTTGTTCCTCCACCTCCCAGTGGGTAGTCTCCTACAATTTTGGATCCGTCCTTGGAGTAATCTCTTCATTAAGTCAAAGCCCTTAGGACCCACTCTTCTTTGGAAACACCCTAGAGATTCATGAAGAGGTGTGCTCTAGCCCTCTCTAGGCGTTTGTCACTCTTACTCAAGTTGACAAGAGTAACCACCCAACATATTAATTTGCAGATGTTAAAGTGAGAAAAGACTTGCTAACAGTCAGTGAAACTGAGGCATTTAACACAGCATTTAACTGACACTTAGGAAATGAAGCTGACTGTTATTTTTGTTAAATACCTGATTTGTCCACAAAAGTGTAAGCTCCGGGAGAGCAAGGATTTTGTTTGCTGATTGTCTAGAACAGGGCCTAGAACCTAGCCAGTGCGTAATGCCACTAACTGAATAGATGTTTGTGTAAGACACAATCTTCCCCCAAATGAGAGCATTGCGCCAAGAGGGCCGACTGAGCTGCAGAACCCCGGGCCTGAGCTCTGCAGACCCTCAAGGGAAAAGAACCAGAGCATGCATGCTTACATTTTTGTTTTAATTACAAACATATTGTGTAGCCAAACCTGATGGGTGTTAATGAGTCACAAAGGCTATTGGCGCCCCAGACACACATACACACATTGCTAATGGACACACACACACACACACACACACACACACACTATGGACTGTATAATATATGCTTTTCTTTTTTTCCCTCTCATATGCATGTACTTGACCTTTTCTTCCCCTTTCACCTGGAACTCTGCAGCAGCTCCATGACAAGGGCGTCTAATCATTTCTAGCATGCAACAGCATTTGGTTCAGATTCCCTTATCATTGTTACCTTCTCTTCTCTCCCTCATGCCCCCTGCCTGCCCCACCGAGACAGAGACAGGGAATGGAGCTCAGAGATCAGTGTCACGTCCGCCACTTCTTCAAACACTTCATGCAGAAAACCTTCCAGAGATGTGATTGTGGGATCCTAGACCTGGAAAATGCCTGTCATCGGGACCCGTCCATCTGTCAAAGGAATTCATTCCAACAGCATTACTTGGTGCCTGACATTTATTTTGTAGTTAGAAGGGGGAGGGGGGAGTCAATGTACATTTATGATGGGCTTTGCAAAAAAAAAAAAAAAAAGCTTAAAATAATGCAGCTACTCTTAATTTACTTCCATTTGGTATTTATAAATCAGTTTATTTAAATAATTTGAGAACTCCAATATGATTTCTTTTGATGGTATGTGTAAAGGAGGTTTCAGTTACATTTGGAAAGCTGATGTTTTTTTTTCTTTGAAAAATGCATGGATAGCATTATTTTAAATATGCCTCATAGTCTCAGTTAAAATTTCTTTATGTACAAGTACTAAGAAACTGAATTATTTCCTGAATGTATTTTTTAAAATATTTTTCTCACTTCATCACCTTATTAGTGTTTAGAGCAACAGCTTCAACCGCAATGAAGCATTTAGCGGGGCATTTAATTGACACTTAGAGCAATGAGAGCTGCTGAGAGTGTTACCCTCTAAAATCAGAATTAACTCCAGATTTCTTCAGCAATCTTATGCTGTAAATGCTTGAAAAATGCCAAATTTGTCTGTGAGGAAAACTGAAATCTCTTTCCCCGTTGACCTTTGAGTTTTGAGTTTTTTTTTTTTTTTTTTAAATGTTTCATTTGAAAAAAGTATCACATCTTTGAAATTCAAGCTGTTTTCTAATGCTTGGTGTGAACCCATCCTGATTCAGTGGGAGCCGTGGGGACCTTAAGAGAGCATAAAGAAGGTTCCTCAAAAGTGAATGTGAGACATCCGCTCACTTACTGAGTATGGTGGAAATTAAAACAGAATTGGCATGTGGGTCCACTGAGCATTCAAGTCATTTAATTCTTAGGTAATTTTTTTTAAAAAATGCATCTTCTTTTTTATGAAATGATAAACCATGACACAATACTTTTAAAACATTAATTTTGATTCTTTGAATAAATGACTAATTTCTGGATTTGTTCTAAAATATTGCCAGGTGAACCCTAGGTGGACAGAAGGAATCTGGAGTAGTCTGGAGAAAACGCTTCATGCTCATTCAAGCCAGGAGTGCATCTTGGCAAGATTTGAGAATTTGAGATTTTCTTTTGATTTCTTCCCCACTTTCTTTTCTTTTTCTCCCCTATCCTTCTCCCCCAACACACACACACACACACACACACACACACCGAGAAAGAGTCTTAATACGCACCCATTCAGGTTTGGAACTTGCTGTGTAGACCAGGCTGACCTCAAACTCATAACAGATCCACCTGCCTCTATCTCCGGGGTGCTGGGATTAGAAGTAGCACCACCATGCCCAGCTCTTCAAACATGTTTTCAGTGTAAATCTAAATTCCATTGCTTGTAAATGTAGTTTCAACAGCTGCTAGATATTTTATAGTCATTTTTTTAAATTCCTAAAAATGAATTGATACCCAATCCTGAAAGTGATAAGTATGTCACATTTTTCAGATTCCATCAGGTTAAATGTAAACAAGACAGTTAAACAAGAAGGCACATGGAAATAGAATATCTTGATATTTGAGTTTGAGTTAAATGACATATTTCTCTTGAGAAAGACATAGACTTTTCTCAAAAGAGTTATCATAGTTTTTTTCTTGTGACATTAAAATTGAATGAAGTTATTTCCATTTTTGAATGCATTTTCTAAAATTTGAGTTATAAGTTATATTATTGTAAGAATTATAATACAAAGTATAAAATTTTATTTACATAATGGATGCATTTACTGAGTAGAGACATTGCTTTTTGTTTGCTTTTGACAGATTCTTATTGCTATGGCTGGCTTTGAATTCATGGAGATGGACTTGACTGCACCTCCCAAATGTAGTAATTAAGATGTGTGCCACCACACCCAGATAAATAAAGCTTTTCTCTTTTATGAGTAGCAATACAATAATAATAATGATGATGATAATGATACAATATAATTTTCCTTTAATTGAAAATAAATTTTATTTTCTTATATAATGTATCTTGATTATGGTTTCTCCTCCTTTTACTCCTTCCAGCTTCTCCCCAAGCCCCTGTCTGACTCTACCCCTTTTTTGTCTTTCCTTAGGGAAAAAAAGGGATAATAATGGAAAATAATAAAATAAAATATAGTAAGATAAAACAAAAACTAACACATCAGCATTGGACAACACAGACAAACAGAAGGAAAAGAGCCAAAGAGCAGGCATAAGAAACATAGAATCACTCATTATAACATTCAGGAATCCCAGAAAATTACTAAACTGGGAGCCATAATACATACACAAAGGACCTGTAGGGTAAAAGAAAGAAGAAAAGAATTAAAAATAATAAGATTAATTTTTAAAAGAAGGGTCCTGATACAACATTATGAGACAAAGCATCAGCAAAGGTACCTTTGAGTTCATTTTCTATTGGCCATCTACTCCTGGGCTTGCAAATGTATACATAAGAATTGTTTGTTTCCCCAGTGAGATTTCCTTGGAGGAAACTAAAATTTCATTTGCAAGGGGCTATATGCCTTGAAGATTGCTTCTGGGTTAGGGATGAGACAACCTAACTATCTCTCCTTTCTGCTCCAAGGTCCCACTTGGTACAGACCTGCACAGGCCCTGTGCATGGTGCCTCAGTCTCTGGGAGTTCACATGTGTGTCAGTCCTGATGATTCAGAGGGCCTGGTTTTCTTGGTGCCCTCCATCCCCTTTGGTTCTTACACTTTTTCTACCTCCTCTTCAGCAGGGTTCTCTGAGCCCTGAGAGGAGGATTTGGTGGAGACTTCCCATTTAGGTCTGAACATTCCAAGGTCTCTTACTTTCTACATAATGTCTGGCTATGGGTCTTTATATTTGTTCCACCAGCTGCAGGAGGAAGCTTTTCTGATGATGGCTGAGCAAGACACTGATCTGCGAGTACAGAAGAATATCATCAGGAGTCATTTTATTGATACAGGTTTTTTGTTGTTATTTGTTTTTTAGAATGGTAGTATTTGATTTTACCCTGGGTCCCTGGGCTACCTAATTTCAGGCTCTCAGCCACTGCAGCAGTACTGGGTATGGGTTCCATCTCATGGAGTGGACCTTCAATCACATTAGATGTTGGTTAGTTACTCTCACAAGCTTTCTGCCACCTTTGTACTAGCATGTCTTGTAGAGAGAACACCATTCTAGATCAAAGGGTTTGTGGCTGGGTTGGTGGTTACATTTCTCCTTTGGTAACATGTAGAATACATTCCCGCACACCCTAGCACGTGGGTGTTTGGAAGGCTCTGTGTAGGCACCAGCTCGACTTCTCCATGTTGCCATGTTCCAGGAGTTGAGTAGGTATTGTTTACAGCAATGGGTCTGTGTTGTCAGTTTATAGAGAACAACTTAAAGTCTTGGCAACAGCCTGCCTGGGTTGTTTGGGGATTCCCATAGGACTCCTTTGGCCAACAACTCAATTAGCTATAACCCAATGCCAATACTGGAAGCTTCATTTGATAACAAGAGATGTCCAGTTGGGGTTTTGTCTCCCCCCTTATTTGGAGATTGAATTTAGATTCCTACATACATGTATATTATTTTACAAAGTTTCTACTGTATTAGGTTTTCATAATACCTCTCAGTGGCCCTTAATTTTAGCTTTCTCTCCCCATATCCCTTCTCTTTTTCCTCTCCTCCCTCCCCATCCTCACTTGATCCTACAGTTACAGTCCTAATAGTCTATACTGTCTATTCTATTTCCTTTTCCTAGGGAGATCTATCTGTTCCTACACAGTTCTTTATACTATGCCTAACTTCTGTGATCCTACAGATCAAAGCTTGGTTATCATTGACTTAACAGATGAATTCACATATAATTGAATACATACCATGCTTGTATTTCTGGGTCTGGGTTACCTCACTCAGGATGATTTTTTTTTTTTTTTTTTACTCTCCATTTACCTGCAAGTTTCATGATTTGATTTTTAATGGCTGAGTAACATTCCATTGTGTAAATGTACCACATTTTATTTATCTATTCATCTGTTGAGAGACATCTAAGAAGTTTCCTGTTTCCAGCTGTTATGAATACAGCAGCAATGAACATAGTTGGTCAAGTGTCTCATAGGATGAAGCACCCTTGGGGTATATGTCCAAAAGTGGTAGAGCTGGATCTTGAGGTAGATTGAGTGCCATCTTCCTGAGGAATCTCCACACTGATCTCCATAGTGGCTGTACGAGTGTGCATTCTCACAGCCATGGAGAAGTGTTCCCCTTGCACTATATCCTCATCATCATGAGCTGTTACTTGTTTTCTTGATCTTGAACATTCTTACTGGTATAAGACAAACTCTCAAAGCAATTTTGATTTTCGTTTCCTTGATGGCTAAGGATAAGAAACAGTTCTTTAAATGTTTCTTAGCCATTAGGGTTTCCTCTTTTGAGAATTCTCTGTTTAGGTCTGTACCCCATTTAAAAAAAATTATATCTAGTTTCTTAAGTTCTTTATATATTTTGGATATTAGCTCTTTATCAGATGTGTGGTTGGTAAAAAGTCTTTCCCCATTCTACAGGTTGCTGCTTTGTCTGAATGATGGTGTCCTTTGCTGTAGAGAAACATTGGTTTCACGCCATCCCATTTATTAATTTTTGATCATAGTGCCTATGCTAATGGGTGCTCTGTTCAGAAATTCTTTTCCTATGACAATGAGTTCACAGCTATTTCCTACTCTCTCTTCTATCAGTTTCAGTGTATTTGGATTTATGTTGAGGTCTTTGGTCCACTTGGAGTTGAGTTTTGTGCAGGATACTAAGTATGGATCTATTGGGATTCTTTTACATGCAGTCTCTTTCAATTTTGCTAGTATGGGGTTATTTTATTCCCCATGTTTTCTTGGATGTAGTTACTCTCTTTAGGTTGGAGTTTTCCTTCTAGCTCTTTATGTAGGGCTGGATTTGTAGATTGATATTGCTTAAATTTGTTTTTATCATGGAATGTTTTCATTTCTTTATCTATAGGTATTGAAAGTTTTATGGGGTATAGACATTGGGGTTGGCATCTGTGGTGTCTTAGAGTCTGTAGAATTCTGTCCAGGGCCTTCCTGCTTTTACAATCTCCACTGAGAAATCAGGTGTAATTCTAAAAGGTTTGCCTTTTTACATTACTTGGTCTTTCTCCCTTACAGCTTTAATAGTCTTTCTTTCTTCTGTAAGTTTAGTATTTTGATTATTATGTGACTAGGGGACTTTCTTTTCTGGTCCAATCTATTTGTTGATCTATATGCTTCTTATACCTTGATAGACACCTCCTTCTTTAGGTTAGTAATGTTTTCTTCTATGATTTTGTTGAAAATGTTTTCTGTGCCTTTGACCTGTGTTTCTTCTCCTTTCTCTATTCTTCTGTGTACATTTGGACTTTTCACAGTGTCCCCAGATTCCCTGGGTGTTTTGTGCCTTTTTTTTTTTTTTTAAGATTTACTCTTTTTTTGACTGAGGTGTCCATCTCTTCTATCTTGTTTTTGATGTGTGAGATGCTCTCTTCCATCTCTTGTATTCTGCTGGTGAAGCTTGTCTCTAAGGACCTGTTTGAGTTTCTACATTTTTTCATGTTTAGTTTTGTCTCAGTTTTGTTTTTCTTTTGTGATTCCATTTCCACTTTTATGTCTTGAACTGTTGTCTTAATTTCTTTCCAGTGTTTGTTTCTGTTTTCACAGATTTCATTAACGGATTTATTCGTATTCTTGTCCTTGAGCACACCAAGGTATTTTGAAATCCTTATCTATATTGCATTTCTCAGGGCTACTATAGCAGGGTTACTCAGCTCTAGTGGAAAAAAATTGCCCTGGCTATTATTGATTGTGTTTTTATACTGGTATCTGTAAACCTGGGTTTGGTATTGTAATTCTATGTGTTGATCTCTGATCTCTTCTTTGTTGGGTAGATGTTTTGTTCTTTAATTTCTGTTGGTCTTCCTGGATCTTAAGAGAGTGTGGTGGCTGTGGGTTGCCTGGTAGGGAGTATTTCCTAGACCCTGCAAGTTGTGGCCTGGAGGTCCAGGGTAGAAACTATTTCTACATTTGGGGAGCTGACATGAAAGAATGGGGATTAGTTAGAGAGAGAGAGAAAGTGTGTGTGTGTGTGTGTGTGTGTGTGTGTGTGTGTGTGTGTGTGTTACTGAGAGGATCCAGGAAGAAGGAAAGGTGGATGTGCCAAGAGACTCTCCATAGTCCCCTGGAAATAGAGGCAGAGAAAGGAGAGGTCACATCAGGTCGCCTGCTATAAAACTGGGGTAAGCCTGGAGGATTGGAAGTGGAGTACAGGAAGGAGATTGAAGATTGCCTACCCGATTCCCTGACCAGCATGGCCACCTGTTTTCCAGGAAGTCAGTACATCTGTATCTTACATTTCTTCTAAACTAAGAAGCAGCAGCCATAAGGAAAGGTCACACACAGCGGATGGTCTACTACAGACTTGGGGATTTCCCATGAAGGAACAGAGGGAGAGTGAAGATCTGAAGTTAGTTCACCTGCTTCCAGGCCTACCTGCTTCTCTGTCAGCCTCCTGTGGGGGCTTCCTGGAGAGAGTCTGCTGGAGTTGGGGCCTAGGGTAACAGGGTGAGTGGAGAGGAAAGTCAGAGGAGAAGATCTTATGATCTGCTGGAGAAGGGGCCAGGGAGGAGGGGTAGGCTGCAGCAGATAATCCAGTACAGAGCTGGGGTAGAGACTGAGGAACTGGACTTGGGGGAATAGAGGGGAGAGAAAAAGATCTACAGTTGGGCTGCTGCTTCCTTGGCTGGAGGGGCCTGAGGGCTCCCAGGGAATGCCTGCTGGAGTTGGGGGCTGGGATAAAGCAATCATGGGGGAGAAGAATTTGGGAGGGAAGATCTGTATGGCCCATTGGAGATGAAGGAAGTGGGAGGAGAGAGGCCACAGCAGGTGGTGTGCTACTGCACTGGGTAGAAGACTGGGGGAACTGGATTTTTAGAAGTGGGGGGAGATGAGAGGATCTGCAGTTAGCCTACCTGCTTCCCTTATTAATATACTTTATAAAACGTGGAATTAGAATGGAAGTTTAAGGCGGGGAAAATTAAATGGTAAATATTGATAGGGTAAATCATGACAAGAATTACCCATAAGCAAATTAATTAGGGCATTACAAGAATTCCCCACAAAAAGAAACTCCATAATGTTTTGGCAAAAATAACTTTTCAATTTCTTAGCCAAGTATGTCTAGAGGCACTTGGCTCGTCATAATTTTTATGGAATATTTGTAATGATAAGGCCCTGGCTGGTGGGGCCAAGGTGTCCCGTGGGTGAGGGAAACATGGCATGCAGATGTGGTGGAGAGCAGAGGCGCATGGGAAGTCACTCACACCCCAGGCACTGCATTCCACGTAGAGAGGGTTTATTATTAAGGATTTTTTTTTTTTCTGAGACAGAGTTTCTCTGTGTAGCTTTGGAGTCTATCCTGGATCTCGCTCTGTAGACCAGGCTGCCCTCAAACTCACAGAGATCCGCCTGGCTCTGCCTCCCGAGTGCTGGGATTAAAGGCAAGTGCCGCCGCCCCGCTTATTATAATAGAAAGACAGATAGAAAGATAAGAAAAGAGGGTGAAAGAAACAGAGAGGGGAGGTGCTGTGCACACCTCACCACAGGGCAGGGAAGGAGAGAAGGAGAGGGGGAGGCTGGGGTTTTTCCTTAAAGGAGGTTTTTACATCAGGACACAGGGTAGCCCCAAGGGCGGGTTCAGAATGTTAACAATATTTCCACTGATTATCAAGTTCTATGAAAAACATTTCAAGATTTTGATGACAGAAACATTTAAAGCAACCTGCAATTCTATTTTCCTTAATGGTTTTCTTGCATTCAATCCCAAACCCAGGAGCTGTGTAGCTGACTCAAGCCAGGAATTGATAGGGAACTTATGTTTGCAACTTAATTTTTGAGTGTATTTTGACACGTTTGAAAACTAAGCTGTCAAGTACAGCTATCTTAAAAGTGCTTAAAAATCCTCCCCAAATTGGCTTTAATGGCTGTCTAAGTGGTGCTGGTGGTTTGTTAGCTGTCTGTCTAATAAAAAATTAGTTCCTTCTCATTTTATTCCACAAATCTAGATTTTTTTTTTTAAATTAGTCTTCTTGAGCTATAGCTCACATACCACACAAGTGCCATTTAAACATATAGTTCAATAGGTTTCCATGCGTCTCCAAAGCAGCCGGACAACCACCACTACATCAAATTCTAAGCGGTTTCCATCACTCCCTGAAGAAATGCTGCATTAAACTCCCACACAAGCCTCCTGTGCTTTTACATGTGTAATGACTGACTACTAATTTACTTTGTTTCCATTTCCTGCATTTCATATAAGTAGAATTATAAGAATATGTGGGCTTTTGTGATCAAATTCTTTCCCTACATAATAGTCCTCAAGTTCAGCCATAGATAATTTTTATCAATGCTTTATCCTTTTCATTATTGAATAATATTTTTATTTTATATCACAGTTCATCTTCATTTGCTACATGATTGCACATGAGATCCAGATACACCTCAGAACAACTTTCTAGTTTGGTTATCAGCAGGACCATCCTTTACCATGTCAGGAAGGGAACACAATTTACATCTCCCATAGCCTTTGTAAAGTTGTTCTCGACTTTCACTAGCATTGTTATTTGCATAACTTCTTTGGGTTGTTATACAAGCCAAATGAGATAAGGCCACCTAGAAGTGCTGCCTCAGTTTCCCAGATGAGAACCTAGAGTACCAGGAGCTCAGTGATTTGTTTCTGGTCAGGGTCAAGGCGAGGGCTGGAGGACTTGTGAGTTGCTTCTGCTGTCTACCAATGTTCCTCCTGTGGAGGAAGAACCTGAGTCTGTGGGTCATCATGGTGCCCTTGGGAGGCTAAGGCAAGAGCATTCAGGTTTGTGGCCAGCCGGAGCTAAACAGCATACTCTGAAAGAAGCAAGGTCTAAAATGAAAGCAAACAGTCAACAAAAAGATCCTGAATCTGTAGAGGCTGGCAACGTGCTGCCCATTGCTGGAGTCATAATTTCCATATTAGTGCAGTGTTTCTCCAGAAATAAATAGAGCATAAAGATTCTTTGTTTTATGGATGTGGAAGCAGGACAGAGGATGGAAACCCAGGGAAGAAATAAGCAAACTGGTCACTAAGGCAACCCTTGAGTCACCAGCTTCAGAGGATACACTCGTCTTCCCCTTTCTGGCCAAGATGAAGTGGGTTGATACTGGCCAATATCCCAGAGGAAGTTGATAGGCAAAAAGCCGCAGTGTAGAGTGCTGATTAGTTATCACTTCTTGGCCCTATGTGATATCTGATGCCAAACATCAGACCCCCTTCCATTGGGGCTTTCCTTTCCTGAATTTAGTGAGGTAGGAGTTTCATGAACTCTCTGGTTCCTCTCAGTCTATCAGAGCAGGACTCCCAAAGCTGGTGAGGAAATCATAAGTAGGGACAGAGCTAAGAGCCAAGGCCATCACTATTGAGGAGGCAGACCTGGGAAGGGACTGGCTTTCTCTAAAGCAAGGTTCAAGGAGGGTAGGTCCCTGCTTGTCTATCACCCTGTGGTAGAAAGCAAGCATACCTGAGGTAGCCAGTGCTTGGGAAAGGTGTCCCTGAACCCATTGTGCCAAGAATGATTCCCTTTGCCTCACTCCAGTCAGCCTTCAATGTATTTCTCCCAGAGTACACTGGAGTTATTTCTGGAGAATCCTGGGGCCCAGGCACAATTTAGTTAATTACCCAAACTTGAGAGTCAGTAGCAAACAAACTAATTCTTGTCTATGTTTTGTTTAGAAGTGAACTAATGTCATTTCTCAAAGAGATGTTTGTCTAGCTTGCCAAAGCCAGCAGGTACCTTCAGGTACAGTCCAAATGCAGTGTACTTCCCTCTTTTAAGATTGTGGACATCCTATGCCAAGAGAAAAATCACGTGTGCACTGGAGTACAGAGACCAAGAGCAATGCCTCTAATTGCAAGTCTTTATCAAGTTGCTAATTCACCGGATCCAAGCTTCCTAATGTGTAAGGTGGGCAGTGGCTACACTTGATGTTTTGTCTGGCAGGGCTGTGTAAAGAATGGAGGTTTGAAACAAGTAAGTACTTAGAACAAGGCCTCCCATGGAGAAAATGCCCTAGACATTTCAGTGGCTCTCATGGTTAAAATAATTTCTAAACTGTTTATAGCTTTCACATATTTAAAGTGACTCCACTAATTAATTAATACATTCCTAGTAACTACAATAACATTCTATTATACTTGCTTGCTTTTTCATTTAATTCCTGTCATGAGTTTAAGTCTTCTGTGGTTCTTTAGGAGAGAGAGAGAGGAGAGAGAGAGACAAGAAAAGAGAATAAGGACTAGTTGGGAAGAGGAAAGGGTTCAGCAGGAGAGAGGGTAGGACACAAAAGGTGACTAAGATGAGTGTGATGAGAATTATATTTTACATATTATGCATCATTAATATATTGTATAGACAACATTATTAAAAGCTTAGTGTGAGAGTAAGAGAGAATTGGTTGTTACGGTTTGAATGGAAGTATGCCCCACAGGCTCATGTGTGCAGTGAACATGGGGTTCCCAGCAGGTGGTGCTGTGGGAGGCTGTGGATTCTTCAGGAGGTAGACACTGGCTGGGTGAAGTGGTTCACTGTCAGGTGAACTTGGATGGTTAGAGCTAGTCTTCCAGCCTTTCTTCAGGTCCAGCCTGGACTCTACCTCTGCTTCTTGGTTGACCAGTAGTCCCAGTCTATACTGCAATTGCTGTGAATCCTGCCATGCCTCCTCCATCATGACAGACTGCATCTTCTCAAACTGTAAGCCAAAATAAATCCCTTTTCCCCCGAAGTTATTTCTGTTTGGTACTGAGATGAGAAAAGTAACCAAAACAGGCATGAATTATATAAAGAAATGTCTAGTCTTAGGTTTAAAAAATATTCTAAGCCAAATGTGGCATGTATACTCCAGGAGGACTTCTTTGTATAACTGAAGTATGCTTATCATTTTCTTCTTTGTATAAATTAATCATTTTATTTTAATTGACAATAATTATGCTTATTTATGTTTTTTCTGTGTGCACATTCTAAAAAGATTTAACCAAGCTAATCTACATGTCCACCTTGAGCCAAATTACATTATTCAAGATAGTATACTTCAAAATTGGTGGGTGATTTATCAATTCAATGTATACTTTACATGTCCCAGGCTCTTCCCATTACAGAAGCAAGAAACATTTAACGTAAGTTATCCTGTAGTTGTCTGATGACAATCCTAAGCCTCGTCTCCCTGTTACCAAGCAATATTGAGGCTGGGACTACTTTGACATCTTTCCTGTCCAAATTCTTCTATGTTCATGGCATATTCACATTGTTGAATATAAAGAAGATGGGAAGCAAAGGACCTGAGTCCACTGACTTCCCCAGCAGCTGCCACCACTGAGCTATGATTTGTGCTGGAATTATAAGGGTTGGTAGCAGACAGCAGGTCTTTCAGAAAGACCAAGAGAGTGAAAGATGAGAGAGTCTTTGCTCTTTGGGGAGGAGAGAAGGCTGAGACCAGTGTCAGATAAAAGTTGGCACTTTTGCCAATTTTAAACGTACAGTTTTCTGGCGTCAAATGTATGCCCAATGCTGCATGATCATCATCACCTGTATCTATAGATCTCTGTCTTCATTGCCTTTGAAGTCAATCTTGGCTCATTTGGGGAGTGTGGAAATTGAGAAAGGAAGCAAAACAGATAAAGCTGGATGGTATGTCATTCTCATTTCAAATAACCATTTTCTTTCCTTAAGATTCCTACTTTAAAAATGGGGGAGGCACAGAAGCTATTTTTTCCTTTTTGCCTTAAAATATTTGAATATAACCTGAGAAGAAATATGAATTTTCAAATATATTTGTACACATAGCCATCCTGCAGAAATGCAGAAAATACTGAAGCACAGCAATTGCTAGTTGTGTTTTACATGGAGAAACTAGGACAGGAAAGATGTCTCGTCAATTAAGAGGGAGTACTGACCTTCCGGAAGATTTGAATTCAGTCCCCAGTACCCCACCTGTAACAGCAGTTCCAGGGGATATTGCACCCTTGTAAGACAAATTGCTAAACAGTCTTATTAATAATAAACCTGGATCCAGATATTGGGATAATAGCTGAGAGATCAGAGGAATAGAACAATACACAGCCAAACTCACCTTACCAACTCCTCAGCCTCCAGAGAGACACCTACTTCCTGTATACCCACGCCTATATACCTTTCTGTGCCCTGCCGTCTTACTTTCTCTCTCTGCCCAGCTAAATCACTTCCTCTTTCCACCCAGCTCTATCACTTGCTGTCTGTACAGACGTCCAGACCTCTATGGTTAACTAGTGCTGGGATTAAAGGTGGTTACCACCATGCCTGGCTCTGTTCCCAGTATGGCCTTGAACTTGCAGAGATCTGGATGAATCTCTGCCTCTTGAATGTTAGGATTAAAGGTGATTGCTACCGTTGACTGACTTCTATGTTAATATAATGGCTAGCTTTTTCCTCTGATCCCCAGATAAGCTTTATTGGGGTGCACAAATAAAATATTACCACAACCCTCTTCTGGATTCTGAGGGCAATTGCACTCTAATGGGAGGATCCCCACAACACATATACTCACACCTGCACATTCCCACAACACAACACACACACACACACACACACACACACACACACACACACACACACAAATAAATTACAAGGCTGGAGAGATAGCTCAGGTGTTTGGACCACTTGTTGCTCTTGCAGAGGACCTACGTTTAATTCACAACAACCATCTGTAACTCCAGTTACTGGGAACTGATGCCCTCTACGAACCTCTGCAGGCACCAGGCATGCATGTGGTGCACACACTTGTGTGCAGAAAAGACATGTATACACATAAAATGAAAAAAATAAGCAAATCTTGAACATTCTAAAAATAAAATAAATAAAAATTAAAAATTCTAAAATAAAGAAATAAATTATTTTAGAGCCTAGTAGAGAGCTTTGGGATTCCTTGTGCCCTCTTTTCCCAAATCATGCAGAATCACAGAAAGAAGTTGTAGCCTCAGAGAACATGTTGGTTTATATCTTATTTATTTGGTAATATTTTCATTTGGAAGAATTCACTAGGCAACCAGCTGTAGCTGGAAGTTTCTCCAGTTGCACCTGGCCCAGTGGTCTGGAAGAATCTCTCCCATCCATAGTCCTGCAGCCACTCATAAAAAAAATCACTCAGAGGCTTAATATTAATCACAAATTATATGGCTTATGGCTCAAGCTTCTTGCTATCTAGCTCTTACAACTTAACTCAACCCATTTCTATTAATCTATGTATCACCACATGCTCTGTGGCTTTACCTGTGTCCCATTACATGCTGCTCTCTGGATGGTGGGCTGGCGTCTCCCCAACTCCACCCTTCTTCTCTCTGTAATTCTTCTTTGATTTCCTGCCTGCTTCTAAGGTGCCTTGCCATAAGCCAAAGCTGCTTTATTTATTAGCCAATGGGAGCAACATATATATTCACAGTGTACAGAAAGATATCCCATAGCAGCCAGTTGCATAGATTAATGAAATATACAATCTACCAGAAGATATGTGTGAGGAGAATGATTAAAGATTCAACTAAAAATCAATCTAAATGAATTTTCATCAGTTTTGATGGTGGTAAAATCAATATTAAAAATAATGAATAAATTGGTAAACATTATATACACATATAGAGGTAGGGAGATGTGCAGAACCATATATCTTAAGAACACTGATCATAATTCATTTCTTAGGAGTTACTTTAGGAGAATGACCAGAGAAAAGTTAGCACACTAAATAATTATCATGAGAATACAGCTAAATGTCAGAAATGATTGAAATTAATGTTCAAAAATGGGAAGTAGTAAAGTATACTACAGATCTGGGGCAATATTACATAGCAGTTATAAAATGTTGATAAAAGAGTTCAAGGACATGTAAAATGTACCATCACCAGCAGTTAAGTAAAAAAATAAAACTTATTTTTCCATGTAGCGTCTTTTCAATGATGTAAAAATAAGCACAGATAAAAGCTGATTGTATCTGTTCATAAGAATTGAGGTTCCCACATTCAGGTTCCCACATTCAAACCAACTGGGTTGTTTCTGTGCACAAGGCTCTATTTTATGAGAAAGAAATAAATCAGGAGTGACTGAGTTAATGTGAAGAATTTGTTTAGAAGTGCACATCCCATGGCTGGTCTGTGGGGAGTGAGTTTATTCTCCCAAAGCTCTTAAAAAACGACATGTTTAATGTCGGCCCAGAGGCTTGTTATACTCAAAGGCGCCTTCTGAATCAAGACTGTTTTTGCTCAATATGGTTTTAATACTAGGTGTGTGTGGTGTCTTCTAACTTTGAAAATTAGTCATCTCTGTACGTGACGTGTATGAATCTTACGTAAACAGTGGAGCCAACTAAGCAGACAGCACACTCTCCCACTTTATGGTTAAACCGATACTTGCAGTTTTATGGAAGCAAATTTTGTTCAGTTATTAATTTGTTCAGAAATTAAATTTTTTTTATTAATATTTACTTAATTAGTGGATCTTACTTGGCTCCACACAGACTCCCACATGAGAAGGTCTATGTGTAAATAATGAGACTAAACCATTGTCTTTGGGCAACTTCCAATATCAACTTATGCCAACTTTGAAGGGACAATTTCCACTGTTACCAAATGGGACAGCGAGACTGGAGACAGACCACCAGTGTGCCTCACACAGGCCACTGTGTCTTCCCTGTGAATCTTCCCAGTGTGACCAATGGAAGCCTGGCATTACTGAAGGAAGGGAAAGGCTCTTTTTCATATTGCAAGCCGCCACATGTTTTGAGTTGATGCTGATGCTTTCAAGGGTTAGCAAAGTGGCCACAGGGCTTTGCTTGTTGATGAGCCTTTGGACAGGCTTCTGAAGACTGTTTCCCATGGCCATTTGGGGTATTTTAACAGCTTTGTTTGCAATTAGGCATACATATGGCCTAGCATCAAATATGGATTCTGAATTGGAGACAAAGGTCTAAATGGGCTGCCAAAGATGTTTCCCTTCAAAGTGTGTCCAAAACAGCAGCTTGATTTTGTGTGGCACATATTTGGATTACACAAGCATGGCTCTCAAGATTTCAAGTTCCAGGTGTTTAGAGAACCTTTCTGGTTGTGTGTGTGTGTGTATGTGTGTGTGTATGTGTGTGTGTGTGTGTGTGTGTGTGTGTGTGTGTGTGTTTGTTTTAATTGTGGAGACAAGGTTCTTTGTGTAACAGCCTCAGCTGTCCTGGTCACTTTGTAGACCTCAAACAGACAGAGATCCAACTGCCTCTGCTTCCCAAGTGCTGGGATTAAAGGTGTGTGCCACCACACCCAGAAAGAACCATTATTTTTGATTAGTGACCCAACATCTGATAACTGAGCATCCCCAGGTCCTTACTCACTCTTAGACCTCTAGTTTTTTACCGCATCAATCCCCTGTATAGCTGCATATCAGTGGTTGAATCACTCGGGATCTGTTCTAGACTCCAAGCAATAAAACTGCTATCTTTATAACTCAGTTTCTCTGGAAGAGGAATCATTCTTGGTTTGGCGTGTGAGGTGGCAAACATTTTACCAAAAAGCTGATACCAGGTGTGCTGGTTCCAGTGAGGAAGGAACAAGTCGCTGTGATGGAGGCCCCTTTATGTGTGAGTTACAGGGATGCAGATCCCATAGTTACAGGGATACATGAATGAGTATACATTACTTAACTACAAACTGTAGAACAGTGCCTGGATGGGAATACACATGGCTTGAGCAGGTAAAGTCTGTTCAGAGGATAGCTAGATTTAGATAAAACAATTGTAGGAGATTTGAAGCAGGTCTTATTTGGAGATAGATTACTTACACTTCTCTTGTTAGGATGGCACTGTCTCATACAACCAAACAAAGTGCTGTGCACCAGGAGTAATGGCAGGGTTTGAACATGCACAAACTTGCGGCTCCCCAGGCATTGCAGTGGGCAATGCATAGACTTATAGCCCCAGAAGACTCCCTCATTCTTGGTTAAAGAAACTTTTCCACAGTTAGCAATGGTTAATGCAGAGTCCTGGCAGGTCAAGGTACTTACAAGTAACTGCTGAGTGTGTTCAGCCTCACATCACCACCCTCCCTCTACAGCCCAAGGAACATCCATCATAAAGGAAGGAGCCAAAGGATGGGCTGTTAAATGATGTCTTACAGGGATGGCAAGACTGTGGCATTCATAAATGCACAGCATCTGCAGTTGCTTCTTAAGACTGGACCTCTAGATATTCAGTCATAGGTGGTAGAGGGGATTGTGAGGCCTAACGGCACCTATGGGAGCTAAAGGAAGTCAAGGGCTGCTGGGAGACAGGGAGTCATTGTCCTCAGTGGTAAAGTCACTGGTAAATTACTCATGCTCCAGAGGATAGTTTCACTCCTGTGCCCAAGCAGGGTGTCCTGAATAAACCAAATGTGTCACAATAAATAAATAAAGATTAGAAAGTTGGTGTGGGGGGCATGATGGGAGGGGAAAATGGGCATGGGAGAGGGAGACTAGAGAGAGAAGTCTTGCCAGTATGTATTGTACACGTATATGGGACTGTCAAAGAGCACATTAATAAAAACAAGAAGGATGCAAACTCCTCTGTCTTCAACAATGTAAGCTCTTCTGAGAAAGAGGACAAGGAACAAAACTTTGTATGCACAGTAAGGATGTTCCCCGCTCTTAAAGGGATAGTTGAAACTGTAGCTTGTCTATACACACACACACACACACAATCCTTCCTTCAACTGAGTGTCTATGGTTTTATGTTTTCTTAAATTTATTTATTCTATAAACACTTATCAAGAATCTGCTCTGTCCCAGACATTCTGCTTAGTTGCTGGGAATGCAGGAAGAACAGGATCTCTGACCCAAAGAGGCTGGAGTCTAAGAAGTCTAAATAAATAGACAATTAAAACACAATGTCCCCCAAAGCATCACTATTGCATTTGTTTATTTAGATGTCTGTTTCTATTTATTTAGATGACTTAATTTGAACTATATGCGTACAGTGTCTGAGTCTTCTGGATGTATTCAGTTCCCTAGCATCTGGGACACATCCTTTGCACTTAAACACATTGAAATTACTTTAATTAAGTAAATCAAGTAAGAGTGTAGCTGTAGTGTCTCTATTTAGATTTTGCTCATTTTATTATAAGACTCTTTTGGAAAAAGTAGTGTGTACATTTAGTCTAAGTTGACCCAGACAGATCGGACTTTAAAACGTTGAGACTATTTCACAGGAAAAGCCTAGAGTCTGGTTAGGTAACATGTGAAATTGTTATATAAGCTGTCAAGTAGTATGATTAGCCTCATAAAATTAAATAGAAAATGCTAGAAGGTATTGTGGTAAACATATTTATCTGCTTAACCTCTTCTCCTTGGGGAAATGCCTTTTCCTCAGTCCATGTGACTGCCATGCCCCCTTGTTCAGCTTTAGGTGGGGATTCATGACTGAGGCTAGACTAGACAGACCGCCTTTTGGGAACTGCAATCTTGAATATATAGTCCTGTACTGAAGGCCTTTGGGGTATCAGCATTGTCCAGGAGAGTTGTGATGACTAATACTCACCAACAACTAGACGGCATTTAGGATCACCTTGAAAACACATGGGAAAGTAAAGTTGTACTGAGCAAGGCTGTTTAATCCACAAGTGTGGAGAGGAAAGGAAAGGAAGGTTCCCATGTCCTCACTGAGTTTTACAACCACAAGTCCTCTTGAGTAAAGCCCAGAAGTGTGAACTGGATGGAAACAGGTCTGGTGTTACAGAACCCCTCATACTTTGGGATGACATGAAGATGGCTGGGGTTCTGAGAGGTGCTGAAGAATCCAATTCCAGCTGTGACTAGCTGACCATTCACCCTAGACAGAATTCCAGATGTATTTTATTTTCTTAATGTGTCATTAATGACAAATGCTAGAAAGACACAATAGGAGACAACTAGGAGATGAGAGAGGAGAGGGAGTGTATAATCTCAGATTTTAGGTGGAAATCCTTGCCCCACATCGGGCACCATTTGTAGCTGGAATTTAGGTCCAATCCCACTCAGGCCCACAGCCACTCAGACCCAGATAAACACATAGACACTTATATTATTTTAACGGTTTGGTCTAATGGCTCAGGCTTCTTGCTATCTAGTTCTTATATCTTAAATTAATCCATTTCTATTCATCTATAAGTTGCCACGTGGCTCATGGCTTACCGGTACTTTACATCTTACTTCTCATGGCAGCAGCATCTGGCAGCATCTCCTGACTCAGCCCTCCTGTTCCCAGAATTCTCCTATCTCTTTGTCCTATCTCTCCTTCCTGCCTGGCTACTGGCTAATCAGCACTTTATTTATTAACCAATCAGAGCAACACATTCACAGAATACAGATATCCACAGCACGTGAGCCTTAGACCCTATTGTACATGTCAGCTATGTTAGGCAGGTTTTTTGTAACTGTGATAAAATACCCAAGGGAATCAACTTAAAGAAGAGGATCTTTATTTGAGTTCATGGTTCCTGAGGTTTTAGTTCAGGTACCCTTGGTTTCATTGTTTCTGGGACTGTGGTGAGGCAGAACATCAAGTCTGGGTGCTCATGGTGAGCTCACACTGCTTACATCATAGTGGCCAGAAAGCAAAGTTGAGGAACTGGCTTTTATAATGAAGCACTTTTACCAAAGTTCATTACTTTACAAATACCCAAGTAGATTAATCTCCCAGCAGCCCTGTATCTGAACAGTGCTGCTTAGGAGACCCAGCTTTAACACATGTGCTTGGAGGGTATACTGAATATCTAAACCACAACATCAGGACTTTGGTTATTTCCCAGAAGTCAGAGAAGAATTACTAGTGAATTTTGATTGATATAAGATCAGCATCGTCATAAGACTGTGAGCTCTTGGATCGAAGAAAACAAATAAAAGCCACGTAAGCCACCTATTCTCAATCTATGACTGAGAAGAATTCATCCTAGCATTGATATTTGAAACTTTTTCAAAAATTCTCTTTTTTCTTGGCAGACAGATCTATCTGATAGGCTCTATCATTTCCATGCTTAGAGTTTTCTCCAAGAGAATGAATCGAGCTTTTGATGGTTAGACAGAGAATTTCCTATATATGAACTACCTGAAACCATGGTAACCTGCTTTCACATTAAAAGTGCCATGATCATTAAGTCACCACTATAGACTCCTGTAGATGGAACAGTCTCATTTTAAATAAGAAACACAGAGCCAAATGCAGAGTTAAAAGCCCAAGAGGTCATAGCAGTAGCTAAGAGCTGAGACTAAAACCACCTTCTTACCCTTCCTGCCACTACCATCCTTCCCCTCCAAAAGAGACCTACTTCCTGTGTATCTTTCTTTTTATTGACTTTCTGTTCTACCTTCTCATTGGTTGTAAACCCAACCATATGACCTCCTCATCACTGCCTGTCTATACAAACCTCCAGGTCTTCTATGGTTGGTATTGAGATTAAAGGCATATGTCTCCAAGCTGGTGGTGTCCTTGAACACACAGAGATCTGTCTGTCATGTGGGATTAAGGGCATGTACTACCACTGCCAGACTTCTGCTATGGCTTGCTATTAGCTCTGACCCCCAGGCAACTTTATTTATTAACGTACAAATAAAATCACATTTCAGCACAAATAAGGTATCACCATAGACTCCTGCAGTCCTCACCCTTGAGCTGATCACTGTTCCTCTATTTTGTAACTTATTGTGGTTAGACCCTCCAAACTAACATCCAAGATTTCTATGTTGTCATTGAAATCAGGATCCTAATTCTACAACAGTGTCCCTTCTCTTCCTCTCTAGCATAGTCACCCACGCACTTCATTGGAATTCTCTAAGGACAGTTAGTCTTCTGTTACCAACGTATTTCTAAGATGTGGAAGTATCCTGAAAATCTTCTTGAGTGGAGGTAGGGATAGGAAAAGAATGGAGGTGGTTACATGGGCTATACAAAACAGATTTAGTCCAACATTCCAGCCTCTCTAAGATTCCAGGATCCTAGTCTTGCCCTGGCAGGATAGCTCAGTGGGTAAGTGCTATGGGATGTCTTCCTGTATGCTGTGAATATATGCTGTTCCCATTGGTTAGTAAATAAATCTGTTTTGGTCTATGGCAAGAAAGCTAACAGCCAAATGGGAGATCCAAATACAGAGAGGAGAAGGGCGGGGTGAGGGAGATGTCAGCCACTGCCCAAGGAGCAGCAAGATGCCAGCAGACCAGTAACACCATGGCCAAATGGCAACTTATAGATTAATAGAAGCGGGTTAAGTTATAAGAGCTAGCTAGCAAGAAGCTTGAGCCATAGGTCATCCAGTTTATAATTATTATAAGCCTCTGCATGGTTATTTTGTAAGTGGCTGAGGGACTTTGGGGCCGGGTAGGACCAGAGAAACTTCCAGGGACAGTTAAGGCATTTGCCTTGAAAGCACAAAGATCAGAGTTTGATCCATAGAAACCATATAATAAAAGCCAGATATGGTGTGTATGTTTATAATCCCAGTTCTGGGGAGGTAAGAGACAGGCTGATTCCTGGGGCTAGCTAGCTTAGCCTACTCCAGGCCATGAGAGACCTTGTCTCAAAAAAAGAAGGTAAAAAGCATCTGGAGAATGGCTTCTGTGGTTGTCCTCTGCCCTCCAGGTATTATGCACATGCATGTACTTGCACTCGCACACAGATGCACATGAGCATGCATGTGCATACACAGACTATACACATACTCCTTGCTCTTCCAGGGTCTGTTGTGGTGTTTCAGCCTCACTTACTGGTTCCATTCATAAACAAAAGAGTCAGTTCTGCAGTGATTTTCAGCCTCTAGATGATTAAAAACATCTGGAGCAATTAAATATGATGCACAGATCAATATCCTGAACAATTATATCAGTACCTGCAGGGGTAAATTTTTTAAAAATTAGTATTTTTTTTAAAAGATGGTTCCAACATCTTACCAAAAGTGAGAAGCACCATGTTAAGCTTAGAGTGGGTACTCACCACTCTTATCAATACACATAGCCCCATCCAACATTGCATTTAGGGTTCACTGAGGCAAACTGTTTCTACCTACATGTCTCAGTTCCACTGCGTGCTTCTATATGACATAAAGTCTAGGGATTCGTAATAAACAAATGTTTATCTAAAAGTGTTTAGATGGTTTAGAGTTCTGGGGACTAGGAGGTTTAAGATCAAGATACCAGCATTGGCAAATAATGAACCAATAGAAGGACTCTGCTCGGTAGAAGAGTGGAAAAATTAGAATTAATTTCTGCAAGGCTTTTTTATGGTGCTACTGAGGCCCCGACTCTCAATTCCATTGCCTTTTGGAAGGGACACAACAGCCAAATCATAGCACCATATTTTTCAGGATTCTGCTTACAATGAACTAAATTTTGTTCCTCTACAACCTACACCCAGGTTTATATATTGAATTCCTATTCACATACCTCTCTATGTGATTATATTTGTAAATAAGGTCTTAAAGAAGTAATAAAGGGGTGAAAGTCATAAGGATAGGTCTTAATCCAATATGACTGAAGAAATAGAAGAAAGACCTAGTGAGGAAACAAAAATGGCCATCCACGGGCCAATGAAAGAGAACTCAGAATGAAACCCCCTCTGTCCACACATTGATACTGAACCACAGAACTTTGAGAAAATTAAAATCTGCTTTTCATGTCCTCTACTCCATGGTATTTACTGTACCAGCCCTGGCAATCTATACATCATTCATAAACATTTGTAAGATCTTGCAACTCATTTGGTGAATGGGCAGAATCTACTTCAGGAGCAAGCCTACAATTCTTCTAAAGCATGGTGGGATTCATCTTGTGTGCTTGGGTGTGGAGATGAAGATAAACCTTGAGAAGAATTGGCAGCATCATCTGAAGGAACATCGGCTTTTGAACTCACTGGAGGATCTCTGAGTAGAAATGACTTACTACTTTCCCAGTGGGGAGGAAGGTCTGATTGGCATGTTATCTATTGCTATCTTTGTTTGGTTATTTATTTTTGAGAAAAAGATTCATTTTGGCTCACAGTTTTAGATGTTTTATTCCACAGCTACTTGACTTTGTGATTTTGGGCCTGTGATGAGATTGACCATCAAAATGGAAGGGTTTGAGACAGTGGAAAGGCGACTCATCTCATGGAAGCTAGGATGAAAAGACACCAAGAACAGAAGGGTCCAGAGAGAAGGTATATCCTCCAAAAAGTGTGCCCCAAGTGACCCAGGTCCTCTCACTAGGCTTGTCCCCTAATAGTTCATTCAGCAGGTTGACCCATTCATTGATGATGTTACAGCCTTTATCATATAACTGCCTCCCAAGAGTACCATCATCTGGGAATATGACACTTCATATCCAAATCATAGCATCCCACTGCTGTCCCTGACAGGCATATGTTAGAGCTGTGGACCAACAGCAGTGGCTTAAATCTGGAAAGGATAGATTACAAACTGTTTAGCCCTCCCCATGACCCATTATATCAGAGAGGATCCAACCAACAATGTCATCCAAGGCATTGATTCTCAAACTTATCACCTGGAGGGAGCTCCTTCCTCTCTCCAGAGTTCTTTCCCACTTTTCCTTAATAAGTCTCCATTCCTTCTGAACACAAAACAAAACTTCACAAAGATTATGAGGTCCCAGACCTTCTCCTTCTTATCCAGCAAGACGTGGTGGAGTCTGCAAGTTCCAGGTGTTGCTGACCTGGGAGAACCACCTCTCTGAGGGGTAGTAATCTTTGATCGGTATGGAAAATAGATGCTGGCACAAGTCCAGGGAGAAGAAGACTCTTGTCGGAGAGCATGCCTAACCAGAAGGAGACCACAGGGAAGTAACAGCTGTCTTCTCTTTCTTCTCTTGCCTCTTTCTCAGTCTCTTCCTCTAACTGGTCAAGAAGAAGCCAGCTGGCAAAGGCATCCAATGGTACAGTTCATAGAGGTCAGCCTGCCAGGACAAAAAACAAAAAAGAGATTTAGGTAATGAGACCAAGAGAAAATAAGTAGCAGAACATGCTATTCTAATACATCCTCAACAATAGCAACAACAACATCTAACTAACCAAACAAACAAAACTTCGACTAATCACAATAGAGTTCAGCTCTGCAGTTCAACCTTTTCTAGAACTCAACTATGGTCAAATGACTTGTCAGAGAAGGAGCCAGTACAAAAGCCTGTGGTGTTGATGCTACACACCTGCTCTTGCTACAGAGTCAAGAGGATTTCAGGGTGGATAATCTGGAAGTATTATATGTTGAGAAATATGACTAAGTTTATCTTCATATTTTGAGGGTGTCAGTAGGGAGGTCCTGGAAGCTGGGACAGTAATTTAAAGGCTATTGGAAAGGATTCTCATATGAAACTATAAATAACAGGACCAAGAAATAGAAGCAGGAACAGAAATGAAGGAATGGAGAGGGAGAGTCCTTAAAGGAATTGCTGTACTCTCCTAGGTGAAGACAGAGTAGGATGAGGTCCATTAAAGGCCAATGAATCTGTGTAGCTAGAGTTTTCTCTCCAAGTTCCACCAAGCCCTGCAGTCCATCAGCCCACTTATAAAATAATCACTCAGATGCTTATATTATTTAAACTGGCCTAATGGCTCAGGCTTCTTGTTATCTAGTTCTTATATCTTAAATTAATCCATTTCTATTAGTCTATAAGTTGCCATGTGGCTCATGGCTTACTGGTACTTTACACCTCCCTTGTCATGGTGGCAGCTGGCAGTATCTCTCTGCCTCAGCCTTCCACTTCCCAGAATTCTCCTCTCTGCATATCCCACCTATACTTCCTGCCTGGCTACTGGCCAATCACTGTTTTATTTATTAACCAATCAGAGCAACACATTTGACATACAGAACATCCCACAGCAAATCTGCACAGGGAATCTGCTTATGATATGCAGAATATGAGTGCAGGGGCAGAAATGTGAATTTTTCTAAATGAAGCATGAAAAGGAGGACCAGGTCTAAAGTGGCAGAGAAACAAAGGCCAGGTAAGTCATCCTGATATGTGCACCTGCTGCTGCACAGCTGCTGCATGCCTGCATGGCTTCTGGCAGGGGCTATATGTGCCACCCTTCTCTGTGTACCTCAAGTGGCCCCCTTATGACAGCAGCACACTCTAAAAGACACCTGGCAAGGATTTAGGAAGTGAGAACAATGCCAAGGCCAACATGAGATGCCAACCTGAATGTACCAGAGTGGTATCAGGTGCTCCTGGGGCTGACACTCAATTCTAACATAGGATCTGGGCAACCCTGAACATATTCAGAATCTCTCAGAGCCTATGAACTCTTGATTTAAAATAAGATAGCTAATACCCAAGTCTTTGCTGCTATTTATTGTTATTATTATTACTATTATTGTTGTTGTTGTTATTTTGTGTGTGTGTGTGTGTGTGTGTGTGGTGAGACAAAGAAAAACCAATATTTTTATTTAAATCAGGTTGATAAGATTGATTATAAATGTGATCTCTTTCTAAAGAAGAAAAGGGGATATGATAAAGATATAATAGGATGAAAGGGTAGATTATAGAACTTACTTTTAAAGAACAACAACTTGTTTAAAATGTTTTACATTGGTATAGATTTTAGTCTATTGATACAAAATTAAAGTTATTTTGTTACACTGTATATATATTTCTACTCTCGTTTGAGGTATTATGTTTATACAACTCATTTAGATTGTAATGGATAATTAAGAAATACAGATCAATTAGTCTTCTATGATAGTCAAACTTCTAGTCATGTTGTTTTCTAGGTATACATAGATATATTTCAGATAGACAGGTAATCTTCAAACACTTCAAAGGTCTACAGAATATGGCATTTAAAGTATTTTTAAAATTTAGACTTTCTGGACAGTGAGACATGTCTGTTCCTGGCAGCACTGATTTACTTCAGAGAGGAGGATGAGCATTGAAGACACTTCATATGGAGTTTATCTTTACCTTGGCAAAAATAGCCATTTGGGCAAGAAACTGTTCTTGCCTGGACTGCTTGATCAACTGGACATGCAGGACCCATAGAAAGGTGACCACTGAACTTTGCTTAACAAAATGGTCCTTCAGGTTTCTGCCTCACAGAGGAAACTGCCAGACATTCTACAGGACACCAAAAAAAGTGACTGAGAGACTCTAGCCCTGTGAGCTGAAGACAAATGCCCTAACTTTACAAAGGAACATTAGGTGACTGTCCAGGCTGCCAGCTGTCTACCCTGCAAGACTTCTGAAAGTTGCTTGCATCCTTCTCCCATTTCTCAGGTATTATTATATTTCTTCTCAGGTCTTTGATGAGGTTGAAGACTAGCAGTTACAGTTACAACTTTATACACACACACACACACACACACACACACACACACACACACACATATATAATATCTTAGATAGAATATATTAAGTATTAGACTCAGGTTCTTTAGGATAGGATACCTTTTGGAATGATCTGTGCAACATGCCACCTACCCACGCTCTAGACTTCCCTGGATTTTAGTATGTGGTTTTTGCTTGATATTGTTTGCATTGATTGTAGTTCCAACTTATCTAGGTCATTATCCCTGATTACTCCTGGACAATATTTGATAACCATTTCTTTGTATATAGTCTTGTATTAGGTTAGAACCTTCTTATTTAGACAAAAGGGGGAGATGTAGTGGGTAGCCATTCCAGCCTTGGCCTGGAAGTTCCAACCCTCACTGGTCATGCCTACAAGGCAGGGCTGAGAGAGGACGCTGAAGACCCAGGATCAAAAGGAGAGGCTTCTCTTGGATCCAGAACCCTGGATGCTGGAGGTAGACTAAGCAGAGTTCTCCAGAGAACACCACCGCACTGCGCCATACCTTTCTGAGACCCTGCAACCTATCCCTTCATTTGTAAGCTACCCCACAAAATAAACCTCCCATTTAACTACGTGGAGTGGCCTTAATAATTTCACCAATGTGTGTGTGTGTGTGTGTGTGTGTGTGTGTGTGTGTGTGTGTGTGTTGTACATATGTATGTGTGTGCGTGTGTAGAGGCCAAGAGCTGATGCTGGGAAACCTTCCTCTATGGCTCTCCACCTCAAAGGAGTCAGGGTCCTTTCACTCACCCTGAAGTTTATGATTTCAGCTACACTGACTAGCCAGCGAGCCTTCTGTATCTGCCTTTGTTCATGCCTCAGAGCTAGGGTTACAGGCATGTACTGCTGTGCTCAGCCTTTACATGGGTGCTTGGATATGGACTCAGATCTCCTTATTTGCTTTACCCAATGAACAATCTGCCCAGCCCATTCTTTATTATTTTTAGAACCCCAACCAACTGATCTCATTTGCCATAGATATACAGCCGAAGCAAGGCTGATAAAGACAATGTTAGCATCTCTTTTCCCAACCCAGAAAGATTCTCAGTTTTCATATGAAACGTACCAAGAGAGTAAAAGAAGAGTCTGTGAAATCAAATCTTAGGAGACTGGTGCAGGTGGTGACACACATCTTTAATCCCAGCACTGGGGAGGTACAGGCAGGTGAATCTCTATGAGTTTGAGGCCAGCCTGGTCTACAAAGCAATTGCAGGGCAGCAAGAGCTGTTATACAGAGAAACCATGTCTCAAAGACAGAGAGAGAGAGAGAGAGAGAGAGAGAGAGAGAGAGAGAGAGGTGAGGACAGGGCAATCACTGGGGTGAGAATGGGTTGCAGATTTATTCAAGCATATTTTCTCTTTGTTTGCTTAAAGAGTCAATAAACACTTTTTCTAAGGTGTGCACAGAGGACACAGAATTACAAAACTAAATGAAGTGATGCTTTGCTAGGTTAAGTCCTTATGCACATTTTTAGGGTCCCTTGGAATTATCAAAAGAGAGGGAAATCTTTAGTTTCCTACTTAGAAGACATCTTTCTGGTGAGCCTAATTTTCCTGTGACTCTTCTTCAGGGATTGGCAGGAAACACAATGTTCATATTGTTTTAGAGTAGGCTAGCCCACAATATTCGTACTATTTAAGAGTAGGCTAGCCTCTAAACTGAACGTGTGGATGCAGAGGTTGTTCTTGTTCTCACTAAGAGAAGCCATATCCTGGCGGTTAATCGTCACTGTCAACTTGGCCAGATTTAGAATCCTAGGGAACACACTTCTGAGTGTGACTGTACAAATGTTCTTAGGAAGGATGGATGGGAGAGGGAAGACCCACCCAAATGTGCGTGCCACCATCCCATGTGTTGGGAGACCGGGCCGAGTGAAAGATGAAGGAGAGAGTCGGATGGGCACCGACACTTCCATCACCCCGGGTCCACCTGCGATGTCAGATTGCTGGTGTACCCATAGCTGCGCCTTCCCTGCGGTGAAGATGCACACCTCCAGACTGTGAGCCAGAATAAAGCCCTCCCTGCCTTCGTTAAGCGGCTCCTTGACAGGCTGTAAAATTAGAATTCAGAATGCAGAATTCAATTCCTGAGAATTTAGTTATAGCAATGAGAAAAATAACTATTAAAAATATTAAGACATTCTTTTCTTTTCCCTCATTTCCTATTTGTTTTCAAGCTCTTCGTGTTCAGGATACTAGGTCAATTCAGAATAAGCCCAAAATTGAATTTCAAGAGATCTTAACAGTGTCCTGAGTGTTCTAGTACAGACAGCTGAGGAGGCAGGCTATGCTTTGCTGTTCCGTAGTGTTGATGAAGCAATCGTGGCTGAAAACTGAGAAGCCGTGTGACAGGCGTGTTAATCATGTTTACTGCAGTTGTTGTACTAGGTTTAGGCTTAAGAAACAAAAACAACCAAGATTCAGAGAGCTGCTAGCTTTACAGTCAGTTGCTTCACATCATTCAGTCTTCTGAGTAACTTGAAGGCTGTACATGTCCATTTTACAGACCTGGAAACGGAGGACTCCAACTGCCCAAGTCACCGGGACAGTGAGAGGCAGACTTGGACCTAGAACACAACTTGGTCTAGTTACAAAGCTTGGATGGTTTCCACTGGACTTTTGTTTTATTTTAGTTATTTATTTATTTTTTCAAGACAGGGTTTCTTTGTGTAGCTTTGCTCCTGTCCTGGAACTCACTTGGTAGCCCAGGCTGGCCTTGACCTCACAGAGATCCACCTGGCTCTGTTTCCTGAGTGCTGGGATTAAAGGCATGCACCACCACCACCTGGCGGCATGTTTTGCTTTTATTTATTTTATTTTTGGAGACGGTTCTTGCCATGGAGCTCTGGCTGTCCTGGAATTCACTCTGCGGGCCAGGCTGGCCTTGAACTTACAGAGATTCACGTGCCTCTGCCTCCCAGCTGCTGGGGTTAAAGGTGTGAACCCTGGTGAGCCGTCACTGTGAAAGCTGTCGCCACCAGGAGAAGTATGCTCCGTCTGAGATGAAGACAAGGCGTGAGGGACCCTGAGAAAGGCAGATGTGCCATCTGTCCAGGTTAGTCCCATAAGGCAGCCACTGACTGTGTTCTGCAAGATGCCGGTGACAAAAGGGGACTCTTTGCCCCTCATCAAAATTTTCTTGGGCCACTCATTTTCCTAAATTCTGTCATTGAAAACATTTGTTCTTGGGACTGGAGAGAATGACTGGCGTTTAAGAGTGTGTATTGCTCCTGCTGAGGACTCATGTTTGAATCCCAGAACCCACAGTGGCCAGCTAACAACTGCCTGTAACTCCAACTCCAGGGGCCAAGGTTTGGATGACTTTTTCCAGCTTCTGTGGGCTCCTGCAATCATGTGCACATACCCCCCCCCCACACACACACACATAACTTAAAAAAAATTTTTTTTAAGTTGTTCAAGTCACTGTTAATAGCTGGAAACACATGAACTACAAACCAATAGCAGAGGAGCCCCCATGGAACTGGATCAGGCCCTCTGGATAAGTGAGACAGTTGATTAGCTTGAACTATTTAGGAGGCCACCAGGCAGTGGGACCTGGACCTGTCCTTAGTGCATGAGCTGGCTTTCTGGAACCTAGGGCCTATGCTGAGACACTTTGCTCAGCCTTGGTGTAGGGAGGAAGGGCCTGGACCTGCCTCAACTGAATCTACCAGGCTGAGCTGAATCCCCAGGGGAGACCTTACCTTGGAGGAGGTGGGAATGGGGGGTGTATTGGGGGGAAAACGTGGAGGGGTGGGAGGAGGGACGACAGGGGAATGTAAAATTTAATTATAAAATAAAAAAAAAAATAGCTGGATATGATGGATAATGCTTGTAACCTCAGGATTTGAGAGGTAGAGGAAGGATGATCAAGAGTTCAAGGCTAGTCTTGGTTACATAATGAGTTCAAAGGCAGCCTGGCCTAAATGAGACCCTAATTAAAAAACAAAAAACAAAAACAACAACAAAAACTGTATCACTGTTAATATGCCTTTAAGAGATATCACACACTTAGCCCTATGCATACATTGGCAAAGTTTTGTTAATTAGGGTTTGGCAGTTGTTTTTGTCTGGGATGTCTACTTAATTGTAAAATGGACCAGGAGGAGGTGACAGGCAGAGGAAAAAAATTCATAGTCTGGTAGGTAAAGAGAAAGTTTGGGGCTAGACACTATCCAAGGTTGGCAAGATGTGGGCAGGCAATAAATCTGCTGTGAAAGGAATTAGTGGAAGGAAAGGGGAAAGATGTTGGAATCAGGGAAAGGGACTCTCAAAAGTTTACACTTCTCCTGTAATTTTTAGCTTAATACTTACAATGAATTGGGGATTAATCCCGACAGATGTGACGGGTTAAATCAGATTCGGAGCAGAGAATACTAATTAATCTTGTAATGTCTAACTTAACTTGGAAAGGGATGGGAAGGCCAGGGAGCTATTACCTTCCCAAGATACAGGCCTGGGGAGACAATAAGCCTGGAGGTTGATAATAGAAAATCCAGGCTGACTGGAAGATTAGAAGAGTCTGGAGACTTGTCACACAGGTGGGAGCCTTCTCCTGCAGTGAACTGGGAAGCTGGAGACAGCAGGATAAGACCACCCTGAAAAGACATACATCCCGAAGAGAAGTTAGCCCTGCCGCCGCTGTGTCATTAAGGAAGGACATTTCTGTCAACAGAGCGGGGGAAGAGGCCTGGTGTGTCCAGCTGGTCCTCCCACTTGACCCGTGGCACCTCCTGTCTGATGGAGACCATGAGCTCCTCCTCTCAGGTCACCACTTGCTGAGTGTTGAAGTGTTAGTCCCATAATCCAGCCTACGAGTGGTTAGTTATACGGGTGCATGGAAGAGCACAACACGAATTCCAGCCCCTTCGATAAGTCATTCTTGGTCTGAGGCTTGGCCTGATCAAAAGGTGCAGACTGGGATTAAGATTCCAGATAAGTGAAGCTAGTATCTGGGGAAAGGCCCCTTAAGTCCGCTGCGGCTGACGGTTGGAACCTCTGGTCTTTATTTAACCCGTGCGCAGGCAGCAGGATTCGTTTCTATTTCTGCTCAGTTTAGTGGACAGCCTGTCTCCCTAATGGTTTGAAATATAAATACTGTGCACACCAAAGTGAGGTATTTCCCCCACGCCAGGCCAGAGCTAGTTGCTGACTCTCCTCCGGGGAGGGAAACTCTAAATACCACGAATGTTTAGTTAAAACAAAGAAAAGGGAAGGACAATTTTATCTGCTCCTTGTCTGGGCCACCTAATGAAACTGACTGACTGTCTCTGGGTTGGGATAATCCTCACTTGCTGTTCTATGCAGCCTCTATGCTGCCAATGGATGTTTTGAAGGGATGTCATTTAAAACTGAGAAAATTATCTCAATCATCCAATTTAATACTTGCTTTGCCTGTGTGTGCCTAAATGCAATTTGGGTAAAACAGGTATAATTAGGGAAACAGTATAGCCTCAGAAGGATATACTCTGATAATTGATTGTGGAAAAGCTTGATTTACAAGACTCAGTCCTGATCAGGGTAGGGAAGGAACCCCAGGAGAGAGTCCGCGATGTCCTGCCAGAAAATACAGATGTGCTTGGATCAAGAATAAGAGTAAAATAGCATCTGCCTTTCCACATGCTTAGGGAGTTTAATTCCCTTTAAGAAACTAAAGGGCTTCCTCTTGTTGAAGCAAATTCTGGAACAATCTCAGCTAAGCTTATAATCCTTGTTTGTCATAGGACCAGAGGCAGAAAAACACAGTTCCCAGATTTCTTCGTCAATGATGTTGCGTCTCAGATTTCCCCCATAAATCTACTCAGAAATCGACAAAGCGATGACAATCACCGAGTCCCCAAATACTGCCACCACAGAGCTTGAAGATCCCCTTTGGAGAAAGTGTCTACTCTAGACCAGGAGAGAAGCTAGCTGACACTCAGGCTGGAGAAATGGTTCGGCCGGAACCACCAACTGCTCTCATGATGTCAAGTCATTAGCTTGCAGCTGTATGATTTGTATTTTTTCCCTTGATAGCTTGAAAAAAAAAAAAAGACATATATTCAGAGCTTTCTATTTCCAACAGTTTCTGAATGCCACCAGGAGACCGATCCCCCAAGAGCACATTTGGAAAGTGTGTCAGGAAACTAAATAAAGACAATGTCATAGCCAATGCTCTATAAAGGAATAGATGGTCCCACTCAGCTGTTCAAAAAGACATTAAGTCTTCTCTTATGTGAACCCACATCCACGGATCTCTTCTTATTTTGAAGTAGAATTCAGAAGTCATTTCATTTCATTTCATTAGATATTTCAGTAAGTTCCAGAATTCATTTAAAGCCCAAGGCATGAACAGCAACGTAATCCCACCAATAAAAGAATTATTTAAAAACACCACCTTTTGAAAAAGGAAATTTTCCATTGTCTTTTTTCAAAACCGCTATTTCTGGTAGAATAGTTCCTTTAAAATTATTTCGAATCCTATGGTCAGAGGTGGGGAAGATGGGGCATTGGCTGGAGATTTTGTGAATTTTCGTTGGTTCTTGGTGCAAATGGCAGGTACATTATTTTCTTAAAATGTAAATGGTGTTGATCCATATTTAACATGACCACACATCAGTAGCTTTGCCACGGGGGAACTGCAGCAGGCATGCTTAAAACCATCAATGAAAACACCATGTCATCTGAGTTAAGGGAATTTGACGTGTTTCTTCTTTCTATTCCATTTGTTTTCTATGGATCAAAAACCTGGATGTGTTACTAGTAAGCACACAGATCTCTAAACCCTGAAATAAACAAAATGTCTTTGCCGAGTGATTCAGTGTTAAAACTGGTGGGAAAAGTGTAATGAAGAAAATGAGCAAAATCTATGAAAATGTTACAAAATAAATGTCACCAAAATAGCCCACCAGCTTCTGCTATGTGATGGTCGAAAATAAACAAGCCTGTGATGCATTTTTTTTCTTATGAAGACCAAGCTGAAATCATTAATATTGATTGCTTAGTTTACTTTGTTGGCTGTTGGTGAGAACATATATGCATGAAACACACACACACACACACACACAGAGAGAGAGAGAGAGAGAGAGAGAGAGAGAGAGAGAGACCTATTTTATTTATTTCATCCGTCAGGGTTTCTCATGTTTCTATTTGGAAATCAACACTGAAATCCGGCACAGGCATTTCAACAGTAAACGACAGGGATCTCAGTCCTCTTTCCCCAAGCCAGCTACATTTCCAGTTGTTTCTCGGAGTGCTCAGGAAACAGAACCAAGATCCGTGGGAGCTCCTCCAACAACACATCTAATTAAAGCACCCACAAGAAAACTGGCATTATTTTTACTGCTCACCATGGTGCTGGCTGAGCGGACGGTGGGCTCGATCTAAAGGTTGGAGCACTGAATCCAGTTACAAGGGAATTCATTTCTTAAATAGGCGTCTGCACCTGGGTCAGGAGCTCAGTAAACACTGCTCAATCGATTTCTCAGTTTAGAAGCAGTAAACACGTGGCGAAAACCCCCAGAAAGCCAACACTCCTGGCTTCCTCTGGCACAGATGGTTATCAGCACTCTGAGACCGCTCCTGTCTTAACTCCTGGGAACGTGCCTCTGTTTAGATAGCGTCTAGGGATTAACTGGCAAGAAGCTCTCTCCTGATACTGGTTTCTTCCGTCCAGGGCTGACAAGCGAGTGCCATGCCCACCACTTCGCAGTGATATTCTTGGGGCTGAGAGCGGCCAGCAGACCGGCCTTCCTTGTCCTGCAGTAGCACACCTCCTTGCCCTTCCTGGGGACTAACATTGTGGTTAGAAAGGAAAACAATGGCCCTCAGTGCCACACTGGAGAATGGTAACAGGGAGGAAATGGCAGAGACACAGGAAGCTTGGGAGAGTGGGTTTCTTACACAAACAATCCCAGGGAGAAACAGATGGTTGAAACAAAGGTGATACTAGAGGAAGCAGCCGGGCCACAGGAGAATGTGGTCTGGGAAGTGGGCAGAGCCATGCTCCTCTGTGCTGGTGGCAACTTGGGCTGACCCAGTCTTCGGGGGGCTGCTGAAGTGTGAAACAGTGGAGAGCCCTCCTCCCAAAGGACATCCTGACCCCCATGGATTTGTCTCCCCTTACCACATGGCAGAGGGCATGTCCATCCCTTCTGCTCTTCGTGGGGACTTTTCTGGAAGTGCCTAATCAATAGTTCCCTTCTTGCCCTAAACTTTTCACCCTGGGGATCTGATCACTTACGATGATGCTCTGTCCTTCCAGGCTTACTGACATTCCTTGTCTGGGCTATTCACCTCCATTCTTACAATGCTTGGATGACACCTTAGTTAGCAACCTGCACACTCCGTTAATGCTTGTTTGTGGGCTTCAGCACATGGCCAGCCCTTGCTGGACACTCAGTAGAAGAGCACTGATTTGAAGTCAATGCACTCGCCACCTGGATCCTTGCTCCAGACAGACCCCTCTGACCTTTGGACTCCCCAGGACACTTCATTCCCAGGACCCCTAGTCTCAGTCCCTTGACTAATTCAATCGTTCTGTTAATTTTTTTTCTTCTTTTCCAGAACTCCTAAATAAGTGGTCAAATAGCGTTCTGGTAAAGTCATGGGAAACTCTCTGTCCACTCCACTGTCAGTAGAGTCCTGCAGGATCTCTTTTTCCTCTGTGGAGTTAGGCTTGGAAGAGCCATCCCAGTCTCCCGTCAATGAAAGGGACTCAGAGAGGAAGAAGCATCTCCAAAGGTGAGCTGGGAGGAAGTCTAGCAAGCAAGTTGTAAAGGCAACAGCACTATACAGATTACCCTGTCCCTTCTAAGTCACCACCATTAAAAACACAGCTGAGAAGGTGGCCCCTACTGCACTAGATTAGCACATAAAACTCTCCTGGGTTCGATCCCTATAATTTAGGTAGGCAGGGACACTTGTAATCCCAGCATTTTAGAGGCTGAGACAGGAGAGTAATGTATGTCCTTGTGCATGAATGCATATGTGCATACGTGTGTGTGTGTGTGTGTGTGTGTGTGTGTGTGTGTGTTATTGTTTTCTCAATGTAATATTTGTAAAAGTCCTCCAAGAAAGTAGATGGATCATTGAAGACTGTGCTTTCAGAGTGAAAGGAAAGGCTAGTTGAGTCCTGGAGAATGTATTTCAGAAAGGGCTGACAGAGAGAGGATTTGGCTTTTAGGGGACGTTTCCCTTAAACCCTAGAAGTTGTATATATATAGTTAGTTAGTTAGCTAGTTAGTTAGCCATTTCCTCCTTCAGACCTTGTGATTTCCCCTTAATTGTGCCCTATCACTCAGTGACATCTTCAAACACATTCAACTTTGTTAGGAGAAAGCAAGAGGTAGAGAAATAAATGGAAATCAGGTGTAACTCATATCCCTGTGTCCTCTCACTAGGCTGTTATAAAGGAAACAGCACTATACAGAGATCTTCAGTATCTAGCATCCGGGAGCAAGGTAAAGCAGGAGGGAGCCCCTTCAACTCAAGGAACAGGGCTCAAATATATGACTTGAAAGTACATGTGAGACAGAGAAAAGTGAATCTAGAGTGATGGGACAGAGGCCATGAGTGCCTCAGGTTCCTTGTGTGATTGAATACATGTCCCTCTCATTAAAGAAGTCCATGGACAGATACTCAGATTTTGTGTTACCCAAGAGATCAACTTAGTAGGTGGGAAGATTGATTCGGGTTCACAATTTCAGATCTTTCCTTCCATGGTCAGATGGCTCCATCACCTTGACCCTGTGGTCAAGAGAGCAGCACACAGTCAAGAAGCTGTGGTAGATCAGAGCTGCTCACCTCAGAGCATCCAGAAAGCAGACAGAAAACAGGAAGTGGCCAGGGATATGATACCATCCACAGGAAGGGCTCTAGTGACAGGCATCTGCCAACCAGAGCCCATCTTCTAATAATGTTGCCAAATGATGACTCCATCGAGAATTAATGCCCTAATGAGGATGAGGTCCTCATGGTCCAATTACCTCTCATGACTGATCTAGAACTGAAGACACAAGACTTTAACAGAGAAGATTTTAGAGGACAGTTGATACACAAACCATAAGTGTTCTTGTGGACAGGGATAACCCTTTTTATGTCCCAAGTCACGGTAGACCAGATGTACCTTTTAAGGCATTTCTTCCCATAATCCTCATAAAAAATAAAAAGTGTCAAAACCACCATGTAAGTGACAGTGAACGACAACAGACAGACTTTGAAGACACAGGCTTCTACATGGACAAATGTCCTCATGCCTTATAGTTTCTGAACTAATAGGAACTACTAACGAAAGCTCCAATGATGTTTGACCACAAAGGATCACAGTTGCCAAGGTGTAGCTGTAGTGTTCCTCAGATTTTAATTCTGTGCCTGCCTTATATCATGACAGCTACAATCCTTGTCATTTACTTTCCTGGGTGTCTCTCACTTTGCTGTTTCAGTCCTAACAATCATCTAACCCTCACGTTTGTTTTCATTGTAACACTATTATAAACAGTGTTTCTAATTTGGTGTTGACCTTAATTAAATCAGATTTTTACCCATAATTAAATCAGATTTAACCTTTAAACCAGATAAAAATCAAAATGGGCTGCCCAGTGAAGGTGATTGATTCCCTGAATGTTTAGGAGTTGTTGGATATGGAGGATGCTGAGGAGAGATTTCTTTAGAATTTTGGAATATATGGCTAGTAAAATCCTTTCCTGTTGCTGAGATTTTATGGGAGAGATAAGGTAATATATAAGGTGATATAGTCACATGTATTTAATGTGTAACTATCCACTTCTATGGGCTGTTGTATAACACCACCCTGTTTATGAGAAAAATTGACTCAGTTGCCTGGTAGGGTTGTTCTACTTACATATTCTTTCCCATTAAGCTTTATATCTCTTTCTTTAAAATCATGTTTTCTCTGTTTCTTTTTGTTATGGAACCATGTTTCTTTAGATAGCTCAGGCTGGCCTCAGCACTCATGATCTTCCTGCCTCAGCCTCCAAATACTGGGAAGGATCAGAAGTCATGCACCATCATTTAAAAACCAGCAAGTTTTATATTTTCCTTATGGATATGACTCTGTTTTCATTGTCCTCGAGTCTTCCAAAGTTACAATTCTTATAAAATGGAGTCTCTGGATCACTGAGCAAATGCTGGACCACACTGGCTCTTCAACTCCTATGGCAAGAAAAGAGTCAGAGCAGCTCTCTCTGAGGACTAGAGAGATGAATGGTTAATGGGCTGGCCATGCAAGCTTGACAAAGGGAGTTTGGGTCCCCAGGACCCACACAATTGCGGAGTGGGTGTGGAGACCCAACTGTAAAGTCTGTGCTGGGAAGACAGAGACAGCAGATGCCCTCAACAAGGTAGCTATATAAACTAGCAATATCAGTGAGTTCAATTGAGAGACTGTCTCAGTGAGTAATGTGGAGAGCAACCTAGGGTTTCTACACAGACATGTGTATACATGTTCCCACACACATGTGAACAGGCAAACTACACATACTTTCACATCATACATACATGGTGGGGGAGAAAGCCTATGAGTTAGACCAACGCTGGGAGTGATACTTGATGTAGACATTTCCTTAGTGATGGGACCTGGGTTTGATTCCCAGTACCATGAAGGGAAACACATAAGGTAGACTCTATAGAATGTTTTAAAAGAGGAGAATCAGAGAATATGTATTCAAGTCATCTTGAGTGAGTTTTAGGACTCTACTCACAGACCAGTGAATTTCCTTGAATTGAACCTAGGAAATGCTCTTATTTTTCTCATCTCCATAACCAGTACTGTCAGCTCTGTTACAGGCACCAAGTTCCAGAGCAAGTATTGGCCATGTGAGGTCAACATCCACTTCATAGTTTTGTCCTCAGAAAATAGAATTTTATTTAATAGTCATATATGCATATCATGATCAAATCTATCCCCCCACTATCTCCACTTCAATACACCTCCTCTTTCCTACTTTTCCTTCCTAACTTCATGTGCTTTCTTTAAAAAAAATATACTATGTTAAAAATACCCACTGGGTCCATTTAGTGGTGCCTGTATGTGCATGGATGTGGGGCCATCCATTAGTGCATAGGTAGCTGCTCAGGGACTGTGCCCCTAAAAATGACTGACTCTCTTTCCCCAAGTAGACATCAGTTACCAAAGAGCCTCCAATGGGGTAAGATTTCATGAGCCATTTCCCAACCTGTGCTGGGATTTTGACTAGCCTGATCTTGGGCAAATTTGGGGCCCACAGCACCAACTGCTGTGAGTTCTTATTTACAAAGATCATTTCATGTCTGGTTCCATTACTTCTGGCTCTTACAACCTTTCTGACCCTTCTGTCATGATGATGGCCAAGATTTGGGTACAGGATATGTGATATAGATGTCTCATGTAGAAGAGAAAACTTTACTTCACTCTTATGCTCTGAGTGTTGACTGGTTATGGTGACTGTATCAGTGTGCATCTCCTGCAAATGAAAGCTTCTCTGATGTGAGTTGATAGATATACTACTCTGTAGTATAAAGATAAGGATGTAAAGGGTTATTTATAAGTATGTCCACATAGCAGAATAAAAATACTGGGTTCTTACCTAGGGCCTGTGACATATCTAGCCTTGGGGTTTGGGCCCAGTTAAAAGTACCACACATGGATTCCATCTTGTAGAACAGGGTGTAAGCCAAAGTAGAAAATTGTTGGTTACTCCCACAATATTTGTACCATTGTTACGCCAGGGAACATATCTTGTCAGGACAGTGATTATTGAACTCACAGTGTTCACAATCTGGATAAGACTGTTGGGGATTTTTCTACACTAGTGGAATGCATAGAACCTTCCAGCATTATGAAAACTCACTGGAAGGAATGACACTTCCAGGTCAGTACCAGATGGATTTCTCAATGTCCTCTTACTCAGGTATGTGGTGTTTTCAGTAATAGGGTCTTACTCTTGAGATATGGAGGGTAACTTCTTGTTACTTTTATATTGTGATAAAACACTATAACCAGGGTAATGTATAAAAGGAAGCATTTACTTTTGCTTATGGTTTCAGAGAATTAGCGTCCATGATGGTGGTCCATGAAGGAACAGCTGAGAGCTCACTGTTGATCCACAACCATGGGTCAGAGATTGAGCACTGGGAATCACAGGAGTCTTTTGAAACCTCAAAGCCCACTCCCAGTGATGCACCTTCTCCAACATGTTCACATCCCCTAATCCTTCTCAAACAATTCCACCAACAAGGGACAAAGTATCCAAATCCACGAGCCTGTAGGGCCATGAGGACGACTTTCATTCAAACCACCACAATAACCAAGAGCAATGGCGATAGCCTGTAATGACTGGAGGGTTGTCTATAGGACCCTACTGACCAACAATTCAGAAAGAGATAACTCATACATGGCACTGTGGGGGTTTAGTGGACAGAACAGGGAATATAGGGGAGGCATTGTTTCCCTGTTATAGGATAATCTTATTTAAACAAAAATGTAGTGTGTGTGTGTGTGTGTGTGTGTGTGTGTGTGTGTGTGTGTGTGTGTATCTAAGAAGCTTTTATGGTAGTAAGTTTCCATATGACATTTTTCAAAAGTCTTTAGTATGAGCTATTCTTTCCTGGACTTTTCTATTCCTCCTCCACTCCATTTAACCCTTCCTGATCCATTAGTCCTCTTTATCCTTTCAATCCACCTGTGTTCTGCCCCTCTTTAGTTGAATCCCCTAATGGCTTCTTACAAGTTTCCTAACTTACATTGGTATTCCAAATCTCTCTCTCTCTCTCTCTCTCTCTCTCTCTCTCTCTCTCTCACACACACACACACACACACACACACACACACACACACACAGCTACAATGTCATCATCCATGTATGAAAGAAAACATGTGGCTTTTGTCTTTCTGGGTTTGAGTCCTCTTACTCAGAATAGCAATGTCCAGCTCTATCCATGTACCTGAGATTCTCACAGTTTCATTTTTCTTTACAGACGAGTAATATTCCAGTGTGTAACTATACAACATTTTCATGATCCATTCATCAGCTGATGGACATCTAGGCTGTTTTCATTTCCTGGCTTTTATAAATAGAGCAGCAACAAATGTGGTTAAGCAGATATCTCTGTAATGGGATACAGAGTCCTTTGGGTATATACTCAAGAGTGGTATAGATGGATCTATGACACATCTATTTCTGGATTTTTGAAGAAAACTATGATTCTGTAATGGTTATGTCAGTTTCACTCCCACCAGCAGTGGATAAGTGTTCCTTTTCCCTTATATCCATGGGCATTTGTTATCATTTGTTTTATCGATCTTAGCCATTTTGATTTGGGTAATATGGATTCTCAAAGCAGTTTCAATTTGTATTTTTCTCATGGCTAAGGATTTTGATCATAAAAAAAATGTCTTGGCCATTTCTGTTTCTTCTTTTGAAAAATATTTGTTTAGTTTTGGGGTGGTTTGAATAGGGATGTGTAGCAGGAATCTCAAAAGTTCTTATTAATAAAATCAAACCTGAGGCCAGTTATTGGGGTGAATTCTGGAAGATCAGAGAACCAGAACAAGCCACAGCTTCCTGACCTTGCCAGTTCCTCAGCTGATCCTGTTTCCTCAGACTGGAAGCCTCTCAGTCTTCATCCAGAATGAATCTCAGATGAACTGTTGCTCAAAAGCCTGAAAGCTTTTAGTTTCTGGTCCTCATGCCTTATATACCTTTCTCTTTCTGCTGTCACTCCCTGGGATTAAAGGCATGAGTTCAAATCCTTGAACATGTGGTTTTCTGCCTCTGGAATGCTAGGATTAAAGGCATGTGCTACCACCACCTATCCTCTATGTTAAATATTGTGGCTGTTCTGTCTCTGACCCCAGATAAGTTTATTAGGGTGCACAATATTTTGGGGAACACAATACCACCACAGGGATGGCCCCCATAAACTCATATGTTTGAATGCTTAGTCATCAGGTAGTGGCATAACTTGAGAAGGATTAGGAGGTGTGGTTTTTCTGGAACAGGTGTGGCCTTTTTGGAGGCAGTATGTCACTAGGGGTTGCCTTTGAAGTTTCAAGAGCCCAAGCCAGGCTTAATATCTCTCTCTTCTTGCTGCCTTTGGATCCGGATGTAGAACTCTCAGCTTCTTCTCTAGTACCATGTCTGTCTGTGTGCTGTCATGCTTCCTGCTGCGCTATTAGACTAAATCTCTGAAATTGTAAATTAAGTACTTATGTTTATAAGAGTTGTCATGATTGTAGTGTCTCTTCACAGCAATATAACACTAGCTAAGACAAGTTTCATGCCCTAAGTTTTAATTGAGTTGTTTGCTTTCCTAGTGTTTAGTTTTCTCCCCTCTGTATAGATTAGACACTAATCCTCTGAAGATGAATATCCAATTACCATTATTTTTTTAGACTGCTTCTTCACTCAAATGATGATCTTTGCTGGGCAAAATTCTTTAATTTCATGAGATCCCAGTTGTCAGTTGTCCATCTTAAATGCCCATGGTACTGGAGTCGTGTTCAGAAAGTCCTTTCTTGTGCCAATGAGTCACAGCCCTACTTCCTCCTCTCTGACTCTACAAAAATGGAAAAGGGAGGAACACTCCAAAAATCTTTTCATCAAGTCAATGCAACTCTGAAATTCCAACCAGACTAAGGCCAATTTTTTAAAAAAGAGAAAGTTATTGGTTAATCTCTCTGATAAACAGATATACAAAAATTCCCAATAAATACTTGCAAACCAAATTCTACAGCACATCAAGAAGATCAGGAAAGTTTCATCCTTAAGGAACAGGCATGGTTCCACATGTATAAATCAATAAATGCCATCCATCACACCAAACGACTAAGACTAGAAATCACACAATCATCTTATTAGATACAGAAAAGACTCTGACATCATCCAACATCCCTTCCTGATAAGAATTTTTGAATGGCTGGGGCTATAGGGTATATATCTCAACACACTAAAGGCAACGTGCTACAAATCCACAGCAAATATCATGCTAAGTGGAGAAAAAAACATGAAGCATTTCCACTAAAATTAGGAAAAAGACGAGATGTCCACTGTCTCCGCTCCTGCTCAACATAGTGATTGCAAGTATTAGCTAGCAGTAAGACAAGAGAAGGAGATAAAGGGGATTCAAATAAGGAAGGAAGAAGTCAAAAGAATTCTTATATGAAGATATGATTCTGTGCAAAAAGGTCCTAAAGACTTCACCAGGAAATTTCTACGTCTGATAAATGCATTCAGCAATGTAACAGGATACAAAATTATCGCATAAAAATCAGTAGCCTTCCTATATATCAATGACAACCACAGAGAAAGAAATCAATGAAATAATTCCATTCACAATAGTCATAAAAATCTTGGTGTAAATCCAAAGGAGGAAGTGAAAGAGTTGTACAGTGAGAACTTTAGAACACTGAAGAAGATGAAGAAGATAACTGCTGTGGGATGCTCTGTATGTCAAATGTGTTGACTTGATTGGTTAAAATAAATAAAGTGCTGATTGGCCAGTAGCCAGGCAGGAAGGATAGTATAGGCGGGACAAGAGAGAAGAGAATTCTGGGAGGTGAAAGGCTGGGGTGGACAGACACCGCCCGCCATCGCCATGACAAGAATGTAAGGTAATGGTAAGCCACGAGTCATGTGGCAAAGTATAGATTTATAGAAATGGGTTAATTTAAGATAGAAGAAGTAGATAACAAGAAGCCTGCCACAGCCATACAGTTTGTAAACAATATAAGTCTCTGTGTGCTTTCTTGGTTGGGTCTGAACAACTGTGGGACTGGTGGGTAAGAGAGATTTGTCCTGACTGTGGGCCAGGCAGGAAAACTCTAACTACACATAACAGAAGATGGAAAGACCTTCCATGTTCATAGATCAGTAGGGCTGACATTGTGAAAAGTAGCAAACATTTTTAAAAATAGTTTTTTACTCTTTTTTTCCCATTCCAAATGTTAATGGTGATTCTTTATTTCTTCAGACTGTTATCTTGCACTCTGTGTTTATTGGATAGCAATCACACCTTTGAAAGATTTCTTTTGCACAGTAACGTGGACACTGTATACTGTTGTGGATTGGTTGGTTTGTCTGTGTGAAGATCCCCCGATTTTCCATTTAACCTAAGTGGCCTAGTGCAAAAGGCCACTTAGGTTAAATGGAAAGCACGTGTAGTTCATGAAGTTTCCTATATTAACAAGCACATATCTTGACATAAAACTGACCAGTGGGCTTGGTTCCAAGCAGCCTTGGGCTGACTGCACAGGAAGGCAATCTTTAGAGGGTTTTTTGTTTTTATTTTTAGGTTTTTTTGAGACAGAGTTTCTCTGTGTAGCTTTGTGCCTTTCCTTGATCTTGCAATGTAGACCAGGCTGGCCTCGAACTCACAGAGATCCCTGGCTCTGCCTCCCGAGTGCTGGGATTAAAGGAGTGTTTTATGTTTTGTTTGGAAGGTTTGGAAGCAGCATCTCCTGAGGTAGCCCACTCTACCCTGGGACTTGATGTCCTTAGCCTCATAAGTGTTGGGACCACAAGCCTCAGCCACCGTGCCTAGTGCAAAGGCCTTCTAGCTGCCTCCCTCTCTATTTCTAGCCTGTGAGCTGTACCCGGGTAAGTGTGTCCCATGAAAGGATCTACGTGGCCCAGACAGCCTCAAACAAAATTTCTCATGGCTCTCCAGTATGGACAGGAGATGAGCCTCTGAGACTAGGAAGGGAGCACTGTCATAAGAAGGGCTTGACCATTTAGTCCCCCCCACACACACTGCTCCACTCCCCTTCCCCCACTACATTTCTTTTCAGAGAGCAGCAAGTTCTTCTTGGGTTATCACAGAGTTCCACCTCTTTCTACCGTTTGCCTGGAAAGTAGACAACTGTTTTCATTGTCTTATCAGTGTCCCAGGAAAGGGGAAAGGAGCTCTGGCCGCTATCTGCACCTTGCCTGGGGACAATGAAATGCTGAAAGCAGGCTCCAGGGCTGGGGCACTATCCCTTCAGGCCCACAGGGTGTCTGCAAGGATCCAGAGGGAGGGGTTGGAGGAGGGACTGGGCTTAGCCTGTGAAAACATAATAGCCCCTGGGGTGGGCTGCTAGAAGCAGGAAGGGTGTGGGCAGGATCTGAGCCCAGCTGCTCCCTGCCTCCCCTCCCCACAGCCTTTGATCAGTGGGCAAATGGCATTTTGTGCCCTGAGATAAATGCCTGGTCAGAGGGTGTGGGTGGCTGCTGAGGAGGATAAGGATTAAAGATGAAGGTGTTTTATAGCCTGCCTTAAGGATGTGTGCTTCAAACCTGGGGTCGGGGATGCTCAAGCTATATGAGAACAGAAAGTTTTCCCATGCATGCATTCACTCAGTCATCAAACATTTGCTGGAGTGTAGTAAATCCCAGGCGCCACACTGCATATGGCGCCAGGTATGATGGAGTAACACCCAAGCTGCTTCCGGTCTGGCAGGGTGCCTCTCAAAGAGTTACTGAGATGTCAGAAATTGCAGGGGTCTTAAGAGGTGGGGGCCCTTTGTAGACTTTAACATTTTCCCTTTCTAGAATCTGATATTTGCTACCCCCAGCCCTCTTTTTCTGACTTGAGATGTGCACCCTGCAGCTGGGAGTAATTGGTGAGCTTTAGGCTCGTGAACTAGGTGGACGTGAGATAAACAAAACTGAGGGATACCTCCACCTAGTCTGAAAGCAAAGGGCTCATGCGCAAACAATCCAAGCTTCCAGACAGAGAGAGAGAAAGAGAGAGAGAGAGAGAGAGAGAGAGAGAGAGAGAGAGAGAGAGAGAGAGAGAGAGCCACAGGACAGGAGGAGATATTGAATAGTCAAGAGGTCCATTCCAGCCCTGATGATGGTGGTGATTATGGGCAATGCATGCCTCTTGTAGAAGGCGTTGATGGCATATAGGATGGAATTTCCACGAGCCATAATGCTGGGCTCAAGATAATTCTTACATAGTGTCAAAACAAAATGAACCATGAAAAAAAAAAAAAAAAGACAGGGTATGGTTCAGTGTTTAAGAGCTTACTATGCGAACATGAGGATTAGAGTTCAGATCCCCAGAATCCACACATGAAGATGGAGACAAGATATTCCCTGGATGAGATGACTAGGGAGACTAGCAACATCAGGGAGTTTGGGATTTGATTAAGAGGCCTTACCTCATTGCATAAAGAGGTAGCATGTGGGAAGACAATTCCCCAAATCAACTTTGGGCCTCTACAGGCACTCACACCCACATGTACCCATATCCACAAGCATGTGTGCCCCACACATGCAAACATGCATACACACATGCATACCACATGTACACATACATATACATATAAAAATAGAAACAGAAAAAAGTATGAAAAAAAAAACCAACTAACTAGCTGATTAAGCTAGCTAGATGCAATGCAATTGATTTTTATTTTTATTTGTTTAAATCTACCCAAATGACTCATTCTGTATTTTGGTGGGTGGCAGCACAGATTTGGTTAAGGTTTTTTGTTTGGCGAATATTGTTTCTGTCATAACTTACTAATTGAAGTATTTCATACCATGTAGCCAGTTTATATTCCTGCATAAGGTTTGGTACAGTTATATTAGTGACAGTATTTACTTTTATCAAGACTAAAATCTGCCAACCCAGGCACTTGGCCATGCAATGTACAGGTTGATTTCAGTGTCATGCACTTGTGACAGTGCAGATGGGTGCCTGATGTGGCAGCTTTGCTATTCGGGATTTTGAGTTATCAAAGTTTCTGAGAGCGGAACATGTTCCATCTTCCCGAAAAGTGGATCTGGCTTTTGTCTTTTATTTTTCCAAGAGATGTTTGTCTTGTGTCTGTTTGAAGTTGACTGTGGGAGATGCAGATGGCTGCATGATTTCATTCTGAATGAAGTCTCACACTTCTGAAACAATTAGAAAGGGCTGTGGAGAATTACATACAATTAGTACCATCCAGAAGGTCGTCTAGGCACAGCCTCGACCACTTAAATACTAGTTACTTGCTTAACAATATCGCTATTGCCCCTCGATGGTATGAAAGCTGTATATCTCTGGGCAGTTTGTCTAATATTCTTTCTTAGCTGTGCGTGTGCGTGTGCGTGTGCGTGCGTGTGTGCGTGTGTGTGTGTGTGTGTGTGTGTGCGTGCGTGCGTGTGTGTGTGCACTGTCAGGGGTTAACTTTAAACTCTCACACATACTGTATTCAGTCTGCCAAGCTGCATGAGGCCTTATTGAAACTGGCCACTTTGTTTTCATCTACTAAACTTTTATCACTAGACTTCTCTAGACTTTTTCAAGTATTTGTTTTGATATTTCATTCTATGCAGGAACTAGACATAATCACTAATAAATGTAAGGCTTGTAACTAAGACCCAGGGAGCCTTTCCTGGTTGGAAACCAAAATTCTGTCACATGCTGTAAATCCTCCTTATGGGATATCCTATTCTTACCTTGGAGTTGAAAGTCAGGATAAATCCTGCTGATTAAGAAAATCTTCCTAAAAGATACCCTGCATCCTCTTCAGAATTAAACTTTGTGCAGTTTCTTTTCTTTTTCTTGGTGCCAGTGGTAAAGTAGATCACAAGCATTTTTGGTGTTTCCTACAAGTATTTTTATTTTATTTTTTTATTGAAAAGAGAATTTTTTCCATACAATTTGTTTTTTGGTTTTTCAAGAAAGATTTCTCTGTATAGCCTTGGCTGTCCTGGAACTTGCTCTATGTAGACCAGGCTTTTTGTTGTTGTTGTTTTGTTTGTTTGTTTGTTTGTTTTGTTTTTTTCCAGACAGGGTTTCTCTGTGTAGCTTTGCACCTTTCCTGGAACTCACTCTGTAGACCAGGCTGGCCTCGAACTCCTAGATATCCACCTGCCTCTGCCTCCCAAGTGCTGGAATTATAGGTGTGCGCCACCACCGCCCGGCTAGACCAGGCTTTAAAACATTAAAACAGAAGTCTTTTTCCCAATTATTGTGATACAAAGTGGTGACAATTTATTTTTAAACCAACTAGTGATTATTAATAATAAATGTTAACTTGACAGTACAGCCAACAAACCAAAAGAGGTCTAGGTGCATATGAAACGCAGCTGAAGTTCTTCCACTGACATTATCCATTCTAAAATGGCCCAAAGCAAATCTGCTGTGTAAGTGTGCTTGAGAGAGCACACATACATTACCCAGATAATTCACTTTGTAGACCCAGAAAGGAAGAAACTCCTTTGCAGGCAGCATAACTGAGAGTTTCTCCCTCTTTGCTTTCTAAGGACTGGGACAACGTGCCTCCTTCCCAGACAGTCAGACGTGCTATAAAAAGTAACATCAGCCATGGGAATTATAAAGGGAGGAGGGGTCAGCTATAAACAGAGGTAAACATCTTCCTTTATGCAAAGCTGTCACTGAAGCAGAGACCAGCTCCTTGTTCCTGCTGTGGCCCTTCTTTCCTGTCCAGGGATGAGTGAAGCAGGGCTTTCCTGACTAAGTGGCCTGTGGTGAGAGGCTTAAATGAGGTGCAAAGTTGTCCTCGATGGACATAAGACCCCTGTCTCAGGGACAAAGGGGGAAAGTTCTGCCTTTGTTACCACTCTATCAGGGAGAGGGGAAAAGTCATGGAAAAACATCCACGGTACAAAGCCTCCACTTTGTGCTGAGAAACCCCAACCTTTGACATTGTCTCCCATCTTACTTACACAATGAAGATGATTTTTCGGAGTTTAGCAAAATTACCAGTAGGGTCACTTTAATACCCTGTGTTTATTTGGCGGTACACTCTCTATTTTCTACCTGTATGAGAACAAACATATTCAAACAACTTTGTTTAAACAAAAAGTTACTGAGGGAAGAGTAGCGTTTGTTTCTAACAAAGAAAGCCCTCGCTACAAAATGCTCTGATAGGACAAGAAAAAGACTTCATTCTAAGCCTTCAAAACACACTATAGATGCACAGGGTAGATCTATCACATATTTGTGTTATGTGTTATATTGTCCATGTGTAGTATATATAGTAAGCTTTACTTCATTCCTTCTATGTGTAAGCAGGTACAGCTGCTAGTCATGCTGAATTTTTCTAACTCCAAAATCCAATCATGTTTTCAACAGTGTATGATGCTTTAAGTTTGTGGGGAAGGTGGGGAATGGAGGGAAAAATGAAGAACACACACACACACACACACACACACACACACACACTGATAGAGGAAGGGAAGCAATTGTCTCTGTGACCTATGACCCAGGTTTCGAAGTGTAATTCCATAACATTAATAGACCGATTTTTGAGTCTTTGGACACTATTATTTCCCTTGCAGACCTCCAGTTACCTGAGTGAAAATCTCTTTTGTAAAGTAATCATGAATAGTAAGCTTTTTAGGATTTATTTGTATTTTCATTTGTATGTATGAGTGGATGTCTGTCACATTCATGAAGATGCCTATTAGGAGGGAAACAAAGGGGTCAGTTTCTCGGATGCTATAGTTACAAGGATTACAAAGATTGTGAGTCTCCTGATACTGGTGTTGTGAACTGAACTCAGGTCTTCTGAAAGAGCAACAAGTGTTCTTAATGGTTGAGCCATAGTTCCAGTTACAAAAAGTAAGCTTTGAGGTGGCTAAGTCCCAAGGACAGACAGCACAGCTTAATTTGTTATCCTATTTTTTCCTGAGGCTGAAGGAGTCTCCAAACACCTTTGCTGGGTCATAGCAGCAATACTTCACATTAGAATCCACCATCATCCATTCAACACATGGTACACTAGGCTGTACCAGGCACCATGCCAGATATGAAAGAACTCTTCCAAGGGCTTCAGGGAGCCTTAAATGCTTGAATTGAATTTTATTCTAGGCATATACTTCAATTATTACTTTGGAAGAACAGACATGCTGAGCAGTCACTGCACGCAATGTTTACAATTTTAACTCTTTAGCTGTGGCTGATGCCTTAAATTATACTCAGATTTTCTTTCTTCTTTTGCTCTTCCTTCCTTTCTTTCTTCCTTTGTTCCTTTGTTCGTTCGTTCGTTCCTTCCTTCCTTCCTTCCTTCCTTCCTTCCTTCCTTTCTTTCTTTCTTTCCTTCCTTTTCTTTGTCTTATAAACACAGCAAAATAGAATCTCCAACTGTCTCTGGATTTTTTTCTTTTTTACTTCTCTTAAATTCGATATTGATTAAGCACTGATACTTTATCAGTGCTTAAATGTTGTCTTAAACAGGATTACTATTGCTGTATAGAGACACTATGTCCACCACAACTCTTACAAAGGAAACCATTTAATTAGGGCTTGCCTTACAGGTTGTGAAGTTTAGTGCCTTAGTGGTGAGAATCAGGGAGGCACACAGGCAGACATGGTGCTGGAGAAGGAGCTGAGAATTCTACATCTGGATCTGCAAGCAGCAGGAAGTGAGACTGACACTGGGCCTGGCTTGAGCTTCTGAAGACTAAGGCCCTCCCCCTAATGACACACTTCCTCCAACAAGGCCACACCTACTCCAACAAGGCCACATGTCTCAACCCTTTCAAATAATGCCACTCCCTAGGAGCCTACGGGGGCCATTTACATTCAAACCACCACAAATATTTATTTAAAATTTTGGAAATGGCTCTTGTGGGTCGAAAGTATTCAAGACCCAGCCTAGGCAACACAGCCAGACATAGTTTCAGTAAACAAACAAACAAATAAAATTGGACTGCTTAATTGTCTCAGATTCAACTGTAAAAAACTATGCACAAGTGTTTTTCTCAGTTAAATATCATCAAGTCCACAGATCTAGCTATTTAGCACATGTCCTCTTCCTAATGCCATTGTGTGGCTGTGCAATAATAAATGATAGACTGTCCAGAGTTCCAGATGCTCACTGCATGTTTTGAATGTTTCTCTTTCAATCTTTATAAGGAAAAGGGATCAATTCTTACACATATTATTGGTGGTTCAAAATTTTTTGCAGTAAAATGTTTCTTGGAAGAATCACCTTAATTGAAGAGAATGTTGATATTGCATGGGAAGTTGTTCAAAAACTCTGCCATTTGTAAGGACTTATGTGGCCAAGTTAAGATTTTTTTCAAAGGTATATAAGAATACAGAAAAAGTTAAAACAACAAAAACAACTATGGAGGCCATTTTTAGTAATTTTCTAAACAAAATACTAGTTGCACTCAATGACTAATTTCCTAGTCCATGTTACCAATTAATTACATAAAACAAAGTTCTATCTTGTCTGTTCCTATACTGGGGCACAAACAAGTATCAAAACTGTGGTTCTGCATTATTGGTCTCTCCCACAGCCATGTCATGCTGGACAGAGCAGCCAAGTACTACAGAAGCCCTTTGTAACACAGTGCTGATTTCCATTTTCTGATAAAATGGAATCTTCAAGCCCAAATATGAAGCATGTACAGTAACTCAAGAAGTGTTCTATGTCACAACTGGACACTGTATAGAATCACCAGATTTTTCAACAGATATGTTCCTCTTTGTAATGATATTATCCAAGAATGTTCTCTCTGCTCCCAGACATGGGACTTCTCTGAACAAGAGCCTTCTGGACTTGCCTGACTCTGTGGGGTTTATCCTTTAACCAATGCACTAATTCTTCTTCAGTTCTTTAAAGAACACAAAGGAAACTCCACTTGGATGGTCAAAACTGAAAGCGTTGGTTTTATAAATATTCCTGTGGGAATGTTTTCTTGCTGTGGTCAATACTGAGAGTGGAGGACATCCTCAGTATCCATCATTGTTCTGTTCACACCACAGAGTAAATACAACTTCCTGTTCCCACAATGGCCAGACTTAAAGGAAAGAATAGGTAGGGATGAACAGCCAGACCAGCCACTGATGGCAGCATTTGAGTGGTAGTTATATGCTTGTGTCAAAAGCATATCTAGAGATAGGATGGGGTGTGAGAAAAGCCTTTATTAATGCAGTGACCTGTGTGAATAAAAGTTGTGACTCCAACATCACTGGTAGTTTAAATGCAGACTTTTCTATTAAAGATTGATAGAGATGCCATAGTTTTTGTCCCCTGAGCCAGATAATCAAATTGATGCAGATTCCAGTGTAGAAACTGATGATGCCTTGTTTTGTTTTGCTCTTTAGAGCATTAGTGTGTTGAATTTGCCTTTTTCTTTCCATCTCCTGAAGCTCTTTTGTAATTCCACTTGTTAGCCTTCAGTTCTGATGTTCTATGGCCCTTTTCTCCAGTGGGCAAGCCTGTTCTGTTTCTGAGAATACGTTCTTCTGTACTTTCTAATGCTCTGTGTCCAGAATAGATGAGGTTCTCTTGTGTAGATCCCAAATGACCTGATCTGAATTCTATCAGTTTTCACACTTGAGCCAGGCCTGCACCCTGAAACCAGGTCAACTGATGAACTTGTTATTCACTTCTTGTAGCACTGAACCGATCCCTATGGGTCACCACCCAACAAGACTGGGCACAGAGTTGAGTCTAAGTACTGATAAGAGCCTTGATCTTACTTACCCTCTCTCTCAGCTCCTTATATGAGACACTTTAAACACTCAGAGCTATTCTTCTCAATATCCTGCCAGTGCAAAAGCAAGTAAGACTTCAAACACATGTCCTGACAGGTGGGAAGGAAGGTATCCTGGCGCTTACCTGCATTTACAGTTGAAGCCAATGCTTTCCTTCTACAGTACAAATGTGTAGGGCAGGTATGCTTTCCTGGGGTAGCTGCTTAGTCAGGACTTAGTCCCTGTTCTTGAGTAAGTCTCTCCTTGCATCTATTCCCCTAATTATGAAGTGAAAATACAAACTCCATCCCAAAGGTCCTGGGGTTGACTGTCAGTGAAGTACCTTGGAATCCACTGCTGAAAGGTACTCAGCAGGTTCAAAGGGCCAGTAGTAGGGGTGGTTTATCATATTTATAAAGCAGCAAATCCTTCCCATGGGTGTAACATGACTCTTCCACAGACACTGAAAGGAACTTCAGATTCCTCTGTGCTGTCAGCTAAGCACTGTGCCAGCTGTTTACATGTACAGAACCCTGCCCATCCTCTTTTGATTCGTAGCATGTGCCAAGCCCAAGACAAAAGAACAGACGATTCACAAGTATGACTCATGTGAAAATTGAAACTTCGTGCTTGATTTTATAAAGGGCCTTGCTTGCTTTCTGTGGGTTAGAATAATTGGGAATACAGATAAACATTGTAAAATAAACATGAGCACAGAGTCAATAAAATAAATTGGGATCAACTGTTAACTGATGAATCCAGTGGATAAATGTGGAAACTACAGGAATCTGTTATTTCACTTTTCCCAATTGCATTGTTTTAAATTAATTTTAAAACTTTAATCTATGCTTTTATTAGTTTTAACAAGGGATGAGTGTGGCAATGAGGGGTGTGATTGAAGAAATGAAGGAACTGAGAAGAGGTGGAAAGGGCATGTGGCCAGCATTATGGATGAAGGACAGAAGAAGGGTTGGAAAAAGCCCAGTAGAAGAGATGACATTACAAGGGAGAGGGAGGAAAGAAAGGTGACATTCATCATGTGCCAGGCATGATGCTAAGCTTCTTACACAGAATGTCTCATTTAATCCTCGTAGTGACTTTGCAAGATAGGCATTAAGATTGCTTTCGCTCTGTTGAAGATGAACGTTTTTGTCATTTTTCCCAGGTAATGGAACCAGTAAAGCACAGAACCAGAATCTCTACGCAGTTTCACATGACTCCCAGCCATGACTTTAAACCACACCCTGGCGCCATTTAACAAAGCTAGAAAGTATCATTGGGTTCCTTACTGTGTCCAGTGAGTAAGGACACCCACAGAGTGCTATTGGTTTTCATCATTGCCTGGTGTGTTTCTTCCACTTGGACGTGGCTATGTTCCTTTCTTAAATCATGTTTTGACTGAAAATGAGCCCTTTAAACTCTCTATATTCTGTTTCAGATAAGATGTTGTTTACAAAAATATGGATGTATCAAATATAACCCATGGGAACCCTCTCATCAGCCACAAAAAGGTCATGACAACATCAGTGTAAAATCTGAGGATTTTAGAAAAATTTGGCATAAGAAATAAGGTATGAGCAACACTAATGAACTCAGGAGGCTGCATTTCTGTTTGTGTGTGTGTGTGTGTGTGTGTGTGTGTGTGTGTGTATAACAACAATAAAGAGAAAGATGTTGTGAATTGAGAGGGAATAGGGGGCAGCAGAAGATGTAAAGGGAGAGAGGATGGGATAGAAATGATGTAACTAGAGTATCATGTAGGAAATTGTAAAAAAATAAAATAAAATATAAAGGAAAAATAAAAGGTTTTTTGTTTTTTTTTTTAAAGAAAATAAGAAGAGGAACTACTCATTTGAGTCATACCCTAGGAAAGACTAGCTCTCTGGGGATGTCTGGGAGGAGACACTGTCAGGACGGATGGGACATGGTCAGCTTTTCCTGGTCATGTCTTTCTTCCAGTATCAGCTTGCTGTAAGTCTCCAGTAAGAGATTTTGATAGGTACTGGCTCTCCCTTGGCCTCCTTGGACCTCTACATTAACATCATAAGTGCGGGTGCTTGCTGCTCTCTGGGTCACAGCTCTCTGTGTCTCAGAACTTGGTCTCAGTTTCCTGCCTGAAGATGCCCCTCATGCAGCCTGCACTGTAGGTGCACTGGAACCCACATTTCTCCCTGCTTTCAGGACTGCACCAAGATTCCTCTCTTCTCTTATGACCAGTAAGATGACTGAAGGCAGAGTTCCATAGTTCTTCTTCTTCCATGACCCCATCTTGCTTATGGCCTGAGCAGAGTCAGTAAAGGCCAAGTAACACAATGTTTGGACAGGGATTGATACTTTGTTGTTAATTTTTCATAAATCCAAAACTGGCAACAAAGTTTTTTTTTTTTTTTTAATGTTGCTTTTCAATTTTTTTTTCTTAATCTTCTTGCCTGAAGAGTTCTGGGGTTATAGGCATGGACCAACCCTTATAGTAGCATTTTATCACATTGTTTTAAAGTGACTTTTGCTCTTTAACATTTTGGTAGCACATGTGCTCTGGTTTAGACATAATGTCCCTTACACATCCATGTGCTTGAATATTTTGTCCCTGATGCTGTTGTGAAGGGCTGTGAACCCTTTCAGAGTTGACCTGATAGAAGAAGTGAGTCACTGGAGAGCAGGCCTTGAGGATTAGATCCTGCCCTGGATCAGGCCCAAGCTCTCTCTATTTTTTGATCTACTGATATGTGAACAAACAAAACCTCAAGATCCTGATGTCACAGGCCAAGATCCAGCTGCCATGTCTACCACTGCCATCATGAGCTGCATCCCCTGAGCTGTGAGTCAGAATAAACCCGTACTCCATTAAACAGCCTCTGTGATACTACAGCTACAGATCTCAGATGCACATGGGTGAAGTGTGACAAATCACACTGTAAAGACTTGGAAAACCAAATTGATTTATACAAGAAGCCAAAACAAACAAACAAACAAAAAACAGGCAAAGGCTTAACTAATTGCGAAGATTTAATATTTAAAAAATGTGTCTTTTAATGTGGTATTCAAAAGAGTTAGGAACCAATTCGAAAGGACTCACTATAGCAAGGATAAAAAAAAAAAAAAAATTAACCCAAATAAAAAAGAAACATGTATGCCAGTACCGAGATGGTGAGAAAGTTAAAGTTGATTGAAAGAATTTCAAGGCAACACTTTAAAAATGCCTCAGGAAATCATTTCAAATTCTGTTAAAATGAAGGGAAATGAATAGAAGGTCTCAGCAAAGAAATGGGAGATACAAAGAATGCAATAAGTATTTTAGAACTGAAAAATACAGTGGCTAAAACACAAATCTATAGGGAGTGTATAAAACAGAGATTTGAGGTGTGTCCATAGAAATTGTCTATGTGTTACGACTGGTATAGAAAAATCCCAGGGTTCAGATATTAGTATTATGTAGATGTAATGGTCTTATTAAATAAGAAACACAGAGCCAAATGCAGACTTAAAAGCCCAAGAGGTCAGAGCAGTAGCTAAGAGCTGAGACTTAAAAACCTTTCTTACCTTTCGCTGCCACTGTTGTCCTTCCCCTGAGAAAGAGACCTACTTCCTGTGTGTCTGTCCTTTTTATTGACTTTCTCATTGGTTGTAAACCCAACCACATGGCCTCCTCATCACTGCCTGTCTATACAGACCTCCAGGTCTTCTATGGTTGGTATTGAGATTAAAGGCATGTGTCTCCATGCTAGCTGTATCCTTGAACACACAGAGATCTGCCTGTCATGTGATTGAGATTAAGGGCATGTGCTACCACTGCCAGACTTCTGCTATGGCTTGCTATTAGCTCTGACCCCCAGGTAACTTTATCTATTAACATACAAATAAAATCACATTTCAGCACAAATAAAATATCACCATAGCATTACACCAACCTCTGTTTCCTGGCTTCTGTCATGGGTCTATGGTTATATAGAATGTAATTATCAGGACAGACTGGGCAAATAACACATGAAGATTCTCCATTCTACTTCTGCAGTTTCTACCTGAGTCTTGAGTTGTTTTTTAATCAAGTCAGTTAGCCAGGTATGGTAGTACACACTTGGAACTTCAGTTCTTAAGAGGTAGATGAAGGAAGATCACAGGCTTGAGGTCAAATGGAGCTGCCTAGGAAAACAAACAAACAAACAAAACGAAACAAAACCTACTGAATTTTTAATTTGACTGAATCTTTATTGATTTAAATATTTACAAGTGGCTTGTGGCTACAGATCAGATGGTACCAATGTATGTTGGGTTCTGCCAAACTACTTTTCATACCTTTGCTTTTACTCCTAGGTACCTGAAGAAACATTTCATGTGTGGAACTTTTATTCAGCCCGGAGTATGGACTGCATGTTCTTTAAATGTCTCACAGCCAGGTACAGTATTGTATCACATTATGGTCTCAAAAAAAAAAAAAAAAAAAAAAAAAAACCAAAATCTAAAGTTGGGAAAGTGATATGTTTGGTTACTCTAACTAGTGCTGAGAAATAATGCAGATGATAGGCTAACTTCTCAGGTTGAGTTGCAAAAATTTAAAAACTCATTGCCTTGTTTTGTAAGCTCCCTGAGTAGGAAGAAGTCTGTAGTTGCTGAGAACCTTAATTATCTCTTTTTACTGACAAAATATAAGCAATGTACTACCTCCAAATCCCCAGGAATGAACAGTTGGTCGATAGCTTAAAATCTTTTGCCAGTACAGGTTAAGAGATCAACACACATGAGCCTACACAAGTTCATCTCCAACTTCCAGAAAAGGTGGATTTTTACCATCTTTCCATCCACTCTTTCCCAAAGCACTTTCTCACTACATAAAATGCACATAATTAAAATGATGGAAATTCTTAGTTACTAGTCTGATTCTTGCAACAATACCTCACACAAAACAACAAAAACACACACAAAAAAACTCATCATAACTTTCCTGAAGTTCCTGGGGTCATGAGGGGGTAGAGATTCTTCAGGTTATATTGAACTAAGTTACTCTAACACCCCCCACTTCCAACCACCTCTAAAGTGATAGCTGAAGCTGCTGTGACCCCCAAGCTTGAAGAAGAACCAGCCATGGCTGTCCAAAACATCCTAGCAGTAAGATTGAGGTTCCCTTCAGTAGTGTTTTATTGCAGTTTACCCCCAAGTTTATGGTGCCGTTTTGAGGATGTGGAACCTTTGGCATCTGGCTGGTGGGAGAAAGCTTTTAGGGCTATGCCTTTGAAGGCTATACCTGCTCATATTTCTTACCCCCTCTGTTTCCTGGTCCACTGCCAGATGAAAGACCTGTGGCCATAGGCCCCCAGCACTGCCACAGAAGAAGCCACTCCACCATTCCTTCCCGTAAGGATAGACTGAAATCTTTGGGAAAAATGGATAAGATGCATCCTGTCATCCCTACTTGCTTCTGTGATGAATTTTGTCACAGTGACGAGAAAAGAAAGAGAACATGGTCACTAGAATTATCTGCAGTGTGATGATTTTCAGGTTGGTGGCTTATTTACTTATTTAGATCACCCCTGTTTTAAATTCTCTATAGACAATACATTTCCTTGCTGCATTTACTTGGGAAACCACTCAGATCACCTCCCCTCCAAAAGCCACCATTCCACCCCCCCACCCCCCCCCCCCGTAATCAGCATAACCTGCTCTTTCCTTTGCGGGCAAACTTAGGGGACAACCTAAGCTCTGAAAAGATAGGAACAGCCCAGTTCTCTCCTGTCTCTGACTGGTGACATGATCAGTGGTTCTAGGTCAGTTTCTATATATAATTCCAGCCCCCACCTCCAAAGACCCATGTGTTAAAGGCATGTTCCCAGCTTGGTGCTATTGATAGTGTTGGGACAGGAACCCGTCAGAGGCTGCGTTCCCTAGCGGGAGAGTCATATTGGGTTTGGGTCATGCACTTGCAGGGGACTGTGGAAATCCAGCCCCTTCCTCTTGCTGATGTAGGTGGTTTTGTTACACTGCATTTCCACCATGATGTATTGTTCTTGCTTCAGAGAACTAGAAGGAACATGTCTTCCCTACCATGAATGAGCCTCCAAGAACATAATCCAAAATAAAACTTTCCCCCTGAGAAGTTCTTTGTCTCCAGATGTGTCTGAGTGACAGAGACCTGCAAACCACTAGCTTCAAGAGAATGTCTTCAGAGAATGCTGGTTAAGTAAACAAATTATTTGTATTTCACATCAAAACTCACTATTTCACACTGGAAGACCACTCAAAATTTAGATATTATTTCAACGACCATGAAGATTGGCCATCAGGACGTTGTCACCTTTGAAAAAACTCTTTCGCAATAAAAGAGCCCCAAGCTCAAAGATACTAAAAGCAAGACATTAACGTATACCTGATACTTTCTCTATTTGTGATAGCCCAAGTCTTCCACGTGCTGTGTCCTACACAAAACTCATGGCCACCAGAAGTGGCTAAGTATGTTTGTTCTGTCTTGGCTCCTATTCCCTGGAAGCAGAGCCTGAGGCAAGGGTTTGGGTGTGTATGCCTTACTAGAAAGTGCTGCCCGGAGAAAGGAGGGAAGTGGGATGGAGCAGGACAGAGTTGCCTAAGAATACAGCCTCAGCTGGAGGCCTCTGCAGCTGGATCGCATGAACTGCTCACAGACAGTGTCAGCTTTTCCTGCCCCACGCCCACCGCCCCGTGAGTCACTGACTTCAGACTGCTTTGTCAGGATGGACAGTTGCAGGGTCTCTCAGGAAAGGTAGTCCCTGTTGGGTCCGGGTCAAGTTTGCAGATGAGGGAGCAGTTGTGAGCCATTAGCAGACAAACTCACGGCAGCTGCAGGATGAGGGGCTGGTCTGAATGAAAAAGGGGGGCTTGGCCAGGCTCCAGGGGAGTCTACAGCAGTTTATCCCCCTAATGCCGCCACATTATCCAGTTGTTTCCAGCTCGAAATTCACTTCTTTTAGAGACAGGATTTCCAGCATCTTGTTAGCTGGAGGATAGAGTTGAGAGGTTGGGTGACAGTTGTTGAGTCTGTTGATGGCGTTTCATGCCTGACGGATTCAATTAGTGATGGCATCATGACCTGTCCAAACTTGGTGATGGTTATAACAATCGTTGTGTTTTCCCCCCATATTTAAAAAATATATTATCTTAAAGTTTTAGGAGCTTTCTCTAGGCTTTTCTTACTATAATAGTCCTGTCCTCCCTTCCTTCTTCCCTCCCTCCCTCCCTCCCCTCCCTCCCTCCCCTCCTCCCTCCCTCCCTTCCTCCCTCCCTCCCTCCCTCCCTCCCTCCCTCCCTCCCTCCCTCCCTTCCTCCCTTCCTTCCTTCCCTTCTTTCTTTCTCTTGAGGTTCTGGAGGTTTGAGATGGAGTCTCATGTAACCCAGGCAGACTTCAGATTCTCTAGGTAACCAATGCTGGCCTTGCTTAAGCTTCTGTTCCACCTGCTTCTGCCTCCTAAATAGTGAGGTTAGAGGTATGCGCCACTGCGCCTGCTCAACCATTTCTCTACTAGTCATGATGAGAGTTCTTTTAAGTGTTAAGCATGTGCATCTGGTCATAAGTTCAGTGAACCAGGAAATCATCAGTAGGGACACATTGGCTCCACTTAGAGATGTGGCAAAGCTGGGACTCCTGACCCACATGTTGCCCTATTTTAATCAGAGGATCCACAATATGCTTTTACCCTAGGAGATGGTTATGTTACTCCATTTTTTTCAAAGCTATAACAAAACACACAAGGCAAGAAAAAAAAAAAAACATCTAGTTCTGGAGGTTCAAAGGCTCACATTTGGTGATTTTTCTATTGACAGACTCAAGACAGTGCAGAGCGTCACATGGCAATAGACAAACATCATGCAGATGAGTGTGTCTTCACACCTTCCAATCTCTGTCTTTATGTAAAGCCATCATTTTTTAATCACCAGGAAGTGATTCCCTTGGATGACTTTATTTAATCCTAACCACCTCTTAAAGATAATTAAAAAAATTGCAGAGCAAATTTCTACCTTCTTGATACCTCACGTTGGGATTAAATTTTAGCACATTGAATATCAACCCCTTGGGGAAATACTCAAACCACACCCAAACCACAGCATACTTCCTGATCCCTAGGTTTGGGATCCTTCACTCAACAGGAAAAATGTTCTCGGGGGACAAATCATAGCAACAAAAGGATAATGAATTGAGTCATGGCAGGCAACAACAGCTCCCACAATATGGCTCTTTCTTTCTTCTCCAGAGCCCTTCTCTCTCACACAGTGACATTATCTGTCTGCGGGATGGCTTGCATTCTGCTAGAGAAAAATATTTTTTAAACAAAAAGGCATTTCAGGTTATCTTTACATCCCCAGAACCTAGGATGAAGGCTTCCAGGTAATAAGTACCTTGGCAGACATTTATTAATATTAACTTTCACCAATAGTAATGAGGTAATAATATATGGAAAGTGGGTGATATATGTATCTAACACTCAGCTCTTTGGAAATGAGGTGATAGAGTGCCTATCATCTTAGATAGAGTATCTAACTCTTAACATAAAAATAAAACAAAGCACTTACAAAATTAAGGGTTATATTCTTTTTATGGCAGAACATATGTTTTCATATTTATAAATCCTTACACCCCAATAAACACAAATAAACTTGTAAAGCATTTCTAAAAGTGTCTTCCATGTAATATTTATGACAAGATAGATAGTCCTGAAAAGCTCTGACTTCATTTAGGCTGTGTGGTGGTTTGAATAGGCATGGCCCCCATAGACTCATGTGCTTGAATGCTTGGCCCATAGGGAGTGGCACTATTAGGAAGTATGGCCTTGTTGGAGGAAGTGTGTCACTGTGAGGCAAGCTTTGAGGTCATGCTCAAGCTAGACCCAGTGACACAGTCTCCTTTTGCTACTTGCGGATCAAGATATAGGAGACTCAGCTCCCCCTCCAGCACCATGTCTACCTGTATGCTACCATGCTTCCTATTATGATGATAATGGACTAAACTTATGAAACTGTAGGCAAGCCCCAATTAAATGTTTTCCTTCCTTTATAAGAGTTGCTGTGGTCAACTCTAGATAGATAGCTAGGGAACCTGCATGGGACCAACCTAGGCCCTCTGCATGTGGGTGACAGTTATGTAGCTTGGTCTGTTTGTGGGACCCCTAGCAGTGGGACCAGGATCTGTCTCCGGTGCATGAGCTGGCTTTTTTGGAACCTATTCCCTATGATGGGATGCCTTGCTTAGCCTTGATACAGCGGGGAGGAGTTTGGTCCTACTTCAACTTGATATGCCATGCTTTGTTGACTCCCAGGGGAGGCCTTATCCTTTCTGAGGATTGGATGACAGGGGCAGGGAGGGAGGAGGAGGGGTGGAGGGGGGGTATAAAGGAAGTGGAGGGAGGGAATGGGAAGAGAGGAGGGAGGGAGGGGAAACTGTGGTTGGTATGTAAAATAAACAAAAAAGAGTTGCCATGGTCATGGTGTCTCTTCACAACAATACAAACTCTAAGTAATACAGGCTGCTATAACCAAATACCATAAACAAGATAGCTCACAACCAAGCTAGCAACAATCTCTTATAGTTTCAGAAGCCGAATATTCAAGATCAAGGCATCAGTACAATTGGCATCTAGTGAGGGCTCATGTTTCTGTTTCATACGTGGTGCTTTCAAGATGTGTTCTCCCTTAGTGGAAGAAACTATCTTGGTCCACTTCCACAGTCTCACTTATTCCATTGAAAAATCTGTTTTTAGGCCACTGAGATGGCTCAGCTGGTAAAGGTGTCTGTCACCAAGACTGAAAACCCTAGTTCGGTTCCTGGAACCCACATGACAGAAGGCAAGAATCTGACCTCCAAGCATGTACTACAGTGTACACATGTGCATATGCACACCCACAAAATGTTATAAATTTTTATTTTTCAAGACAGAGGTTCTCTATGTATCCCTGACTGTCCTGGAACTCACTCTGTAGACCAGGCTGGCTTCCAACTCAGAGCTCTGCCTGCCTGTGCCTCCTGAACAAAAATAATTTTTTAATGTAAAAATCTTAGTTTTTCTCAAACTTCTATAATGAAATCCCAGCAGCTTAAATAACAAGTATTTTCTGACTAATCCTGTTCATGAGGATGGCAATCCCAGAACTCATGAGTCCCCTCCTTCTGATACTATCAGCTTAAGAGCTAGAACTGTGACTTAGGTATTGGTGGGAGAAACAGACACTCAGGATACAGCCAACTCTCCTGTCTCCTTTTATGACATCGATGGCTTTGTAAGAAGAGGGAGGGCAACCTAAGCTCACTTAACATGCATTTTTCTTCACTATGATGTCACTGGAAGTCCCGGATGCTGGTACCATGCTGTTGGACTTCCCCTCCTCAAGAAGTGTGACTAACATAAATGGATTTTTTCTTTTCTTTTTTAAAATTATTTCTTTTCTTTTCGAGATTGTAATGTAATTACATCCTTTCTCCCTTCCTGTTCATCCCTCCAAACCTTCCCATATACCCCTTTGCTTTCTTTCAAATTTATGGCCTCTTTTTTCATTCATTGTTGTTACATGCATATGTGTATGTATATGTTGTGTGTGTGTGTGTGTGTGTGTGTGTGTGTGTGTGTGTGTGTATTTTTTCCCCAAAGTACAACTTGCTCAATCTGTTTGGTATTATTTGTATTTATGTTTCAGGGCTGACCATTTGGTATTGGACAACCAATTGGTGTCTTCTTTCCTGGGAAAGATTCTTTGGTTTCAGGCACTTTGTTACTGTTAACAGAAAAGGAGCCAAGGCAAACGATCTTGCTTCTGGTTTCAAATAGCAGCTATCTCATTTCTGCCTAGGATCTCCTCAAAGGCCCACGTTTCTGGCATGCACCTAGAAACATGCCTCATTTTTCCTCCTTACCTATTTTCAAGACTGATTCTGCTGTTTAGATAACTGTTAGAGTAGCATGCCATTTATTGATGCCAAACTGTGTCTTAGTTTGCTCACACCGCCAAAAAGGAACACCAAAAGATCTACAACTCCAGCAATGGCAATTGTTTTCTCACAGTTGCAGAGTCTAGGGGTTCTGCGAGTGCTGCCCACTTCTTCCTGTGTCCCCACAGCCTTTCCTTGACTCATGATTGTGGAGACAGAGAATGAGATCCCTGACATATTTCCCCATAAGGATGTATAAACACACTCTCTTAACACCTCATGTAACTAATCTTTGTGTATATGAAAGTGTGCAGTGTGTGTGTCATGTGTGTGCATATATACTGATGGAGGCTGGAGGGTTAATGTCATCTGTCTAGACATCTGTCTATCTGTCTATCTATCTATCTATCTATCTATCTATCTATCTATCTATCTATCTATCATTTGTCTACCCATCCTTTCTTTTTTGAGGAACAATCTCTCAATGAACCAGGAGCTTGTTGGCTGGTTATACTGGCCACCTAACAAGCTCTGGGGATTCAATTATCTCCAACAGACACCAGTGTCAGGGTTATAGGCACATACTGTCATACTTAACTTTGATGCAAGTAGAAGGTGTTCAAATTCAGATCTCCTTGCTTAGGTGGAAAACACTTACCGACGGAACCATCTTCCCAGCCCCAACCACATGTAATCTTAACTACCTTCTTGGAGGTTCTTTCTCTAACTACAGCCATGTTGACAGTGGGGATTTCTGATTGTAGCTTAAAATTTTCTCGGTTTTATAAAGCACCAAAATACATGTTCCTTGTCACTCTGAAAATAAATTTTTAAATGGAGGAGGCTTTTAAAAAAAAAGAAAAAAGAAAGAATACAACTCCATTGGTAATTCTTCTCTCAGCTCCCATCTTCAGGTCTTCCCGACAAGTGGATATTCCTGACAACTCTCTCTCCCTGAATCCTCAGAACAATGGGGCCAGGGTGTAGGGCCTTGGAAGGACGTGTTGGGTGCATTTCTCCACATTCGTTTGTTCATTGTCCCACAGCCGCCATTCACAGCCTTTGAGAGAAGGTTGGTGCTTATCACAAGAGTAGGGTTTCAGCTGCTAGGAAGCTTTGTGACTCTCAGTCACTTTGCCTGCCTCCGGGTCTTTCGAACTGTTCCTTGAGACGCCCTCAAGCCAACAAAGGTGACATAATTTGCATTTGCCTCAATGCTTCCACAGAGACTCTCTGAGATTATTTTACACTCGGACATATTATACTATTTTTTTTCCACAGGATTGCCAATTAGAAATGGGAGCTGAAATGTATCCTATACTCTACAATTGTACACATAAAGTACCAACGTCTGAAGAGAAACAATGTCACCCTATCTGCGGAATCTAGCTGCCTAGTGAAATATTCAGCAAATATTTATTACATGGAAGTATCTGATTTAAATGTCAGTGTTCTCGAAATTACTTTGTTGGTCTCCGAACTCCCTTTTCAAGTTCCCCAAGATTGTCTTTCTTCCCCTTCTCACCTAAATCCTTAAACACACACTGTATTGTCTTAGCTTATCATCAGTAAAGAAGCAAGCTCCACCTGAATGACCCAAAGCTCCTGGCTAGTTGGTGCTGGATTGTAAGCTGTTAGGGATGGAAAACATACAAACACGAAATTATGTTTTTCTCTTTCAGGTAGGTTTTGATTTCATCAGCTTCGAGAATGGAACCTCCAAATTAAGAACAATCGTATGAAAGGCTGAAAGGCATGACTTAGTTTTCTGCACAAAAAAAATGACACATCTTGCGTCTGAGCCACAAATCTCTGCAGCGTTGAGTGGCAGCTGCTATGTGTACACTGTGGTTAACAATGGTCTCCTTTAGGAGCTAAGCTTCATGAGGCAGGGGGCTAGCTGTGTTTATTTTGTTCCCTTCTCCATTTCTGGTGCCTGGTGAATGCCATCATCTTTTCATTTGCTGAATTATAAATCAATAAAATACAACCACAAAATCTGCTCAATTTTTATCTAATCGGTGCATAATAAAAAACACGAACCTTGTGAACAGGAATACCCCAGACTGTACTAATTTCTTCCCTAAAGTTGAGGTGGGTGTTCAGAATAAGGCTTTCTAATTGATGTTTGAAAACTCTTTTTCAAACATTAGCGAATTTCGTCATGCCATGTTTACATACCTGAGACCCGGAACAGGCTCTTCCAGAGTTAAAGATTCACTTTCGTAACATGTTTCTGGATGATAGCCAGAGGCTGGCTAGGCAGACAGTAATCTCTAGTACTTCCTCCTGTGATATCTCTCAGACAGATCTTGAAGGGCCTAATCCTAATGGATAGAAGAGAATGGTAGAGCCACACTTTGATACCGCCTGCAGAAAGAATGGAAGAGACTCCACAGACAGAGACTGTAGCTTCCTCCTCTGCGGTTCTGAGTTACTGAGGAGGAGTTGAATTCCCCGGTTCCTTTCTCCTTGTTTGCATTTACCTGTCACTGTGTGGTCCAAGGCTAAAAAACTGATTTTTTTTTCTTTCTTCAATGCTGGTTTATCTGATTGCTCCTGACTTTTTCACATCAAAGTAGCCTTTTATTTGTTTATTTTTTACCAGGTTTTAAAAGAGTTTTGTCTGTTTTTTTTTTAATGTCTTAGTTTTATATATATTTAACTTTTAGAGTTACTTATTTAAGTATGTAGTTTTATATTTTTATTTTTTTAACTTTTAGAGTTGCTTATTTAAGTGTGTGTGTGTGTGTGTGTGTGTGTGTGTGTGTGTGTGCAACTAGTCATTTTCCATTTCCGTCTCACTTAAAAAAAAAACAAAAAACAAAACAAAACAAAACAAAACAAAACCAACCCAGAGTTTTTACTCAAAAATTCACAAACTTATCAGAAGACATTGCTAGACCAGCAAAGAACAAAGGAACTCACTGCTCACTCCATGAATGCTTGTCCTGGTAGTGTATATGAATTTCATTAAAATATTGAAGTTATTTCCTGAAGACTCATGGGAGTTGGTGTTTAAGGTTTGGAACCACAGTAGCCAGCACAGTGGGACCAATAAGGGAACTTCTCATTCAAGACCAATTAAATTAAGCATTCTGGGCCTTGTAAATGACATTAATGTGTGGCTAAGAGTAAGAACATTCTCTACAAATGTCTTTATCTCAATTTCTGACTCCCAAGTTTTTACTATACTAGAACAAATTAGGGAATTGTCACATCTGGCAGCCACAATAAAGTGATACTTCTCAAATGTTAAATATAAAAAATAAGGAGGAAAAAAGAAAGAAAATTTTAAAAAGACAGAGCCTACCTCAGAGGCTGATCAGTAACCGTGTAAAAGGCCCTGGGACCTGTGAGTCCAGAAGTGCTGAAAGGAAAAGCCGAAGTGTGCTGCGATCTTCTCCCTGGAAACACTTGGCTTTCTGGAAAGCCTCTTTGTAGACAGGTGTGCCTACCTCATAGGTGACGGCGGAGTGAATTCCATTTTAAGATGTCTTGGGATTAAATCCCTATAGTCAACTAAACACTCAGTGCATCATTTATTTCTCCACAACGTTCTTCAAACCAAATGAGGCTGCATTCACAAGCTTCTCTCTCTTTCCTGCTCACTCCAGTCCTAACCTTTCAGTGACTACTAGAGTCACACTGCTTCCAAGGAGCATGCAACTAGTGTCCTTACAGGTGTTTTCCTCTTTGGCACATCCCCAGGTCCCAAGCCCTGCACCCTGTCTAATAAACCTTCAAGTCTTCCCAGGAGGAATGTACCAGCAAGCATGGTTCCTGTCATCAAGTGCCTGCCTTGAGTTCCTGTCTGGAAACCCCTCAGTGATGAAGTAAATCTTTCTTCCCTCAAGTTGCTTTTGGTTAGTGTTTTATCATAGCAACCTAAATCAAATGATACTGAAAAATAATTTCCAAGAATGGATGTAGTTATTACAAAATCTCAGGGTTGCCCTAAGGACTCTACAGATGGCTGCTGCTGAATGAGTGCCTGTGTTGGATGAGATTCCAAAAGCAAAATGCATACTAGAATAATGTTGGGCATTTTATGAAATGTGGAAATTCTCTAATTTGATGTAACTACAACTGTCTTATAGAACTAGAAGGAGGAGACTTGAAAAATATTATGTATGACTATGTAGTACTTAACCAGTCTTAAAAACAAAAAGCCCATGTTTTTCTTCATTTATCCTGTCTTCCTAGCCTGGAGCCACAAACTATCTGAATCAGCCCTGTGGCTAACTTATGGAATATAGAAGTCATTCCATAACTAAGAGATTATGAGCAAAGAGAATTCTCAAATTGTTTTTAGTATTTTGACAAATTCAATAAAGTCAGCCTTGGTGCCATAGTAAACCTCTCCAGTTGTGACTGGTTGGTTTTCTTTTCTGCTTTTGCAGAATTAATGAATCACTTAAAGATGAAAATGTAATTTTTCATGACATTACAGCAAGCCGTAACACCACAGGAATTTGTAAGAGTAACAAGTAACAAGTAACAAGATGAACTCTTGATGCTTAAGAGAATGGAGAACACAGCCTCATAATATTTCCCAATGTTCTTCTGTGTTTAACTATTTCTCAAGTTTTATACTATGTCAAAAAACATGTATTTCTAAAAGTCAGTGAAATATGCTCAGTAACTCACTTTTTAAACTATCTGCTTTGCTATCCATTTTGAGCTGGCCCTAAGCTGGATCCTCATGCCTCCATCTCCCAAGTGCTGGATCACAGGTGTGTGCTACCACACCCAGATTAGTTTCATACGTTTTCATTACCTAACAAAAGCTGGTGCTTCAATAAGGGCCATATTCTTACTTCTACTACTTTGCTTTTAGGAGTTGTTAGAGACTTGGGTTCAGTGAGATGACTCAGTCGTTAAAGCCACTTGCTGCCAATCCTGACAACCTGAGTTTGGTCCCCTGGGCCAGTGGTTGTCAACCATCCTAATGCTGAAACAATTTAATACAGTTCTTCATGTTGTGGTAACCCCCAACCATAAAATTATTTCATTGCTACTTCATAACAGTAATTTTGCTATTGTTATGAATCATAATGTAAATATCTAATATTTCTGATAGTCTTAGATGATAAAATAAATATGAGGGTTATTCAAGCCATCTCAAAAGGGGTCGTGACTGACAGGTTGAGAACCATTAACATGGACCCAGGGTTAGAGACAGTCTGTCCAGGTGGGTTGCCTCCAAATTGTAAGCTGTATTTAGTTTCCCAAGCCTTTTGATTTTGGACCATTTAAATAGTGTCCCTCAAGTAAGATCTTGTAGAATACCAGCCCTGGAATATAGTGGTCTACTGATCTAGATATGATTATTCTAAGCTATCTAAACCCAGGTCCAGAATCCCCTTGTCAGTCCCAGCTGCCCATCAGGACAGCTGGTATCTGGGCTGCACCGTGCTTCTCAACACTTCCTTTTTGTTCCTCCTTATTCTAAGGGCTGCTATAAATACACTCACATTGCCTAATGAGACCACACCAATTCTATTATCAACAATCTGAAGATGAACTGCCTTGGAACCTTAGAAGAAAAGAAAAGGGGGGCAGAGGGGACAAACGTCAATGGGTGTTCTCTTCTACTATCTACAGTGAGGTGTGCTGTCTAATCCCACAGCTGGGAGAGTGTCCAAAGGAATCCTCCTCCTTCCCACCATTCTTAATTTTCTTGGAATGTTCAGCATTGGCTTGTCATGACAATGCTGCTTTCCCCGTCTAAGCCTAGTTCTGTGTACACCTTGTACCTGGGTTTATAGCCAGTAGTGGAATAGATGAAAGGCAAGCGTGGCTATTTTGACAGTGAGGCTCCCCCACCCAGCCGTAACCCAGACAAACTCCTGTTCATTCTTGAGATCAGAGCCAGCCATTCAAGGGAAGTTTCCACAGACCAAGCTCAGCTCATTCTCCCTTCTGTCACACCTCCACCATGGCACCCTACCGGACTTTATCTTACGTAACACATTTCTTCTTCCTTCTGATTTAGACGTGTGTTGAAAAGCAGAATTTATGCTACCTGTGCCTGGAAAGCGTGATTACGTAAGATGTTGCAGTTTTGATGCATGGATGAAATGTCTTATTGCATTCTGACTTGGCCATCAGGTTTTAGAAAGGAAGTAGACAATTCTAAAGGGGCAATGCAGTGGGGTGAGCATATTATATGACCTTGGGGTGCTGGAGAGTCTAGAGAGTGGGAACACTGTAATTTCCTTGCATCTGTGCTGTCTGGAGCAAAAGGAGCAGGACTCTGATCCTGAGTGTTCTCACTGGCTGAGGGACATGGAGTAATCATTTTAATTCTCTGAGCATTGTTTTCCTTTCAGAACCATTTCTGACCCTAAAGCTAGAGTTATTTCCTTTCAAAAACATAGTTAATAATTCTTACTACATATGAAAAAAACTGAACAGAAAGCAGGTAAAATAAGGATAAGTTCTCATACAAAGTTTAAAATCCCCTTATCACAATGAAAACTACAAAGACTTCACTTGGAAGGCAAAGATATGTGTTTACAACTGGTGTCATTGCATTTTAAATTCCTAAGAAAACACAAGAACTATCTTTGCAGGCCTGTTTAGCAATGACTCCAAAGGGCTGAGTGTGCATACTTCAGGAAACCCGTGATTTTTTTATCAGCCATATGATCCTAGCTGACAATAGCATGTTTAGCCAACTTGGTGTATCGCAGTAGTGTGGGCAGCAGTCTGAGCTCTCTTCTCCCAGAGACAAACTGACCTCTTCCTGCTTTAATTTCATGCAGTCTCTCTGTTAGTATCAAGCCAGAATTCTGGAAAAATACATAAAACAAAAAGTCTAGGACATTGCTTGCTAGATTGCTGACTGTCATTCTCGGGCTAGATTTTACAAACTCCTCCATAGAAGATCGTGGTTTGTTTGGTTTTCATGTATTTGATGATAGAGGAACACTGAACCAGACTATTATGGTGAGGCTCACAAATATTTAAGTGTCCTAAATGACCACAGAGAGGGATTTGTGACAGGCTAAAAAGCAAGACTCAATGAAATGCATTCAGAATAAGTTGCTGTCTTTAAATTTTGACTGTATCGTAATGAAAATGCTAGAAATACTCAGTAGACCACACAGTTGTGTGAAAGACACTCTATGTAGACTCCTGTATGATGCAGCAGCATATGGCGACCAAAGCATCATAAAAATAAGTAATCAAGCCTCACGCTTCCACTGAGATGTGAGCATTAATTTCTGTCACTTATTACTTCTATAGTGCTTAGTGTGTTTTCTGCATTTGCTTAACTGCTGTTCTAGCATGGTTTCTCCTCCTCTGTAGCCTCACAGACATACTTATCTTTCTCCTCAGCCTAAACAATTCCTCCCAGTGTCCTCCCTTAGAGCGGGCACAGTGGTTGTCTCAGTTAGGGTTTCTATTGCCATGACTTATAAACGCTTATAAAGGAAAAACATTTAACTGGGGTGAATGACATTTTCAGAGCTTTAGTCCATCATCATCATGGTGTGACATGGCAGCATACTGGCAGTCATGGTGCTGGAGATGGAGCTGAAAGTCCTACATTTTGACCTTCAGGCAACAGGAAGTGGTCTGAACTAAATGCAGCTTGAGCAATGGAAACCTCAAAGCCCACCCCCACAGTGACACACTTCCTCCGACAAGGCCACGCCTCCTAATAGTGCCACTCCCTATGAGTTTATGGAGATCAGTTACATTCGAATTACCACAGTGGTCATGAAATCCTTTAGTCTGCTCTTACTGTGGAAAATTTTTCTTTCTCCTTCAGTTGCAACAGTTTTTCTGAGTACCTTAGTCTAGGTTGGCAGTTGTTATCTTTTAGGACCCAAAATATATCACCACAAGCCCTCCTGGCTTTTTCATTTTTTTTTTCTGTCTAGAAATCTCTTATTTTGATGAACCCACTTTTGTATGTAGCTTGGTGCTTCTGGAAGCTTCTAACTTAATTTTTGGGTTCTGTGTATTTAGTGTTTTAACCACAATACAATGTGGGAGATTCTTTTAATTTTGTTTGTATGATGTTATGAATGCTTCATACACCTACATGGGCATCTCTTTTCAAGATTTGAGATGTTTTCTGGTATAATTTTATTAAAAGTGTTTTCTGTTCCTTTGGCAAGAAATTTTATTTTGCTTCTTCTATTTCTAAGGTTCATATATTTTTGTCTTTTCATCTATGTTCCATAGATCTACAATTCCATTCTTTCTTAAACTTTATCTTTGTTATTCTGATGGGTTATATTTTTATATAGGACTTTTTTTCCTCTTGTGGCTTTCAGTGCTCTTTATTTGTTCTATATATTTAGTGTTTTAACTGTCTGTCATGGGGAGAATTTTTTTTCTGGTTTTGTCTGTTTGGTGTTCCATGTGTTTCTTATATCTGTATGGCCATGTCTTTTATTAGTTTGGGGAGTTTTGTTCTATGATCTTGTTGAAGATCTGGTCTATGCCATTGCCTTGGGGTTCTTCTCCCTCATCCATCCTTCTATTTGGAAGATTTGGTTTTTTCATGGTATCCCTCATTTCCTGCATGCTCCTTTCCTGTGTCCTTTTAACATTTTCATATTCTTTGCTTGTTTGGTCTATTCCCTCTGCTTTGTCCTGGAGCCTCCTGTTCTCTCTTTTGTTTCATCCCTTCTTCTTTGAAGGCTTTTCTGTCAGTTTTCTACTTGGGTTATTGAATTTTTCCAACTCCATCTTCCTTTCAGCTTGAGTTCTTTTCAGTATGTCTATCTCTTCATTGGATTTGCTTTTCCAGGTCTGTGTTGTTTTGTCCTGTCATACAGCCTTGTGTTTGTGTTTCCTTGGGCATCAGTTAAGTGCTTATTGTCTTTGAGTTCATTCTCTCTTTGAATTCACTAAGATGTCTGTTTGTGTCCCCTTTAAAGTCCTTGACTTCTCACTGGGCAGTGGTGGCACATGCCTTTAATCCCAGCACTCAGGAGGCAGAGCCAGGTGGATCTCTATGAATTCAAAGCCAGCCTGGTCTACAGAGTGAGTTCCAGGACAGGCTCCAAAGCTACAGAGAAACCTGTCTGGGGGGGGGGGGAGGGAAGGAAAGAAAAAAAAGTCCTTGACTTCTTTGATGATGTTTATGGTTATCCTTTTAAATGTTGTGCTCCATGGTTCATTTAGATGATTCTCTTTAGAGAACATTTCTATAGGAATTGTGGGTTGGAGGAAGTATACTGCTTGACCTTTCTCATGATTTTTATGATGAGTTGTGGGCAAGCAGACTTTTATGTTGATTGTGTGACTGGTGTGAACAGAAAAGGCTGGGCTGGTGCCAGGAAGTTGGGAAGGGCACAGATGAGGCTCACCAGTTGGGGCTTGGGCTCTGTTTGTGGCACCTGGTGTAGGTCTGGGAATTGGAAAGTGTGCAGGCACAGTAGAATCAGGTAGACCCACTAGGCTGGGTCAGAGAGCAGGTTATGTGCACCTATTGGGCCTCAAGTGTGAATCTGACACAAACAGGTATGGGGTGACTGGAGTCAGAAGGGGTTGTGCCAGGGAGTACAAGAAGGTTACTCCTGTCTCTGTGCCAATGGGCTGGCTGTAGGCTCCCTGCAGGAAGAGGTAGGTGGTCTAGTGAGTTACAAAGGGAGGAAGAGTCTGGGTGAAGGACATGATTCCTGCCAAGCAGCTGAGGCAGGCCAGAGTTGAGACACTAGTTGAACTTAAAACAAAAAGAAAAAGAAAACCAACCAATCAATCAAACAAACAAAAATCATCCTTGTTTTCTTAGTGCAATGTATGCAGTATTCAACAGGGACTAGGCTGTAGTAGGGTAAAGATGTCATTTTCTCCTGCAAGACTGCTCTTTGGGGGTACCAGGCTTTATCCTCAATATTGCTCTAAGAGTAGAATACTGTCATCAAAACTAATCATTAGCAAAGGGTATTAGTACTCAAATGGAAAAAAATAATCACCATTTAAACATCAACCACATCAAGAAGTAGAGGAGCACTGTGTGTGTTTACTGATGTATTAGTTACTATAATTGCACAGAAAGGGAATAAATATAGACAGCAAGTAATTAATAATGAGCTAGAGAAAAAACAGGGGAAGAGATGTGTGAACTGCTGTGGAATATCCTTTGGTACACTGTGTAAATCATGCTGTGATTGGTTTAATCTTTAGAAGCTGACTGGCCAATAGCTCAACAGGATAAGACTAGGCAGGAGAACCAGACAAGGACACTGGGAAGAAGGGTAGACTCAGAGGAATTGTCAGCAAGACCCAGAGAGGAAACAGGAGGTGCAAGATGAAAGAGAGGTAATGCCAAGTGGCAAAATGTAGATGAACACAAATGGGTTAACTGAAGTTGCAAGAGCTAGTTAGTAATAAGCCTGAGCTATTGGCCAAGCATTTATAATTAGTATTAAGTCTCCAGGACAGTTATCTGGGAACTGATGGTTATTTGGGAACAGTCTACAGTGAACATATGATGGGGTGATGGAGACAAAGGCAGGAGATGAGGTAGTTTGGGCTCAAAGTCTAAAGAAAAGACTAAAAGAAAATAATTGCAATCAGGTAACTTCAATCAGCCACAGCTCTCAGGGCACCTAGACACAGGAGCCCTGGGAAAGCTTGTACATAGGAAGATGGAAAGAGAAAGAGGAGTGGGGCAGGGAGAGGACAAGAACAGAGCAGGACAAAGTGGGTTTTGTTTGTTTGATTGTTCGTTGTTTTTTAATTGGCAGTAAGTATTAAACAAAATTAAACAAGACAGTTTGTGCATTTTGCCCTGCTTTCTGGTCTATCCCAAGTCTCAAGGTTATTTCCTGGTCTTGCATATGCCTGCCACTCCCAGAGAGCTCCTGTGTGAGCCTGGGTCTCAGATGTTGCTCACACCTTGGGAAGGTCCTTCAAAGGCTGATTGCCTATACCTGCCTCTCCCTCAAACAGCTCTTTGTAAAACTGGGCCACAGATGCTGGTCTGATCTTCACGGGTCAGGTTTTGAATGTTGAACCTGTTCCTGTGCAATACTGCCTTGAGGTTCTGTATGCCACTTGAATCCGGAGTCTGTTTTCCTGGAGACTCTGGCTCCAATCAGGGTTCTATCTTGCTGAATGCAATGTGGTTCTAACCATGAGTGTCTTCCCTTTCGACGGCAGGTATTAATCTGTCCAGGTTTCAGAGTATATATAGTCCCATGATACATGCAGCGAGGTTTCCCTAACATGTAGTCCACAGAGGGCCTGGGGCTGTCAAGCCTTTGACTCAGCAGGGATCTTTTTCTAAATGGCAGCTGTTCCCCTCAAGTGGAGCAAAGGCAGCATCTCCTGTTCTGTCGCTGCTGGTGCTGGCACTCCCCCGACTTTTTCTGCTCTTTACAACGTCTGTTACTGAAAGTGCAAGTCCAGATTTTTCTGATCCTCTGTCTTAAGCTGTGGCTTCTGCCATCTGCTGTGGTGGGTTCCTGTCACTGAGAGTAGAGAGCTCCCCAAATGGTGCCAGTCGTCTGGGATGGACTCTAGACTTTCTCTCCCTTGTGAACTCCCTTGTTTCATGTTGTTGTTAAAGCTGGGGATATTTCAGCTTCGCCAGCCTCTTCTGATACCTGTTTCTGCCTTTCCTGTTTATTCTCTGGAGATTCTAGCAGACCTTTTCTTCCTTTGTCTGCCATCTTCTTGGAAGATCTCTACCCACCTACTTCTGCTCCTACTTTAGAATTATTGTGTGAAATCTGGAATAAATGAGAGGTGGTTCTTAACACAGATCAGAACTCTGTCGGTTTCATTTGACATGTGACTGTGTGAACAACTTGTAATCTTTCTCTTGGAAGTCTTGCAGTTTTCTTCTAGGTCTCTTCTATCTAGGCCAGGCTGTGAAGGGTGGGGGAGGTTAGGATGGGGACCCTCATCTGATCCAGAAGCCTGTAATGGGCTTTCTTCCTTCCTTCATAAGTCCTTCAATTTGCCCACACCTCTCTGCTCCCCACATGCCTGTCTTAGCCTTCTACCATGCCTCCTTCCCTTTCATTTTAGCCATTCCCAGGCTCCTGAGTGGTCCTTTCAGCTTTTGTTCCTTTTGAAAGCCTCCCTGGTCTGAGTGATGATTACTCTTCTATTTTTACACTGCCCCTGACATTAAGATATTCACAGAAGATATTCAATTCGTGATCATCTAAGTATTTGTACAATTTCTGTACCACACTGTAGCAGGAATCTTAACAGGGCTTATTAATAAAAACAAACCTGGAGCTGGGTATTTGGGTGAACACTGGAAGATCAGAGAAGCAGAACAAGCCACAGCCACCTCACCTTGCCAATTCTTCAGCTGATCCTGTTTTCTCAGTCTGGAAGCCTCTCAGTCTTCATCCGGAATGAATCTCAGCTGAACTGCTGCTTTAAAGCCTAAAAGCTTAACCACCTCTAGTTCCTGGTCCTCATGCCTTATTAACCTTTCTGCTTTCTGCCATCACTTCCTGGGATTAAAGGTGTGAGTCACCATGCCTGGCTGTTTCCAGTGTAGTTTTAAATTCTCAGAGATCTGGATGGATCTCTGCCTCCCAAGTGATAGGATTAAAGGCTTGTGTGCCACCATTTTCTGGCCTCTATATCTAGTGGCTGTTCTGTTCTCTGACCCCAGATAAATTTATTAGGGTGCACAATATTTTGGAAAACATAATATATCACCACACCACATTTCTTTCTCTTGCCCAGCGTATAGCCATGTTCCCTGTATTGTTATGTATTCACACAGAAATTTCCATTTTAGGTTCAGAAAGATGCTCACAGTAGCTGCTGAGGCTCAGTTCTCTTATACCTCTCCTTGTCTCCCTTTTGCTTCCAGAAACATGACCTCTGCTCTGGCTGTCCTTGATGCTGTCATCAAGGAGTTCAATGACATGAAATTGCACAAGTCCTCAATGCCAGGAGAAGTGAAAAAATACAAGAAGGCAATGCTCTTCTGCCTGAGTGAGGACAAGAAGAACATCATCTTGGAGGAGGTCAAGGATATACTGGTAGGAGATGTAAGGCAGGCTGTGGATGACCCCTACACCACTTTTGTCAAGATGCTGCCAGACAAGGACTGACACTATGCTTTCTACAATGCAACCAACAAGACCAAGGAAAGCAAGAAGGAGGAACTGGTGTTCATCATCAGGACCCCTGAGCTGTGCATCACTTCAGAGCAAAATGATCTATGCCAGCTACAAGGATGCCATCATGAAGAAGCTGCCAGGAATGAGGCATGAATCACAAGCAAACTGCTATGAGGAGGTCAAGGACCACTGTACCCTGGCCGAAAAGCTAGGTGCCCTCCATTTCCTTTATGAGCTGTCTCCATCCCCTGCCTGGAGCATCTAGCAACCCCAGACATGCTTTCCAGGGTTGCTGGCTGCCTCTTTCCTGCCAGACCAGAAGGGCTGGGGAGATCCCTGGATGGGGAGGATAATCCTTCACCCGTGTTGCCAAATGCCCCCCAAGCCCCTGGGCCATCCTCCTGCCTCCATTCCTGGTAGATCTGACCTTCCCAAACTGCTTCTGATTCCTCTTGGGTTGAAGCAGACCAAGTTGTTTTATTTTTTTGTTTGTTCTCTTTGACTCTTTTGAGGGCCACCACCCACCTCCCAAATAATCACACAGAGTCTTATTTTTTTTCTTATGAATGCCAGGTCTTAGCTTGGCTTATTTCTAGCCAGCTTTTCATAACTTAAATTACCCCCATCTACATTTTGCCTCTGGGCTTTTATCTTTCTCTGTTCTATAAACCTTTCTTTCTGTCTTACTCCATGGTTGGTTGTATAGCTCGGTGGCTGGCCCGGATATCCTGTCTCCTCCTCCTTCTCTTACTCCTCGATCTCTCTGCCCAGATTTCTCCTCCTATTTATTCTCTCTGCCTGCCAGCCCCGCCTATCCTTTCTCCTGCCTAGCTATTGGCCGTGTTCAGTTCTTTATTAGACCAGTCAGGTGTTTTAGACAGGAAAAGTATTCTACAACAAGTCCCTTCCCAGGCACCCAGTTTGAGGGGAGCCTTTATTTTTTTAATGTTGCTCCTATTGCTCATCCCTCCCCATTCCATGCAGCCAGCTTCTGACCACAACAGTGACTCTGTGCTTGTCTGTTTAGTTCTGTGTGTAAATGAAATGTGGAAATGGACCTCCCTGTATCATCTACTTGCTCTCCTCTTTCCCTTGTTTTTGGGCACTCATGGAAGCAGGACCAGTAAGGGACCTTCAATTGAACAACAACAAATAAACAACATCAACAACAACAACAAAAGAAATTTCCATTTTGAACTCCAGTGAGATGACCTGGCGAACTTTCCTGTCTATGTTAAAGCTTTTCAGCTGCACTGAGTATATATTTGGGCAACTGAACCTTTTGGCTGCTATAGCCAGTGGGGCACAATTTAAAGAAAAACAATATAACACTAAAATTTGGACTGCTTTTACGGAATTTGTTTGTTTTTCTTTCTGAGTTTTGGCTAGCACATATGACTTTCATGGTAGAGTTATTCAAACTCTACATAATTGAATAGAATAGTCTGAAGTGGTGAAAATTCCTGATTGCCTTCATTTCTAAATGAAAACAGTTGTGTCACTTTTAAGAACATATAGTGCTGTGAGTCATTTAGAAAGTATTAACAATATTTGTTCGAACAACCTACTGTATTAGCATAACAGTCAATAGGCCAAATTTTATAACAAGTGCTGCAAGAAAGACCCTACTGTGAATCTGTTTTCTTTGTAAAAACCTTATGTCCTTGGCTAAGTCCTTCAGTTTCCCCACTGCAACATCTTCTGAATGAGCCCAGATGATCCCAAGAAGGAAATATAAACAAAGGCTCAAAAGATGGCTATGAGCACCCATGTCTGGAGACACACAGGGATCCAACACCCTCTTCTGAACTCTGCAGGCATCTGCACTCAACACACACACACACATGCACGCGCACACACACTTGGATGTGCACACACACACACACACACACACAAATAGAAAGTGAAAAGAAAATATACAGAGAGTAATTTATGTGAATTTAATTTATTGAGAATTTAATTTAATTTGATTAATTTAATTTACTGAGAATATAATTACAAAAGAAATACAGCCAATATTAATATTTTCATTTATTTCTTTCAAAAGGTATGTCTAAAGGAGTTATTAATTTCTACACATAATAGTAACTATGTTTGCCATTTACTAAGCAAACTCCTTATAGCTTTTTGTCTGAATTACATCTTCTTTATATAAAGAGATTTAAATTAATGTAAATTAAATGTGACAAGGATGGGAACACTTTTTTTTCAGCTTCCTCAACTTAGTTGTTCCTAAAATCTTCTGTCAGGTTTCAGCAGAGAATTGTGGTAGCAGGAAATAGTTTAATGACCAGCTCTTCATAGAACCTGAATGTGGGTCCTGGAGGAATGCAATTTAATATGGCATGCAGCTGTAAGGCATGACTTCCCTGGAGTTTCTCTGGTCTCTTTCTTTCCATTAGCCCACACACTTGGTTTCAAGTTCTTGTAAACTCAGAGATGATGATAGTCTATAAGCACCTGTTCCCTCCATATAGATCAAATATGACTCGGGATGCATCCTCAGGTCAAGGAGGACTAGTGTAGACATGCAAGTGAGGAAAGAAACAGGGCATAGTGAATGGGTTGGATATTGATGTGTGACTGTGACAAAAGCCTATATGACCCATGAAGATTTCACAGGCATTTCCTGAGCAAACAGGGTCAAGGGACTCTTATTTTAAAATATCCAAGGCTGGGTGGTGGTGGTGGTGGTGGTGGTGGTACACGCCTTTAATCCCACCACTTGGGGGACAGAGCCAGGCAGATCTCTGTGAGTTTGAGGCCAGCCTGGTCTACAGAGTGAGATCCAGGAACCTCAGCTGGAAGAAAAGTTGGATTTGGTGTTCATCACTAAATAAGAGCTCCTTCTGATGACTGTATTCATTTCCACTTCTGTTTCTCTTTAATTAAAATATAATTACAAGTCACATCACCCTTCCTCTTCCTGCAAACCCTTCCATACCTACCCCACCTCCCTCTCAAATGCATGGCCTCTTTTTCTTTAATTATTCTTGTTTTGTACACACACACACACACACACACACACACACACACACACACAAAGAGAGAGAGAGAGAGAGATTGGAAGAAGTATGAATAAATATACAAATACAACTAACTGAATCTTTTTAGTGTTGCTTGTATGTATTTGTTTTTAGGGCTGGCCATTTTGTATTGAGTAATTAGTTAGGATACTCAATAAAGGAGTTAATTGACTAAACAGATAATCTCAAAAGAAGAGATACAAATGCCCAATAAATACTTTTAAAAGTGTTCGACATCCTTGACCATCAGGAAAATGCAAATTACATATACCTTGGGATTTCATCATATCCCATTTAGCATAACTATCACCAAGACAACATATACGCTCCCCCCACCCCCAATAGCCATAGACCATCCAACAAAAACCCTAGTACCGGGCATAAGAAACTTTTTTAGTTATTGGTCAGAGTTGTTCAAGAGACTCACAAAAACAATACAGGCTCTTTCTGTTAACCTTGGTTGCCTCGAAGAGGATGAAAGTAATTCCTTATGGCTGAAAACATCATATGCTTTGGACACAAGACTCAAAAGATTAGAGCTGGGTGTGACCTGAAAAAAATGCTTCCTGGAAGACTAGCTTTCATAGTGTCAGAAGGTGCTAAGCAAGCTGCGAAAGGAGAAAAGCAATCAATCATCCTACCCAGCTGTGGTGCCTCTGAGGAACAATGACCACTACAGACCACAAGGTGTTCCTAAAGGTGCAATAGCGGCACTCCGGCCTTCCAAGTAATCAGCAGCTATCTACCTGGATGCAAGGGTCACTCCACAGGAAAGAAACTGTGTCTAGTACTGGAAACCTAGAAGACAGGGCAGAAAGTCTGTAAGAGTCAGAGAACCAGAAAGTTTGTCATGAGATTGTATCTCCTAGAAATGACAAGAGAGCCACACCCATGATACTGCAACTGTATGGTTGCTTAAACAAAACCCTCCAAAATGACACCACCAATACACATGGTAATGAGGAAGGAAGAAATCACATGGGACCCCACCCCTAAAACTCAGAGAACGTGGTAGAAGACGGGCAGAAAGGCTGTCAGAGTCAGAGAACCAGAAAGTTTGCTGTGAGATTGTATCTCCTAGAAATGACAAGAGAGCCACACTCACAATACTGCAACTGTATGGTTGCTTAAACAAAAAACCCTTCTAAAATGATACCATCAATAGACACGGTAATGAGGAAGGAAGAAATCAAAGGGGATCCCACCCCTAGATTAAGAACTATAGGCAACTAATGACTGCCTGGAGAAGAATCAGCCTTCTGTAGGGAGATGTTCTCTAATTAGTTATCAACACAAAGTGGACAGCCATCAGGTCATATGATTACAGGCAACACTGAATGGACTCAGTGAATTATGTTCATATATTTATGCACATATATGTAACAACAATAATCAAAGTAAAGGGGTCCATGAATTTGAGAGACAATAAATGGTATAGAAAGGGTTGGGAGGAAGAAAAAAAAAGAGTGAAATAATGTAATTATATTTTAAATAAATAAATGAATGAAATGAAAAATGAACATATTGGAAACTCCATAAAGAATGTTGTAAGATGGGGATAGATTTGGCTTAGAGGTTAAGGGCACTTGCTGTTCTTGCAGCGAACCACATTCAGTTCCAAGAATCCCTATGGTTGATGGCTCACAACCATCCTTAACACCAGTTCCAGGGAATCCCACGTCTTCTTCTGACCTCTACCAGCACCAGGCATGCACATGGTGCACATGTAAGCATGTATGCAAAACACTCTACACATAAGATAAAAAAGGATAAGTCTCAAACAAATTTAAAAAATTTTATTGTAAGAGGGGCTAGAGAAGAGGCTCCGCAGGAGGAATGCCTGTCAAGCAATTGAGCAATCATAAGGACCTGTGTTCTGATCCCTACTCCCCATGCAGAAGTCATGCATGAGAATGCATCTGTAGCTCCAGTGCTGGGGAGGAGTGGGAGCCAGATAGCTCCCTGGGGTGTACTGACTGGTCAGCCCCGCCAAATCAGTGAGCTCCAAGTTCACTAAGATACCCTTTCTCAAATCATAAGAACTGGGGAAGAGATGTGACAACCTCTTCCTCTACACACATGCTTGTACCTTCACACCCACACAAGTACGTGCAAATGCTGCACATACACATAACCCACATGCATGCCAACGGATGGCTGTAGGAATTGTCACCATCTTGTCTTTTTTGAGCCCTGCTCAGTAGAATACCTTGCTTATGGCTTTACTTCCATTCTAAAATGGCAGTCGCTTGTCAGTGCGGCATCTTTCGGTCCCATACACTTCTGCCTGTGAGCCTGGCTGCTGCCCAGAGACCACTGACGAGAATTCTCATTAGGCAAATTCAAGTTGACTTAGTGGGCTATGTTTCAAGCCCCTAATTGGTGCTTTCTGGTGGATGAGGGCCTGGGTTTGGAGCTCAGTTCCTGAGCAATCTGGAGATTTTGGCTGAGTTGAAACCTATTTGATAAACCATTTCCTTATACTAACTCTAGTTCTGTCAGATGAATGCAAAACCTCAGTAACCAAAATGAATCCAACTCACAGGCTATAAATCCCCAACATGCTTCAACTCCAATTCTGAAACAGAATCATCTAAAGTCTGGAATCTAATCAGAGTTCTGGATGGAAGGGACTCCAACCAGCTTAGCCACAGTTGCGGTATTTGGGGACCCCAGGAGCTGAGGACCAGGAGCTCATTAGATGCTGGAAAACACATGCATTCCATTGTGAACCCATCTTCTGAGAAAATAGCTCTGATTCCGATGTTGAAAGAACATGAAACTAGCATACCCTTCTCAGCTGTATAAATATCACTGGGCAGAAACCATGGGCTGGCATGGCAACAATCAGAAGGCAGCCTTTCATCTCCACCACTGCTGCAGAGAGGCTGGCTGCCTGTTTGGCCCCCTCTATGTGCTGGTTTGCTGCATTCAAGCCACTAGAAGGCTGCCCTACCAGGGCATCCAAGATATGGTGGAGACTAAGAAGAGGACTTGGGGGTGCCACCCAAACAGTGTGACTGCTCCCCCTATTCACAGTACGCACTGGGGCATTCCCACAACTTTTAACCGAATTAAAGGACTGAATTTGAGAATCAACCTAGTTTAAGTTCAAATGAAGTCCCATTATTCATTATTCTTGCTTTGATTACTTCCTACACGGGCCATGTCTGTCTTCATTTCTGAACAACAGGGGTCATATATTCTGAGACTCCTTCATTTCTATCAGTGACTTGAATGAAAGCCCTATGTGACACTTTCTTGGTTCATGATGCCCTTAGTACTCAGTAATTTCTGTGTGTGCATGATCTCCCTATATGAGGTTGCTGGAGCCAAAAACTTAACGGCTGTAGTTTTTTTTCTGTGCTCATAAGTATTGTTGTTAAAATTCTCACGGAGCTCCCTGAGAGTTTGCTAAGGTACCCGGGTCCCACCATCACAGCAGTTAGGTGCTGTTTCATATGCAAGTGTGAGTAGGGTTGATGAAGTTATCTTCTACTTGAAAGGAGCTAACAGATGTTATAGAGAAAATAATGAGAGCACAGTAAAATATATTACAGAGCAAAGCAAAATGTTATGCCCTACTAAGAAGAGCATTTTGTGGGTCAGCAAGTTTAAGTGCAGAAAACAGAATCTCCATTACGCTGAGTTTGAGGTGGACTTGTATGCTTATAGAATGTCTCAAACGGCCAGGAAAACAAAGCTGGTTCTCCAGAGCTAGTAACTATGTCCAAACATACTACAAAACCCTCAATGAAACTCATTAATTACAGGCAGTCTTTGATGCCTCCCACTGAGGACCTGTAATCCGGGACTGTACACAGTGTCTTGAAACGAACGACCTCTGCCATTTTGAAATTGCCTGATCAAACTTATAAACATACAATCATTCAGCCTCGCAAGTATATTGTGGGAGCCTTGATGTTCTCATGATAGGCCGGGTTTACAGGTGAAGGAGTCTAGGAGTAGTAGATATTTGAGTTTTTCTGTTTGTCAATATAGAAAGGCAGCCCAGAGAATATCATCCCTAACCTTCAGTATCAGACCTGGGTGACTGCGAGAGAGAGAGAGAGAGAGAGAGAGAGAGAGAGAGAGAGAGAGAGAGAGAGAGGAGAGACAGAGACAGAGACAGAGAGAGAGAGAGAGAGGATGAATCTGGCTGTTGGAAAATAAAAGCACTAGACACATGCTATGAATTGGGCCTTAGAAAAATGATGATTTAAACAGAAATGTGAGTATTTGTTTAAAGTCGAAAAAACAAGTTCAGCAATGGTGTGGAAGTAGGAAACTGTAGAGTAAAACTCAGAAAATTCTCAGTAATCACTGAAGCATACTTTAACAAATGTCTTAACTTGAACTTATGACAGTATGGTGGGAAATTTCACTGGATAGAGGAATACCTAAAATATGGTCAGAGTTGACTGAAAGTGTCCTACCAAGCAAGATCAAAGTCATTAAGTAAAGGTTTTAGAAACAGAAACTGGAACAATTGAAAAATGATTAGACATATTTTTCACTATCTAGCCTCACTCCCTAGGTGACTCCATGTCTTTGAAGGCATCTAGATGCTACTACCTGCTCTCCAGGGTGTGGTTGGTTATAGATAGGTATGGCACACTCAGTAAAACCAGCATGGGAATCTCACTTCTCCCTGAAGACCTCCTCACAACAGTCATGACCTCTTAGAAAACTGCAGGTTCCACCTTCCAATTCGCAGGCATGTTTATGCTCTTCTTGCCTGCTATTTTTTCTGCTAACTGTTGGAAAATCCCACCAAACCAGAAGACAAGGGAGCCTGACACCTCTCACTCACCCCCCCATCACCACGGCACTCACTGTAAGCCAGTATCACTTCCTGCCTGAGTCCTAGAGGGAGTCCTAAATAACCTTCAGTTTCAAAACACCTAGCACGCAGAAAACAGATTGTTTTCTCAACAAGTAGGGTTAGATAGTACCACTTCTTGGATCAAAAGCCTCTGGTGACTTCTCATGTCACCAGAGTGAAAACCTCAGTCTTGGTAGACCTGCTTGAACTTGTCAAATAAGGAAGGTGATGGCCAACTGTCAATATAAAGATATATATATTGACAAGAACTATTCACTGACATAGCAGGTGAAGATTTTTGTTGTTGTTGTTTTTTGTTCCTTGTTTTGTATCTACATCTCTAGGCCTTTATATTCTAATTTAATATCTGGTCCTTCATGAAGAATTTTCTAGTAAAATCTTGGAAATCATGGATATCCTATGGCAATTTGTTCACTAACAAGAGATCTGAGAGAGTAAGTAGTCATGAAATTACAATTCCATCCAGTTGATGACTCCTGACCGGTTGTTAGGGCTTTGACATGCATTTGCTGACTGTAACCTCACAACAACAGTAAGAATTAGTTGAGTGGGTTGTTCTGTTTAATAGATGACATAGAAAAAAACAAAAACTAGAATGATAAAATTATTACCTTTGTTCACATAGCAGCAAGAAGGTACAAATAGAACTGCAAACACAAGTGGCAAGCACCTGAGTTCCTAGGCACGTGAACATTCATTAGATCTTTTATGAAAAAAAAAAAGCAGAGGTTGTTCATTTATCTGTTATTCATTTCTCATAGATGATCAGCTGCACAATCGCTGGTGATCTGGGTTGGAGCAGCAGTTAAGTTCATGGACAGTCGTGGAGAACCTGTCCTATGGATTTGGTGTGAAGGCATCTTGCACAGGAGCGTTAGACGTGTGAAGTCATCTCAGGTTTGGATCAACAGTGATTCAGAACACAGCTTTGTCCAGAGTGATTGTGAAATACATTGTGCTGGGGAGAGAAATCTGGTGGTGAATGATGATGAATGAGGATTTGGAGGAAGTTTCCATAGCAACAGGCACATCTGTGCCTTCACGCGATTGAACAGCATCACACACTTCTGAAGAAGGGGAACTGTGCAGTGGGACCAGAAGACGGGGCTTCTCCTAATATAGTTCTGATGGAGAGATATTACTGATGCGTGTTGAAGAAGACTTCCTGGACAGACTTCCTGGACAGATTTCCCGGAATATTTGTGGCTCACCACCTTCTTGAGAGAGGGAAAAGAACGGAAGAAATCTCTTTGTAGACAAAAACCTGCATGCCATAAACTAACAATAGTCTAGGACAGGCTGCTTCAAAATATGATTCTTCAAAATAAGGTACAAAATGGATGGTCCCTAACTTTTTCTCTGCCTATCTGGGAAGAAGCTCATAAAACTCAGGAAGAGTCATTTCCCTGAGGAGCACCATAGGGCCTGCATTGCAGAACTATCCTCTCCATACTTAAAGGAAATCCACACACTTATCTCTAATGGCATAGGACATATAGAACAATCTGAAAGGGAAAAAAGCCCTCTTCTCCCTAGTATTAAGGCATCAGATCAAATTCCCTTGTCCAATGAAGTTTTCATGACTATCTAGTTCTTCATCAAACTTAACAACAATAAGAAAAATACACAGAATTCTCTATTTCTTTAAGTCTTCAACCCCTTATCAGGTTCCAGTGCTGTATAAAATTTCTAATAAACAACACTGTATATTATTTTCATATTAATCTTTCTTTCATTATAGGGACCTAAGTCATAGACCTAACAATGGGTGAGGAAAAGAGACATTTCATTCCCTTCTCTGTGAGGAGTGAGGATTGTAGTCTAAAGATGGAAAAGATGATGTTCTAGGAAAGTTAAAATTGCTCCTGTTTCCAATTGCCTGACACATGAGGAAAACAGAGATAGACAGATTGCTTTCATTTGGAAAATGGAGACTCAGAGATGACAACTGTATGGAAAGTGTAATTAGAGTGGGTTTAATTGTTCCCTTCAACAGACAGTTCAAATACTCGCATACATCCTAGAAAACGGAGAGCATTTGAGGACATAACAAGATGCCATCCAGTGATGGAGACGTACTCATGAAATTATCAACAAAATTTGGAGATTCAGGAGTGCCCTGTTTCCTGAGGATCATGGGCACAGAAAACGAATGAAGAAATTCGTGTAATTATTTGCACATCTGCAATCTCTTTCTTTATGTCAGTTGGTCAGCTTGTTGAGGAGGAGGTTTGTGAATCTAGACTGTCATCATGACCTGGAAGTTTCTGCTCACTTTACATAGCCAGTGTTTGGATCCTTATCTAAAAAGTTTAGAATCTTAACCTGAAGAGCCTTTTTTCAAGACACTTTCCTACTTTCCAGCCCTAGAGATTCTGACTTAAGGGATTCAAATAAGTCAGTGGAAATATAAGTTTAAAACAATCTTAGTAATTCTGATTTCCATCCAACTTTGGGAAGCATAGAAATCGACCATTTTCTGGTTTGTGGTGTGGATCATGTTTCTTAAATAAATTCTTAATTGCTCTCTATTTCTTAATGACACTGAACAGCAAACAGTTACTTGACAGGATTTCTAGGTGATAGTGTGGTGCAGTGATTTCCACAGGGTAGTTTTGTACTGGGAATGAGAAAATTTCTCATGGAGTGGCCCTTGCAGGCTCCATGCTTGAAAACTGCAACCTCTGTAATTCTACCAACAGTCTAAAGAAACAAGACATCCTTGTCTCTTCCCCCTCTCTTCAAAACATTTTACCTGCATTTCCATGTCTTCCCCTCCAGTCTGGTGGTGAAGGAGAAGAATTATTGAATTTTCCATGGAAAAACACATAAACAAAAGGAAGGGTACATTTATGTGCCTCTTGAGGAAGTGGCGGCCTTAATAACTGAGAATTTGGACTGACTTCAGTCTTACTCAAAAACAACTCCCTTTACTCAGCAAAAAAAACACAATATTCAACCTTTTCATGGGAGGATTTAGTATTCTTTTCAAAGCTACATATCAAAACCCACACACAACACAATGGAACTATTCCCTCTCACTGAGGCATCAAAGCAGAGGGAACTTGCAGACCAAGCTTTCTCAACGGCGGTCTTTGCTTTGCATCCTCAGACACGCTCTCTGGGGATCACTGCCTCAAAACCATGAAGAAGAGGGTGAGGGGCCATCATGCCATTTCCATTAAAAGCAGTTGTTGATGGCCATTTTCTCAATTTCTTTCTCCCCTTTCCTATTTCTCAGTAATGCTTGCATTCCAATAAAATGAGGCTTCCTGCCATAGACCAGACAAGGCTATTCTTCCCCTAATGCCAGTTGCTTTTCAAGTGGGTGGTGGGATAACTAGGAACATTTGTTACTGGGAAGAGTCTCTTCAAACCCATTAAAACAGAATATTTTGCCATTTCTTTATGTGAGGATAGCTTTTCTCTATGTAACTTCATTTAACTTTGGAGGGGAGAATACCCGAGTTCAGTTAAAAGCTGGTCAGTCACTCTGCCTACACAATCAATGTGAAACAGTGAAGACTTGCCCATTTATCACAAGGATCCTGTATGATTGGCTTCATCCTGTGCACTGAAAAATGCACAGGGAAGCGTAGCATTTCACACATGTCTGCGTGTGTCTTGTGGTCCTTGTTTTGCTCTGCAGAATTACGTGCTGCAGAGGTAACTGTTACAGAGGCTCCCAAGTCTTTAGTAGGCATGGTATACCCCTTCTCTTTCTGTGAGAGCTCAGTCTGGTCACTTTTTTCTGATGAATAGAACATGACAAAATTGATAGGGTGTCAGTTCCCCAGTAAGTCACAAAGACCACAACCTTTGTCTTGTTGGCCTTGCATCTTATGTAGGGTGTCAGCTGCCATGTTTGGAGGTACATGGTAGAGTAGAATGGGACAGCACTGGTTCCTCAGCAACCTAGAAGAAACTGAATTATCTTGACCACCATATGAGTGGGCCAGGAAAACATTCGTTCCTTGCTAAATCTGGAGGGAGTCATGGCTTGTGAGACATCCAGAGCCTGAGAATGCCATTAGGCCACTCCTGGACTCTCCATCCCTAGTAACCATGTGATAACAAATGAGTGATGTCCTAAGATGCTAAGTTTTCAGCTAACTTGTTACAGAGTAGATACCAGTATAAGATATAGCAGTAACTTGTATTGTCTTTATAAATATCATCCTTGAACTGGGACAGAGAAAAATATACAAAGCATAAGATAAATAAATTCTATACAGGTAAGACATGTATAAAAATCATACAAATAAAAAGAATATCACCAATATTCTAAAAGCTTCCCTGGTACCCCTTAAATCATTAACACCCATCCTAAGATAATCCTTGGTTTTGCCTTACATTATTATAAACTAGTTTGCCAGTTATCAGCTTTATATATTTGGAATCAAGTTTTATAATCTATTTTTCCTTGATTTCCTTCCCACACCTCCTTAATCATGTTTTGGGGATTCATCCTTGCTGCTTTAGCAGGATTGAATTTGAATTCTTTGCAACACTACAGTTTTTTTTGTGGGGGCAGTTGTTATGTGTGTTGTTCATTTGTTTATTTCTTTATTTGTTTTACATTAGGAGGAGCACTGCTGTGAAAATTCTTCACTCAACCACGGAGCCCCAGCCCACACCTGGAGCATGTCTATACCTGTTTCTGTTACATAGAGATACATTTCTGTTCAATTTCAGTGTGACCCATACATAGGAATGTAAGCTCTGGATCAATACACTTGTCCACATTCTGCTTCTGTAAATATTACCCAATCATTATTCCCATTTCATTGCAGTGATGTGTGAGACTCCTAAGACTACCATAACAAAATAACAAAATCTGGGTTGTTTAAAATGACTTGTCTCACAGTTCTAGAGACTAGAGTCCTAAATCAAGCTAACAGGACCATGCTCCTCCAGTTGCTTTTAGGCACTGAGACATTCTTGTCTTTCTCCAGCATCTGGTGGTTTGTTGGCAATGTTTGAGGCTCTCATTCATAGCTGAGTATTCCAAGTTCTCATCCATCATTGTGTGCTTTCCTCCTCCTTATGTCTGTACATGCTCAAATGTCCCCCTTCTCATAAGGGTGGCAGTACCATTGGCTAACGGACCCATAGTATTCCCTTAAGACCTTGTCTTAGCTAAGTGTACCTGGGAATAACTCTGCTCCCAAAGAAAGTCATAATCTAAGGTACCAGGAGTTGGGAACTCAGTGTATCTTTTGAAAGGACACAATTTGACTCCAGACTTCTGTTTTTCTTGTCATAAATCAAGTACGCAGATGTATGAGACTGGTTTTGGGTTTCTATTCTATTCTTGGGACTATTACTTTATTTTGGACCACTCCTTTATTCTCATATCATAACTATGCTGGCTGAATTGCCATAACTGTAAAATAAATCTTGATGTCCCAATAGAGTGTGATATTAATAGATTCAGTATGACATATCATCTTTATTGGTTGCTCTTCACTTTATCTTGAAATTCTGTGTATGTGAGATTGTTTCCTTTATATCCAAAGCATCCCTATTTCTATATTTTTGGTGCAGGTATGCCAGTTATGAATTCTGTAACTATTAGAAAGAAAACAACTTTAACCTTCCATTGAATTTTGATGAATTTTCCTTCTAAATATAGGGTTCCATGTTGACATATTATTTTAAAGAATAATTCTACTCATATTTAGATTCTAATTTTCCTTTTTTTCACTTTCCGTGTGTGTGTGTGTGTGTGTGTGTGTGTGTGTGTGTGTGTGTACATGTTTGCATGTGTGAACATAACCGTGTATGGGCATACATGCCTAAGAGGCATGAAATCATCATTTATCACTCTTTTACTTCATTCATTGGTAAGACCTTAGTCTCTCAGTCAAAATCAGAGCTCACTAACGTGATTACTCTACCCACCTTGCTTTGGAGATTCCTAGTCCTACCTTTCCAGGCTGGAATTGAAGGCAGGTTGCCATGCCCACCTGACACTTACATGGGTTCTGTGGACCCAATCTCCTGTCTTCAGGCCCACACAGCAAGCATGTTAACCACTTGAGCTGTATCACCAGACCAGTTTCTATAATTTCTACTGAAACGTCAAACAAATTGTCTTCTTGCTCTCTAGAAGTAGCATGTGCCTTTTATCTGCCCACTTGCTGGAGTTTTTTAATCTTTGATTTTCAACAGATTGATGCTGATGCCAGTTTTGAATTTCTTAGCACAGTATTTTTTTTTCTTTAAATTCCTGGAACTACTCAAAATGCTTTGATGCCTTGGATAAGTTTGGAGAAGTGATGACTACTCAAATATGTAATGTTTAAGGACTTTTCAAGGCTGCATACACCAGGGCTTCTTTCCCCTCAACTTGAGAACTCCAAATTCATGGCATTAGACTTTTCTTCTGGACCTCATAGCTCTTGATACAATTGAAATGTTTTCCCAAAACCCATGTGGAGTCTAGAGTTGGTCAAGGAGTTTGAACAGAAGATCTTAAGTTGCAGGCCACGCTCACTACATATTGAAACTTTGTCTCAAACAAAACAAAACAAAGACAAACCAGAAACAAAGAAAGGAAGGGACAAAGAAGGAGAGGGAAGAAGGAAGGAGGAGACAAAGACAAAAGAAAGAAAAATTAATTTGTATTGTAAGGTAATAAGCAATTGGATTAGGTGAAAGCAGCTATGGATTTTAAGGTGATGAATAGGTCATGAGGCGTCTCAAGACTGCACTGGTGTAAAGGTCACTTGGGCCCTGTTTTTTGTGTACACCCTTCTTGCCATAAGATACCAGAACACCACCACAGAATACCACAAGGAGACCCTACCTTGGAGCTCTCAAAGTCTTGAGCCAGGAGCTAAATAAACTTTCAAGTTGATAAGTTACCCAGTCCATGGTAATCAGCTATAGCAACAGAAAACTGATAAACTCATGATTTTAATGCTCTTCCCTGAGTATTCTATACATACAGAAGAAAGTTCATTTATTTCTTATTTTACTGAATGTAGTCTAGTGAATTCCGCTGAAGTTCAAAATGTCCCTCTTCTGAGCTCTCTCTCTCTCTCTCTCTCTCTCTCTCTCTCTCTCTCTCTCTCTCATTAAATGTATCTATTGAGTTTTTGGTAATACCCTTGTTGGGTTGTAGAATTCCCATCTGGATCACTTTTATTCCCATGTCAGGCCACACATGTCCTATGCTTTGTATTCATTATCACCTTTGAATCCTCATGAATGACCCTTAAGAAGTTTCTATTAGTATCAGTGTTTTCAAAGGAGGAAATTAGGCTCAGAGAGATTAAATTGTTTAAGTTATCCAACAAGGAATTGGGGAAATCAGGATTCAACTTGAGGAATTCTAACTCAGAACTGAATTTCATAATTTAAGTCTCTTTGTTCCAGGAAATGAAGTACAAGTTTGTGACAGTAATCATAGATATCATCTATACAGAAATTGTTCTGTGTATGTCAGACACTGTTTTAAGCACGCTGCTACATTGAATAGCTTATCCAAGCTTGAAATGACATAGAGATAAATAGCATTATTGCCATTTCACATATGTGACTTGAGGCTCAATGAAGGTAAAACTTGCTTAAGATTCACAGTTCATGCATGTAAATCAGCATTTTGACTAGAGAAGTTTGTTCCCAAAGCCCATGCCTTTAACCCCAACACCAAGTGGTCTCCCTGCTAAGTTATGCAGGCAATGATGCTGAGACAGAGCAGAAGAAAGAAAGAGGTGAAAAGAGAGGAGAGAGGAAGAGCGATTCCAAATCTATTCAGTGCTTAGATGCAGGGCCTAAGTGATTTGGAAGAGTGTATGATGTGCAAGATGCTGGTGATATGACAGAACACAGGGAGAGATAGGAAAAGGAAACATGGGGCTAAGGCTCGTTGCATATATTATAAATGAGAGCATGCTGCACACAGCCTGGAAAGAACATTCTTTGGAATGCAGCTGGCACAACCAGAAGCTTGCCAAGAAGAGCCAAGGCTGTTTAGTGCCGCTGAGTCCCAGCAAGTGTCTGAGGTCAGGAGATTCTGCACACCATGGTGCTGGTATAGAGACTTGGCTGATAATTGCTAGGTTTGAAAGATAAGTATCAAGAAGCAAAGATGCGGTCAGGTCCACAGGCGAAACATTGCAAGCGGTGGAAATTTGAAAATGGGAACTGAATACATGGAAGGAAACTATGTTCACTCTGGGCTGTAATTATCCACCATTTCCCAAGCATTCTCAAAACACATGCACACACACACACAAACACACACACGTGCAAACACATATATGTATGTATGTATATATGTATGTATGTATGTATATAGATACATATACACATAGATTTTGTGTTGGGCATTTCCAGAAGCCATTTTGTTTGCAACAGGAACATTAGGCAGGGTTTTCCAGGCTGCAGATAGGACTGCGATTTCCATTCCACAGGATGCAAATAAGTCTCTTCTTTCACGTAACTGGGTTGAGATTCCCATAAACGCTGAGGATAAATAGCTTGTTTCTTCAGTTTTCTTGAAACAAAACCACATGAAGAATCCAGGCACCAGAGTGGCTTCTGGGCCCCTCCTCCACGTTGGAAATGCAAAACTGAAAATGATTTTCAGTAAAGGGACTAATAAAGGAACTCAGCCCTTGCAATTAGTCCTCCGCAAAAAAGAGGCAGGCCAATGTTCTTTACTCCTCTTTGAAAAAGCACTCCGATATTTAACATCCTTTATAGTCAAAAACGTCCCGATGTAAATCTTCCTTTTAAAATAGAAGCCTCTGAGGACACAAAGAACATGAACCAGACTGCATGTTCCCTCTTTAATTTCTTTCTACACTCCCTTCCTTTATATCCCACATCATAGCTTGCAACCACATACTTACATACTCACTTATTTACTTATTGTCTCTACCTCCCTCACCATTTATGGGCCAGTGCTCCAAGGACAGGAAACATGTCTGTTCACCATCACATTCACACAGCAGAGCTCCATGCTTAGTACAAAGTAGACCGTGGACCTTTGAGAGCCTGTAGTGAATGAGTGGGAGGTAAGATGGGCGCTATGGATACCAACAGTGCATATGGTAAACATTTATTTAATGTTTGATGTGCCATGTTGGATGCAGCCAGTAAGACTTGTGAATTGGCTCCCTACATTCTCCAAAATCATTTACTTGGGCAAGGAAGACCACCAGCTACCAACTAGTGTCTTTTTTGTCAATTTCAACTTTAGCAGTTTCAGCACTAATGTAGTATTTCCAAGGCTAGAATGAGTCATGTGTGAGCACATTAGGGCTAAAGGACTGATTTAACTCATGTTAACTTGACATGGGTAGTGATGGACTGATAAAGCAGTAACTATAGTCAGGACTGTCGGTGTAGATTAGTAGGCATCGGTATATTACATATCAGTGTCCATCTGAAAACCCCCAGCCAGATCTTATTTTCTAATACCAATCTTGAGTAAATGAATCAAGCATCTCTGGAGAAATGACCAGTCTTAAGTCAGGAAATATACAAGAGAACTTTGAACATCATAAGGTGCCTGGAAAAGGAAGCAATGTAAAGAGAGAAAAAGAGAATGGAGGCGTGGGAAGCATTTAAATCAATAATATCTGATAATTTCTCACAAATAAGTGTAAAAAAAAATCGAGGATTCCTAAATAAAATCAAGCAGGATAAATACAAAATAGAAATAAAACCCTTCATACATCTAGCTAGGTATTCAAAGTAGAAAAACATCAATAATTTTAAAAAATGGGAATATTCACCAGAGGCAAAATACCTTTGAACTGTGAAGTAAAGAAAAGAATGGCATCCAGCTTCTTACAGGAAACCATGTCAGGAAGAAATGAAGAACACAGAATGAAACATTCAGTGTTGACAGGGACAACAGCTTGTTGAGGCCAGTGGCTGGGTAGAGTGCTTGGGGAGAAAAGCATGACAACTTGAATTTAGACTCCATGGTACGCCATTAAACGCCAAGCACAGTGGTGCACATCTCTAACCTCAGCATTGAGAGTAACAGGGACAGAGACAAGGACATGGGAGAGGGGTGCCCTAGGGGACCGCTGGTCAACCAATTTGGTCAAAATGGCAAGGTTCAGTGAGAGATCCTGCCTTAAAAACCAAGGTAGGGCAATATATAAAGTCACCTGAAGTCAAACTTTGGGCTCCATACATGCAGACATGAGTACACATACATACTCAAAATAAAAACAACTCCAAACGTAATTGGTATCCTGTAAGGTTATTCTTCAAAAGTGTGGAAACACACACCTGTGTAAGCCATCGTTCAAGCAGAGTCTAGATGTTCAGGCATTTAAGGCAAACCTGGGTTTTGTATACATCTTGTCTCAAAAACATAAAAAGGAGAAATAAAGGTTTTACTCCAACAGATAAACAAAGATAATTTGTTGCCAATAGACCAGCCTTGAAACAAAACAAAACAAAAATTATAAAAATGTTCTTCCAATGGAGACAGAGGAGGAGTGGGTGGATGGAGAGGGGGTAGATGGGAGTTGAGGGGGGAGGGAACAGGGGGAGAGGAGGGAGGGGAAACTGTGGTCAACGTGTAAAATAAAGGAAAAATGTTCTTCAGAGGGAAACAATTGATATAAAGAAAAGAATAACTTTAAGGAAAGAACAAATAAAGGTAATAAAAACATGTTTATTTTTAATTAATGTAACAAGCAATACTTTGCTTAAAAACAATAGCCATGGGGCTGGAGAGAGTGGCTTCGTCAATAAAGTGCTTGCAGGCAAGTATGAGGATGTAAATTCAAGCTCTGAAATTCATGTAAAAAGTCCAGGCAGGGGGACGCATTCCTGTAATCTCAGTTCTGAGAGGCAGGAACAAGAGGGTCCCTTGGGCACTCTGATGGTCATCCTAACCTTATTGGTGAGACCCAAGCCCTTCCAATACCCTGTCTCAAAGTAGGTGACAACATTTCTAAGGGTAAGGGTGCTCTTCACCTTCCACCCACATGTACATGTGCCCACAATGAGCATGCATACATACATATTAAAATACAGTAGCACTGATATATCATGTGTCTTACATGTGCTTATGTGTGATTGACGGCAATAACTTCAGTGAGATGAGAGATACAGGAAAGAATCAGGAATTCTTTATTAGTATAGGTACTATGTTAAGTAGACTTGGAGTAATTACATAATAGCCCATGAAATATAAAGAGAAAGGAGAGAAATTTGCATGTGTGTGTGTGTGTGTGTGTGTGTGTGTGTGTGTGTGTGTGTTATTTGAGTCAAAAGAGCCAGACTAGCTCATACAACACTGAAGAAAAGACAGGGCCTATAGGCATGTCTCAGTGAAGAGAATTATTGTTCTTGCAGAAGAACCAAGTTCAGTTCCCAGCACTCACATGGTGGTTCACCATGATCTGTAACTCCAGTTCCAAGGGATCTGACATCCTCTTTTGATCTCTGTGGGCACTAGGCATGCATATACATATAGGCAAAACACAAATATGCATTAAAAATAAACTTAAATCTATAAAACAAGAAAAGTGAAGAGAGAAGGCTGACACTCTCCAACTCTATGTCTCAGTATAAAGCTATAGTAATCAATCCAGCTTGGCACTAGCGTAGAGATGCTGGCAACAGAATAGAAAAACAGATCAATGAAAGAGATCCCAGAAACAAATTCACATAAATATAAATTGATCTTTGACAGAAGAACAAAAGTACCACAGGGAAGCAAAGACGGTCTTTGATTTGGAAGAACTGAACCCCCACATGCAAAATAAATGAGCCTAACAAGACTTTACACTCTGAGGAAAATTTAACACTAGATAGTTCAGACACCAAGCACAAACCAAAAAGCTGTAAAACTCCTGGAAGAAAGCCTAGAAGGATGTCAGACAACCTTGGGCATGCTTCCTGATGTTGTTCGTTGTTTTGTTGGGATTGGATTGTTTGTTTCTTGAGACAAGCTCTGGCTCAGCTCAGGTTGTAGGTTAGTTTTGAACTTTAATCTTCCTGTTTCCTCTCCCTAAGAACTAGGATTCCAGTCATGTGCTACCATGCAGTTCTGATGATCTCTCAGATGCACCACTAAAGATACAACCCAAGAACAAAATCATTGAGAACTGGACAGTATTGAAAGTAAAAATTCCTCCTCTTGGAAAACTATTATTTAAAAGATGAAGAAACAGGCAACACATTTAGAGGAGAAATTACAGAAAACCCCACATAATACATGATACATTTTTCCGCAAAAATAAAAAACTTACATCAAATTTCAAAAATCGGTAATAAAAAGGATGGGCTGAGACAGGAATGAGGTGAATAGAGTCAAAAGCATGATACACATGTATGAAATGTCATTACAGAATTCATTCATTCATATAATGAATATGTACTAATCACAAAGAAAAAGGTGAATAACCTGCTGAAAAAAATGGACAGAAGATCTGAAGAGAACATTCATCAAAGAAATCTTTGCCAAGAGCCATGGAAATATACTCTACACCTTGTGACATCATAGAAAACATAAACAATGGTGGTGATTCCACAACATGTCTATGGGAGTGGCTGAAATCTACAACATTGCAATCACAAATGGGGTCGAAATGTGGAGCACATGGTACCTTCATTTATTTATGAAAGGAATAAAAAAATGATACAGCCACTGGAGAAACATTTTTACATTTTAAGTATACTTTTCCTCTGTGATTGGGAGCCTAGAACAGAAGAATCCAAAGTTTGAGTCTAGCATGTTCCAGACTAGCTTGGACTACATACTGAGATATTATCTTAGAGAAGACAAAACAAAAATGGAATTTTTTTCCTAAGTATAAGTGATGTAGTAGTCACATTTTCTTCTCTTTACTCAAAAGAATTAAAAAATACATTTATCACATAAAAAACCTGCACATGGATAGTTGCAATTGCCAAAACTTCAAAGAAACTAAGATATTCTTCAATGGCAATTTCATTTAGAGAAAGGAACCTGTCTAGAGCTTAAGAAGGAATTGTGGAGCTAAGTTCCAATGCATACATCTACTAAACACCTTTACTCTTAAGACTGGAACATTGAGAAAGAGGAGGCAGAATATCAGAGTGTGCTGTGAGGTTGTGTCTCCTGACAGAAGCTACACCCATGAAGTCTCACTGACATGACTGCCTAAACATGAGCTGAACAAGGACGACACCAATAGACAGGACAAAATGCATGGGGGAGAGCATGAGACCTCAACCTCAGACAAAGAACTACAGGAACGCATCTAAGGAATGCTGAGAGCAGGAGAGACACTCTTTCCCGGGGAAGAACACACCACTTAGTTATCCAGTACCAAACGTTCAGCCCTGAAAACATACATACAGGTGACATTATACAGACTGAGTAGGTTATATACAGGCACATGTGTGTGTGTGTGCATACAATAATTAACGAAAAAAGAGGCCATGAATTTGGAAGAGAACAAGGAAGTCTGTATGGGAGGGGAAAAAGAGGATAAAAGAAAGGGAGAGATGTTGTGTGAGTGTATCAAATAAAGTAATGTGGCATCTTTCCCTACACTAAATGTTTTAAAAAGTGGCTACCTAGCCACAAAGAGATGTGAAAGTAATTTAATTATATATTACTTACTGAAAGAAGTCAATCTGAAAGGGCTACATATTGTATGATTCCAACTCTATGACATTCTAGAAAAGGTCCAAATATGAAATGAAAAGATCAGTGGCTGCCATGAGTTCTGGGGATCAGGAAAAATAAACAAGAGTTCTGAGAATCTGGAAGGCAACAAAACTGCTTGTTTGTGAGATTGGAATGGTGGGTACACATCACTACCCTTTTTGCCAAAATCTATGAGTGGACAGCACGAAGGGAAAACGTTCACATGACCTTCGGATAGTAATAAGGTGGCAGTTCAGTGTCATTTAACTGAATTATATAGCTTGTTGCTGTTGTTTGTGTATAGCTATACTTCTGTGGGCACGGAATTCCATGAGGACTTTACATGAGTTTCTGCTCAATTTTCCTCTGACCCTAAAACTGCTATAAAAAGTGAAGTTTGTTGGAAAGGGGCACTAAGTGAATTATGAGCAGAACGGCGGGTGGAACTACTTCCATGACCTGGTCAGGGAAGATCTTTGTGATGAGAAGCCATTTGATGGAAACCCAGAGGAAGTGAGGGAGTGAGCGGCAGATGTTCTGGATTGAGGAACTGGCCAAACCTGAACCCTTACATGTCAGAACAGCAGCAGTGGTGTGAAAAAATGTCCTCGAGTCAAGGGAGCTGTAAGAGGATGGTAGATGGTGAAGCCATGGGTAAATAAACATATAGATAGGTCTCGTGGGGCTTCTGGGCCAGGAATTAGAAATTAGAGTCTGGGTCTCATTGTGAGGGAATGAGAAGCCACTGCAGATAGGCAGCAGTGACCAGATGTGGTTTTTGTTCTGTAAGCTTCTCCTGGCTGCTGCCTGCTGAAAGAGCCTTGGGGGAAGCAGAGATGGGAGACATAATTAGGAAGAGCAAAGCCTCAGAGTGAGTGTCGAGCAGCAGAGAGAGTAGCTGGTCCTGAGGGTGCTGCTTCTAGAATGTGATCTGCAGGGTAAGAACACAGCCAAGAACGTTTCCAAGGGCTTATGCCAGAGCATTTGAGAGACATGGAAATACCCCTTACTGAGGTGTGCAGAAGTGAAAAGGGCCAGATTGGAGGGATGCAATTGGAGTTCGGTTTTGATACTACAGTAGGGACATCTCTGTCTCTCCCACACAGGGAAAGACCATACAAATCAACATAGAGAATCTTCCTTCTTCCATAGACTAGAAGTCTATCAGAGAAAAGTTTGACTGGCCAGAGCCTATCCTCTCAAAGTCTCCTTTGTGCCATATGTAGCCATGTGGACAGTACCTTCAACAAAATGATGGAAAGAGAAAAGATGTATCTAGTACTTGACCGTGCCTATAAGGAACAGATATGCTGCTCCCTTTACTGTATTTTTCTCCTTCTCTCAGACTAGTGCAGAGGACTCTGAGGCCCCACAATATGGTGAGATGCAAGCTGCAATGATCTTAGTTTCCTATATCACTGAAGGGATGAATACATTTGCCAACCCAGGAACATGAGTTCAAGAGTCACATGATTTAACCATAAAATTCTACTGTGCCAATCCACTGGTGTTTGCATTTTCTTCTCTCCCCAAATCTCCTCCTCCTTCTACTTTTAATGATAGCTATAATTCAACCAACTCGTAAAGAGATATAAATGCTAAGATGGCCATTAAGCACAAAAGTGGAGGTCTCAGTAGACAAATACATCTGTTGGATGATCAATGACTACACAGCCATTGCGCTATAGAACTGGACTGGATTTGGCTCTGTTAGACATCTCAAAGATGGAAGAATTACATTTCCAACTACACCTTAGATGCATCTGTTTCTTTTGTTGATAACGTTATCATCAGGTTATGTGGTGCTATTTCAAAATATGTGGAGGATGTAGTAAAACTGCGTTCTTATAAGGTTTCATTCTAACTTATAAAATGAGAGAAATGAAGATAGTGGGAAGGAAATAAGAAAGCAGGGGAGAGATGGAGAGAGAGAAAAGACAGAGAACAGAAAGAGAAATAACAGAACTGGATAATACAAGCGTCTAGGTGGAAGCGACTAATGAAAACACTGTAAGTCTAACTAGACCTAGATGGACCATTTGCGTCTTGGTGATTGTTTCTGCTGCCATGGGCTCTGACCACATGCTACTCCTGTTGACATATTTACCTTTGTCATGGGTAGAAATACAAAAAATGGCTGCATCAATTCTGAAAATGACAAAAATAAAATAAAGCAGACTTCAAAGGCTTTATAAATTGACTGGACAAGCCAGGCGGTGGTGGCGCACGCCTTTAATCCCAGCACTTGGAAGGCAGAGACAGGCAGATCTCTGTGAGCTCGAGGCCAGCCTGGTCTACAAATTGAGTTCCAGGACAGCCAGGACTGTTACACAGAGAAACCCTGTCTCAAAAAAAAAAAAAAAAAACAAATAAATCAACAAATACATAAATAAATCAACTGGACTTCAGAGTTAAAACACATTACTTAACAGATTTTAGTAGCAATTTAACCTTAACAAGACAAAATTGAATAGGACAAACACAGATCTGGACTTGGAACTAGATATTCAAATAGAAGATATTGGATACTCAGCTTTTCAAAAATATATGTAAAAGGGGGAGTTATAGACACTATTTCAAAGATTTTTTTTTTATTGTTTTCAGTTGTGTGTGTGTACATGTATGTGAGTATATGTGAGTACAAATTCCCACAATGCCTAGAAGCATTGGCTTTGCCTGGAGCTGAAATTATAGGCAGTTGTGAGATACCTAATATGGGTGCTGGGGAACAAACTCAGGTCTTCTTCAAGAACAGGAAGTACTCTTGATTGTTGCACCCCAGCCCCTTAGACATCATTTTTTTCTTTATTAAGAAATTTTTCCACTCACTCTACATGCTATCCACAGACCCCCCCTCCTCCCACTTCCTACCCCAAGCCACCTCACATCCCCACATCCCCCAAATCGAGGTCTCCTATGGGGAGTCAGCAGAGCCCAGCACACTGAGCCTAGGCAGGTCCAAGCCCCTTCCCACTGCTCTAAGGCTGTTCAAGGTGTCACACCACAGGCACCGGATTCTAGAAGCCTGCCCACAGACCAGGGACAGATCCCAATTCCCCTGCCTGGGTGCCCCCAAAACAGTTCGAGCCAAACAACCATCTTCTGTATCTAGAGGGCCTAGTCCAGTCCCATGGGGACTCCACAGCCACCAGTCCACAGTCCATGGGCTTCTACTAGTGTGACCGTTTAGACACCATTTTAGTTCAAAGTGAATGAACACAGTAGTGACCACCATAGAGGCAGAACTACCTTACTTTGACCAAAGCATAGTGCAATTGCCCAAGAACAGAACCCTTCACCTCCCACTCTCAGCTCACACCGTGCACTAGGAGCGGTGCATGCCATGGGTCCACCATTAGATATTTCACATAGATAAAATAATTCATAATGTGAATGCATCTGCCTAAATGCCACACCTTCCATATGGGTTACAGACAAAGAGCTGTAAGTGTAAAATCGTATAACTTTGGAACATTTGTTAGGTACAACATATTACAGCTGTAGTCTCTGATGAGACAGACTTATCCCTCAGTTTGTATGAGGAGATGGAGGGTGGAGGAAGTTGAGTAACATATCAAAACCATACAAGTTGTAAGAGATGTTTCCCAGATTGAAACCCAAGCCACCAGTCACATCCATGCGTAGAGCCCGTGATGGGATGTAAAGAGAGCCTTTGTGAGAATGTCTATGGGCAGTGACGTCACCGTGCCCGTGTAGATATGATGGTGTAGGAATATGGCTGTTAAACATTCCCCTGCTGTATCAACTTACTGGCATCCTTGGAGAGTATTGTTCTAATTCTACATCAGCACCACAGAATTTCAGCAAGAAGTTGATGCAAATGCCAATAATTGAGAGTCTAGTCTTTCAACCTAAAGCTTCCTGTTGGCCTGGAGGAATAAAAATAAGGAGCCTTGGCATGCTGGCGCTGAATGTTAGGCCCTTTCCTCACAGCTCAGTGTTCACACAGAATCTTAAAACCATTTTATCCAACATTTGTAATACCTTAAATGTAGCCGATCCACAGCAATTGAACTAGCTAGCTACTTATTCCACAAGCTACCAGTTGCTCGCATGATTTTGTTATTTAACTAAAGAACATGTTTAGCTATGTTGTTTAAGTATTTGCTGTGTTCACCACCGACTGCTTCCTGCTATTGATGCAGCATTTCTAACATTGTCTTATAAGACTGCTGGAAGTTAACTATCAGCATAAAGGAAAAGAAGGCTGACGGCTATTATAAAAGTCACTATGGATAGACACACTCTCCAGCAAGCAGGTCAGTGACAATGGCAGCTTTGACGCTGCCACTCAGTATCCCAGAGACAAGTCACCTTCAGGGTTTAGCCCGGATTTAGATTCAAATTTCCAAATGTGTATGAAGTGCTCAACCTACTTTTCCCCTGTAATTGGAAAGGGCTAAACATTTTCATAGTTAAAACACAGCCTTTGGTCAAATTTAATTAACTGCAACTGGTAAACTCTTTCATTCTTTTGTAAAGTGAAGGATGCAGAATATCTATAGGCTTGATGGACATCTGAAGACACCAAAAGGAAATGATCGCGGATGGAAGAGCACCTCGGTACTTTGGCATGGTTTCTCTTCTGTCAGGAGAGCGCAGTATCACTTTGGCCTACTCCTCAAAGGATTTCATTCATAAACAAACCAAAGAAGAGACAGTGAGGAGCCATTGGGCAAGGCTTACTTTTTAAAAAATCCTAGGTTATTGACATTCCTGACTGGTAATTCCTCATTAAAAAACAGACACATCTTTAATGAATTAGGAGCCGTGTAGTGGTGAGAATTGGCATTCTCTGTTCATTTAAAGGAATTACATAAAGCACTTTCTTAAGTTTTAAGAGGCATATTTTCATTTCAGATGATTAAATTTTTAACTTTTAGACACATTTTATTTGATCTTAGGAACACTAATATGCTGAAACTATGGACAATTTCAACACTTTAATCCCATGAATTCAGAAATGGAAGCTCTGAAAATACATTTTGTTTTCAGCTATGGTATCACCACATAGTCCTGTCCAGCTTTGAACTCATGATTTTACTGCCTCAACCTTGCAAGGGCCTGAACCACAGGCATGTGCCACAACACCCAGTTCAACCTTCAGCTCATCAATAGGTCTACATGGCTGACAATGAAATTCAAAAAGGTAGGAGTGAGGTAAGGGTAGAGGAGGAAGTAATGACCAAGATGGAAGGTGGAAAATTTTAATTTCCTGTACTAAGGTAACACTTTATATTTTATTTATTTATTTTTATTATGTTTTCTTTTTTTCATTGTTTATTTATTATATTTGTGTTTTAATTTTACACATCAGCCATGGGTTCCCCTGTCCTCCCCTCTCCTGCCTCCAACCCCACCTTCCCCCAGCCCCTCCCCTCCATTCCCATCTCCTCCAGGGCCAAGACAACCCTGGGGATTCATTTAAACCTGGTAGATTCAGTACAGGCAGGTCCAGTCCCCTCCTTCCAGGCTGAGCAAAGTGTCCCTGTGTAAGCCCAAGATTCCAAACAGCCAGCTCATGCACTAAGGATAGGTCCCAGTCCCACAGACTGGGTGCCCCCAAACAGTTCAAGCTATTCAATTGTCTCACTTATCCAGAGGGCCTGATCAAGCTGGGGGCTCCACAGCCTTTGGTTCATAATTCATGTGCTTTTCCAAACTTGGTCTCAACAATTCACACTCTTACAGTCCCTCCTCTTTCTTGACAATTGAACTCCTGGAGCTCCACCTGGGGCCTGGCCAAGGATCTCTGCATCCACTTCCATCAGTTATTGGATGAAAGTTCCAGCACCACTGTTAGGGTGTTTAGCCATCTGATCACCAGACTAGGTCAGATCAGGCTTTCTCTCGACCATTGCCAGTAGTCTACAGTGGATGTATTATTGTAGATTTCTGGGGACCTCTCTAGCACTTTGCTTCTTCCTGTTCTCATGTGGTCTTCATTTATCATGGTCTGTTATTCTTTGTTCTCCCTTTCTGTTCTTGATCCAGCTGTGATCTCCTGCTCCCCTAAGCTCTCTTTCCCTTGAACCTTGCCCTTTGTTACCCCCACTCTTGTCCAGGTTGTTCATGTAGATCTCATCCATTTCTCTGTCATTGGGTGATCCCTGTGTCTTTCCTAGGGTCCCATTTTCTAGGTAGCCTCCCTGGAGTTGAGTAGCAGTCTAGTCATCTTTGTTTTACATCTAGTATCCTACTATGAGTGAGTACATACCATGTTTGTCTTTCTGAGTCTGGATTACCTCACTCAGGATGATTTTTTTTTTAGATCCATCCATTTGCCTGCAAACCTCATGATGTCATTGTTTTTCTCTGCTGAGTAGTACTCCATTGTGTATATGTACCATATTTTCTTTATCCATTCTTAAGTTGAAGGGCATCAAGGTTGTTTCCAGGTTCTGGCTATTACAAATAATGCTCACTTCTCCCTCAGTTTCCCTGATCATTTTCTTGTTCTTTTAATATGTTGAGCTCATTCTTTATTAAGACTTAATCATTTTAATCCTTTGCCCTTCCCACATTATTTCCTCTAGTGATTCAGTTATTGTCTCAAATGCTAGCTTCTCAGGGAAGCCTGTTTCTCCCTACGCCTCTATCTGCCTTATTCTAGGTAACATTTATTAAGATTGCAAATTAGCTACGTCTTTCAGCGTTTGTTGTCTAATGTTGCCATTGAGGTATGTACTGTGCCTGCCAAACTGTTAGCAATATCATGTGCTGAATCATTTGGCTCATAGTAGACCATCAATATATATGTTTTTGGTGGGGTGCTGGGGAAGAAAATCTATTGGGTCTCGTGTTTGCAAGAAATGGAATTTTGGGTTTTCATAAACCGCCATTGTACCCTCAACAGTTAACTAAATCCTCACTTTCTATTACTCACAATTCTTTCCTCATAATGCTGTCTCCCTTCTGCCCAGCACTCCCTGTTATGATTGCTTCAAACACCTTCCTAGAGACACAGAAGGCACAAAATCCAGTCTGGAGTCACCCCTAAGGATGCCGAACTCGAGGAAATCTTCTAAGCCTCTAATGAGGCCCTTCACATCCCTCAGAAATCAGCCCATCTTCCACCCTCTGGAAACATTTGGAGGGGCCTCAGCTCTCGACCCTCAACATACTATTTGCATGAACTGAGAACTCCCCTAAACACTATGGAAAGTTCTGGGTTTCACAGAGTCATATGGTAATTCTGTTTTCCATACCTACCTATCACATTTCTATCATCCAATATTTTGTCTTTGACTGAAGCCTACTAGACTCCAGTCTGTAATCCTAATATGTGGGGCTCAGGAAGTACACCTATGGTTCAGGTGAAGAAAAGGTAAAGATTTAAGGAAAATAGGTAGGCTCTGATAGCAGTGAAATCAAGAATGTGGTACTGTAACACAAGAAAGATGATGAAGAAAGATAAATTAATAAAGGTAGCAATAGGCAGGCTTTACATGACTACCAAAATATACCAGAATAGAACAGTGCTACCTTTGGATTAAGACAGTAAACAACATTGTGAGAAGATATTGGGACTCCAGACAAGGAAAGTGTTGGAGACAGATAGTATATAATTATGATATGATTTTAAAATTGCCGTAAGTGTAAAGTCAACCCAGAATAACTTCCCACAATATTCTCAAGCCACAGAAGGCAACTTTGCAGATGAGAGAGAGTGAATAACAAAATATTCACAGTCAAGACTAACTCTGCTTTACTCTCAAAGCCCAGAAGACAGCAGATTCTAAATAATAGGGCAATGACTCTCAGGCTAAAGGTCTAGCTTCAATAGCTGGTCCTGGGCAAGTGCCAGATTGCCTGGACAAATTTAGGCAGCTTTTAAAAATAGGATTATCTGGGCTCCATCTCTGGCAATTCCCATTCAGGAGGTCTGGAGTAGGAACTAGGAACCTGTATTTTTTTTTTCAAATAATATCATTATGCAGCCTGAATTATAACTCTCTTATCTAGAAACCAGAAGCATTGATGTCAGTCATTAATGTCCCATGCTTTATCGTTGGGGCTATCTCAAAAGATTAAATACCTATATGTCCAGTCTTTTGTTCCTTTCCAGTTGATCAGTGTAAAGATGGTAAATCTAAGTCAGTTTGGACCAGTGGAACACTGCATGAGATGTCCTTGAACCTTTTTGGAAAGAAAACCAACTTTCTATCCTTCCTGCTTTGTGTGAAGGGGCTGAATTACTCTCTCCCTATTGGTGCTGATTGCCAAGACATGACTATGAGGCAAGATAGCTTTACAACGTTACCAATGCTGTAGATACCAAAGTGGAGAAACAGAAGGAGCCAGGGTTTCACAAGACATTATTGAATCACCAAATCATTGTGCTCTAGATTTCAAGTTATATATGGTCATAGGCTGGTAACTACACATGTGGACATCATAGGAACAGTATATAGGAAACACTAGTCTCCAAGATGCAAAAAAGTTATATACTATATTTCTCCATTAAGGATAAAGCCAACACAGCTTTACACATGTTCAGCAACTGGGGCAACTCAACTGTTCTAAGACCTTGTAACTGGGAATATTTAGTGTATAGCCAATGTTGTCTTTATCACAGATACAATTTTTAAAGAAAAGTATCTGTGGACATAAGCTGAATCTTTAGATATTCAGCAGTTTCCCCAAGCCTCAGATAATGAACTTCTGGTGGTCTAGTAAGTAGATACAATAACTTTGTATCAATAGCAATGGACAATTACAGTCACATTTTGGGAAATACTGTTATTATCTTCTGGAAATATCCTTCACAATCTGTTAAGACCCTTCTTCAAGTTCTTGCTGAAACCCAAACTTCTTAGAACTGGCTATTTAAACTCCAGGCGGTACATTTCTCTTCCTGAAGACCATTGCAGTTATCATTCACGTTGCTCATTCACTTCTATGGTCCTTGTACCATTACTTCATTATTGCCTGTGATCTGATTCCTAATAATGGTACAATCCCATATAGGCTGTTTTCCTGTCTTAATAATTCCTGGACCTCAAACAGCAACTGAGAATCAATAACATAGCTGTTGCTTTTATTTCTGTTCCTTACCCTGGTAAACACCACGCGACTGGTTGACACTATTTCCATAGCTTCCATGCCTAGAACATCTTACTTTCAGACTATAGAAGACTCTGTAACCTTTGGAACCAAGCGATGGACAGGTAGGATGAAAGGCTCCAAAGCATATTTCATGGGAGGAGGGACACCTTAGTACAGACACAGTCCATGACTGTAGAAGAGGAGAGTTGAGAAGACTTTTCACATATTTTGGCCAAAGACCTGGTGAAGGGTAATTATGCTAAAATTAACTCCATGCTTAGGCAAATTGTTCTGTTTTGATAGGGGTTGTGCTGAGATAAAGATAGGCCATAAAATTCTATCTGCTTTTGAACCCATGGTAGATATTCTACTCCCCTTTCAGGCTACCATTGGTTGGTGATTCCACACTTACATTACTCAAACTCCTGCTATCCAACAGGACAAGGTAACTAGGCATCTGTACATATCTTCTGCAGGACATAAGCATCTCAATAATAGTTACTCCAATTTTGTAGTGGATAGTGGTTTAAATGTGGGCTCTGCTTTCAGATCATCTGTGTGTTTCTGATTTTGGTGGTGAAGGTGTGGGGATTGAGTGACAAGTGTGTATAGAACACTTAGCATAGTAATAACTCATAAACCAATAGATAGTAGACATTGTAAATCTGATAGAAAAGAGCAGTAAAACAGAGAGAGCTCAAGGAAATATTTCTTAAGTAAACTGGATTTATAAATGAATGAATATGTCAAGTCTCACCAAAGTACCTCAGAGATGGATTATAACATAGGACAAGACATAGGATCTTCAGGACAAAGGATGGAATCTGGCATGGCCAGAGGTCACCGCTTTCAAATTCCCAGCCATGAACAGTCCTTGTGCCATGAAACGATCCTGCAGATTTTATTTGGTTTACTGTCTCTAGAGTTTTATTCTGTCCCTAAGTATCTCGGGCCTTTGGGGACTTGTTCGGAGGGTGACCACCCCAGCGTTTTATAACACAGACTTTGTTGTCAGAAAAATAATACGCATTTCCTCTTCAAGCACTGGAGAGAAACACTGCATTGATTTGATGCTTCATGCATACTGCACATCTTCTGGATCACTTGTGGAACATTGTAAGTTGAAAGCATATATTGTGTGCTTTATTATCAAAGCATAACTTGAATGTTTCAAAGGCAATTTCTCGTTATTTTTATACATAGATACACTTGTGTTCATCAAAGCTTCCCCAAACTTTTTCTTCCTTTGTTTTGTTTTGCTTTGCTTCACTTTCAGATAGACTCTGTGTCGCTCAAGCTGACCTCAAACCCATGGTTCTCCTGCCTCTGACTCCAGAGTGCTGGGATGGTTTGTAACAGCATACTGGCCAGGGATTTTTCTTCATACATTTTGAGGAATATTGTTTCTTACAGCAGAGCAAACGGCCTTTTGTGTGCTTGTTTGGGGCTTTGGCTGTTGATTTGTTTTTAAAATATCCTTGGAAGCTTCCTGATGTCTCTTTCGCCTGATCTCAAATTTAGAACTAAGGTACTTCAGGGGAGGAAGAGGAAGGTGGTACTAAAAGCAAGCTCTGGAGAATCTAACAGTTTATTCAGTAGCCAAAAAAAGATCCTTGGCATGGGCAGGATGTTTTTGTAAAACATAAAATGGATTCTGAACAGCATAGAAAATCCCAGGCACACTCTTCCCCTTCCTCCCCTGTTTCTCCATCAGACAACAGCAAACAGCTGTGAGGGAATGTGTGCAAAGCCAGGCACATAAAACACTCACTTCCTGATGGGCCTGTGTGTCTGCACATAAGTGAGCGAATGACTGGGCGAGTACAGAGGGGGCCTGTTATCCATTCTTTAAACATCCACCCTGGAGTTGCTAAGTCCCCAAGAGCCACATAGCATCCCTTCCTGCTAGAGATAGACTTGCAGAAAAGAAACTGAATTTCAAGTGCAAATTATATAAGCAACTCGGAGATGTTCCCAAGGCCTATCAGAAGAGGAAATAGCGGCTGAGGAGATTGCTCAGTGGGTAAAGGACTTGCTGCTCAAATGTGAGACTTGAGTTCAGATGTCAAAGCTGGGTGTGATCAATCACCTGGAACTTACGCTGGGACAGTGGTAAAAGCTAAATACATCTGCTGGTATCTATAACCCCGTCACTAGGGCAGGGGATAGAGACAGGCAGATCCCAGTGGCTCACTGACCAGCCAGTCTAGCTGAAACTCAAGCTCCAAAATCAATAGAAAACCCTTTCTCAAACAAGCAGCCCCCTGCTCTGAAATAAAAAGGTAGGAAGCAATAGAGGGAAACACCGAAATATTGACTTCAGGCCTCTGCAGGTATGTGAGCACATGCGAGCGCGCGCGCACACACACACACACACACACACACACACACACACACACACTCACACGGGGTGGGTGGGTGGGTGGGCAGAATTAATGCAATGAAACACAAATACTGAAAGGAAATATTAACAGCTTGAGATGATGACTGAAAAACCCCCGGAGTTATGCACCCGCCAAGCTGGCCACTTGAAACACTTGAGCCCAGAAATTGAAGGAGAAAATTATACACATCTTTTAATGCTCTCAGCTAGAAAGGCGGCAGAAGAAAATGCTATGATTTTTCTCTTAATTGTTGGACAAAGGAGGGATGGCGTTCCATAATGTCTACCGCGGTCCTCGGTTTGGCATCGTGGCAATTGGCTGGGAGCTCCGTCTCCATGTGAGGGATGCCACATACCACCCCGGTTCCCATCAGAGTCAGTGGTCTGTTTCCTCTTTGTCTTCCTTCTGAACTGCCACCACCGCTTGCCTTCCACCTCCTCGAATGTGCTGTCTTGCATTATTCAACTAAAAGGATGCTTTACCAGCGCCAGCATCTTCAGATGTGGTTCTCCCAAATAGCACCCTACCAGCAGCAACTGAACAGAAACCGGCATCCATCAGTCTCTGATGAGCAAGTAGCTGAGGGAGACGAGACCGCCTCAGGCTTGCGTAAACAACAATAAGAGCATGTGCAGATTCCAAAAGAACACACACCAAATTTAATAAAAGCAAAACAAAACAAAATGGAAAAAAAAAAAAAAAACCTTACTGCCCCCCAAACACAGCGTTAGCAGATGACGCTAACGGGTTTTAATTTTTCATCTTGAATTATCTTCTAAATGTTTCCTTGAAGACTAAGGTTCCTAATCTACTCTCCCAAATGGCTCAGTCAATTGTGCTTTGATTGCGCTGCCTCTCTTGGTGGCAGGCAACTATTGGACTTGTTAAGAGCATCTCTCCCGGCAGAGCCAGGGAATGTTTAGGCTCATGTCCTCCAGCCACCCCACAAAGGCCTGCCCAGCCACAAGGGCTTGGGGTTAGGAATACTGACAGCCTTCTGTGGCAGGAGTGCTTGAGGGCCTTCTGTCCTGAAGGATTTAGAGAAGAGCCTGAAAGTCTGTGTTCCCTGCAGGCAGCTAAGGATTTCATTAATTCAGTTCTTGACACTAAGGACTTCATTAATTCAGTACTTGACACCAATGATATAGAGAGGACTCTGGCTCCACTGAGACAGGGATATCTGGAGAAAAGCCAAGAAGCATGTTAGTCTTTGAGACAGAAGCAAAGACCAAGAAGACTGTCAGCAGCCCATTTGACTGTCCTCAGAGCTGATGGGACAAGAGGCAGGAGACAAGAAAGGGGCAGTATATATAGGTTCAGGTGTATCGACCTTACAGAAGTCCTCCATGTGCGAAAGCCTGATTCTCTTTGATTCTCAGAAAGGGACATCAAAGAACAGACAGACTCTTTTCCTCTTGGCCAGGAGGGCGTGTGCAGCTTTTCACAGGACTCCCTTCCCACAGCCCGAGACTGAACCCAGGGCTGCCCACAGCTGCCCCTTACCCCTGATTTTCCAAGCCTGGCACAGATGCACTGGCTGCTTATTTGTATGTGCCTGCTTCCTCCAAAGGGAAGGAACCAGAGGATGGGGGAAAAAGTCCACGGGAAGTGCACACTGGCTGGCTACTGCGTCAAACTGTGAGAGACTTCCCTGAGCAGGTGACTCCAGGGAGGAGGGGCTTGGAGAGGTTCTCCACTTTTTCCTGCAACAGGGGAAGGAAAATCGAGTTTAGTCTCTGCATAGACTTTTTTGTCTCGCTTGTGACTATAGATCAGGCTTCCTATCCTTGACCCCATATGACTGGATCCTGTCAAGAGGCAGCTGGTTGGGTAAGGCCTGTGCTGCTGCACAGACGCCCCAGGGTGGGAGTGGGAGATGGGGCCTGGAGGTGATTGCCCTGACTCCAATTTTGTCTGCCTCTGGGTTAGCAGTGGCAGCTAAAGGTCCTGTGAAAAACGTCTGGCTGCCTCTGTTGGCGGTCCTCCAGGAAGAACTGTTCGCAGGCCTGTTCTCAGGCGGCCTCGTGCCAGAGCGCCGAACTGGGAACACAAAACGCATTGCTTTTCTATTCACTGACCTCAAAGAGATCCTTTTATGGACAGGCCCATGCTGGCCTCCCCCTCTTTTAAAAAAAAAAAAATCCCCGTTGAGACGTTGACCTCCACTGGCCTGGGCAAGGCAACAGGTGACCCCCGCAGTGAGTGGGCGATCCTCAAAGCAGCTCTGTCTCCTGTGCCTCCTCGGAACTGAGGACAAATGCAGCTTTCAGCCTGAAGGGACACTGGTCCTGAAGGAGGGACGGTGGAGGTGGACCGGTGGCAGGACCCTGGGTTTCTGCACACACACACACGTTATGTTTGGGGGAATGGAAAAGAAATAGCTACCAAAATGCCCTGGCTTCTTTTTCTATTGGGAGACTTGAACTAGACTGATCACTTGTGAGCTCCAATGAACTTGTATTTTCAGTTCCACTTCAGCATCATTCTTTTAGGTGCCTTACTAATTTAATATGTATTTAAAACTCTCAGGGCAGCTAGCAGTAAATCAGCCATAGGGAAACCATGCTGTATGCCGACTTCTCATGAATGGGATATGGAACTTATCGAGTGTTGTGTCACTGAACCCAAGTAACTGACTTGGCGCTAACCCAGAGGCAATAAAAGAAGGAGCTGAGCTTCAAGGTCAGCTTGATCAACACCTCCTATTTGGTTCTTTTAGCCATGTGTAGGGATGCTAAGGGAAATCAGAATAAATTAAGAGTTTGCTGAGCTCTTAGGGCATTGGTTTGCATCAGCCTCTGGCCCTGGCCTCCCAGGGATGGTTGGCCTTTGCTCAATCACAGATATTTGTTTCTTTCAAGGTCTGTATCTATGAAGTGGGGATCCTTCAGACACAAGTCATTTCAGATCTATGAATCAGTAATAGTGTAATAATGATGGTTATTGCCATGGGATCGTGGTTTACTGTTTGCAAAATGATTTTGTGCACCAAAGAGCTTAGGAAAGAAAGTCTGAAGTGACAGTGGTTGTTTTTCCTCTCAGAATTACACCTCTTAAAAGCAGGAGAAATAGCACAGGGGGGTGTGGTGGTGATCCAGGCCTGTAGCCAGAGCTGCCTTGGAGGTGGCAGGAAGGTCACAAATTCAGGTCCTACCTGGGCTACTGAGGAAGTTCAAGGCCAGCCTTGGTAAAGTGGTGAACCAGTGAGACACTATCTTAAAAATGAAATAAAATAAAGAGATTGAGGCTACTAACTCAGTGATAAAGTATCTAAAAAAAAAAAAAAAAGTGACTCACATTCACAGCTTCCTCAAATATTTAGCAGAGCTTGGAAAATCATTCAGTGCTTTTTAGACAGCCTTGTAAGGATCACCTGTTTTCTCTTTATATCTAGTTCTGGGAAGATGAGCAAAATTAGATCCTGTTTCTGGGAGAACACACAATTCCCATTATCTAAACATAGAAATAGACTATAAAAATAATGTAAGAGAGTCAGAAATGGTGAGACATACCTGTCATCCCAGCACATGAAAGCAGAGCCAGGGATATTGTAAGTTCGAGGACATCATGCGACAAATACCAATATTGAGTCTCAAAAGTGCCAAATAATAATAATGACAGTAGGAGCTGTCCTGAACTAAAAGCAAAGATCGGAACAGCAAAGACATATATCGAGAGCAGTCTTGTGAAGGATAGGCCTTTGGGGATAATGTTTATTTTTGTTACTAAGGTTTAAACTCATGGAGTTTTTGTTTGCCACTGAGGGAAGGGGCTGTAAAAGACATCTTGCAGAGATCCACATCAACAAAGCATCTGGAAACTGAACAGACATGAGCTTAACGAATACAGACACTAAGGGCTCATCACTTGCTTTGCCCCATGTTGGTTTACTGTATCGCAGGAACAGTAACATTATTTTCAACTGAGAAATACAAAACTTGGGTGGAAACTGGGGCAGGAAATAAATCTCTCTTGCTGCCCCTCCTTATTTTGCTGTTTTGTAGCCTTGTACCAAAGCCAGTAATTTGTCTTTCTAAGCATCATGTTCTCAGACTCTAACTTGACATATCAAGAAGCTACTTGAGAGGTAGCTGTTGATAGTGGAGATCAATGTCTATTCATCTGGTCCTCTGTTTTCTGTGGCTGGTGTTTTCATTGGTTAAATTGTGTACATGACTGTAACTATCATATAGACTAGAACTTGGTTAGCACGCATCATAGTGCTTTTCACAGAAAAAGGAAGTCCACTCTGGCAGGGTGAGTCAGGGAAGGTTTTACAAGAAAGGAAATGCTGGTGCTGTACCTTGGAAGTGACAGGAAGAACTCAGTGAGTTATTTGGAGCATTCTTCTCAGCTGTCAAGGGGATGTAAAAATTACTTGGAAGACAATCCCTCTGGGCATGCCTTTGAGGGATTATCTTGATTAATTTAATTAAGGAGGGAAGACCTGCCCACTGTAGATGGCTCTCTTCTGGACTGCATAAAAAGGGTACAGGCATTCATCATTTTATGCTCATTGACTGGATGCAGTGTGGCCAGCTTCCCCAAGCTTCTACTGATGTGACTCCCCCTGTGACTGCAACCTGAAGCTGAGAACCAGAAATAAATACTTGTTCCTTTGAATTGCCTTTGTCAGAGCATTTCATCACAGCATCTGTGAAAGTGACTACAAGAAAGCCTGATGACTAGGACATGAAATGAATGTAGAGCCTTGGTGAGAAGTAAAGATAGCCAGACAGAAGCAGGCAAATAAAGAGTTTCCTGCTGCATGCAATGCATATCTTGAAGTTAAACTCCCATGGGTGAAGTATTTTAAAGGTTAAGTATATGGAGAGAAACTATGAGATATTTCCAAGTAGAAGGTCAGTGCCATAACTTAGACAAGAGAGACAGAAGACACTAAGAGCCTAAACTCATTATTCAATAGATATGAGTAGCATATAAATAGCATGAAGCTTTGTAGCACATAAGATATATGTGTTTATGTGTAGCATATAAATATTTATACATATAAATATAATAGACAAACATATACTTTTAACAGTTATTATGTCAAGATTTAATTGTGGAAAACAAAGTTGGCAAGTCTGGCACTTGGAGCTGTTATTTTATGGTAGGACACATGTCTATCATGAATAAGACATAAAGTTTGACCCTCAGTATCATGAAAGAAAGTGTGGTGGGGAGAAAAAGAGAAGAGAGGAAAGGAGAAGGAAGAGAAAAACGGATGGAGGAGAGAAAGAATTAGAAAGGGAAGGGAAGGGAAGGGAAGTCAACTAGATGTGCTAGTTCAAATTTTTAATCTCATCACTTGGGAAACTGAGGTATAAATATTGAAATGTATTCAAGATCAGCCTAAGTATATATTAAGTTCCAAACTAGAATGTGCTAGAGCCTAAGACTCTTCTCAATAGATAGATAGATAGATAGATAAATAAATAAATAAATAAATAAATAAATAAATAAATGAGTGAGTGAGTGAGTGAGTGAGTGAATAAAATGCCAAATGAAAGATAATGGCTTGGATAAGAATGTTCCTCATAGCTCAGGTATTTGAGCATTTGGTCCACAGTTGGCACTATTTGTGGAGATTTAAGAGGCACGGCCTTGTTGGAGGAAGGGCATCACTTAGGTGGGCTTTGAGATTTTAAAGCCTCTCTTTACTTCAAGTTTACTTTCTTTGTGTCTGCCTTTGAAGATCTAAGCTCTTGATTTCCCCATCTTACATCCATCCATGCCTGTTGCTTGCTGCCATGTCTCCTCATCACATTGGACTCTTATCCCTCCAGAACCATAAGCCAATGGAAACTCCTTCTTCTGAAGGTTGTCTTGGTCAAGGAGGAAGTCAACTTTGCTCTTTGCCTGCTCGCCCTCACTCTTGTGGTCAAGTTCATCTACCATGCTGCTGTAGCATATCTTCATTGCTGTTAGAACCAACTTCTTCAGGATTCCAACAGACTTAAGACCAGCAACTCTACTTGGACCACATAATATAAGCCAATCTTATAAATCCCCATTTAGTTATATCAGCTTTCTTTCTGTAGAGAATTTGGCTAATACATAAGTGGACTAATACCAGTCTGGGCAGAAAATATTATATTTTTAGTTTAGTACATAATTAAATTATTTAGAAGAGCTCAAGTAGATGCCTGACCTCTTCCCAATGTCAACAATTCCCAATGTCACATAAAAAATAATGGGATAGCAAAAGAACTGCTCTTCCTATTGTGAGCATAAAAGGAAAATGGTGAGTTTGGAAGTGGCTGAATGATGCTTTCTGTGTCCTATTGGATGCCTGTGTCCTACTTCTTTCTTGTGTGTGGAAGGTGAGTGTGTATGCATGTTTACATGTGTGTAGGGGATGCATGTCTGTCATGAGCATGTACGTGGAGACCAGAGAGTAGTCTTCTGTATCATTAGTCAGGAACACTATTGTTTTTGACATGGGATTTTTCACCAGGATGCAGAGTCACTCCTTTGCTTAGGTGGCCAACCAGTGGACTCCAGATGTCTTTCTGTTTCTGCTTTAAGCACTGGGATTGGAAAAATGTCTCACCTTTTTTTTTTTTAAATGTGGGCACTAGGGAGTCAAACTGAGGTCCTTGTCATGCTTGAGAAGCAATCACTTACTGACTAAGCTGTCTCTGTAGGTCCTAAATTAGTTGTGAATGAAGTCTTCTACAAATTTATCTTGCTACAGTATCTAAATAACACTCCATCTAACTTTCAGGACATTTGGATTCCATGCTTAGGATCTGAAGTGTTCCCCACAGGCTGATGGTTGAAAGTCTCATTCCCAAGTCAGTGATACCATTTTGGGGAGGCTGTGGGGTCTCTCTAGGAGTAGGATCCTTGCTCACAGAAGTAGGTCTGTAGGCCTTTGATGTTCATAGGACAGCCTCTGATTCCCATGTCTCTGCTTCCAGGTCCACTGTGACCACATCTGCTACAAGCAACCAGCATCATAGACTAACTGTCCCACCATGCTTTTGCTGTCTTGGTAAGTAAGACCCTCTGAAACTTGTACCCAAAGCAACCTTTCTGCTCTTAAATGGTAGTGAATATCAACTGGTAACGTGACAAGATTTAAGATTCACATGGAGACAAACCTTGGAGTGTGTTTAGGAGAACATTTGCAGAAAGCTTTAACTCGGATGAGAACACTGACCTTGAACGTGGCTAGTATCATTGCATGGGTACTAGAGTACAAAATGAGTAAACTTTCATCTCCCTCTGCTGCCTGTTTGGTCCCCAATTAGTGGAAGTATTTGGGAAGGATTAGGAGGTGTGTGGCATTGTTGGAGGATGTGGGCTTTTGAAATCTCGAAGATATCAGGCCCAGTGCCCAGTGTCTCTCTCTGCCTAATGCTTGCTAATCAGGATACAGAGCTCTTAGCCTGCCACCATGCTTCTTGCAATGGTGATCATGAACTAACCCTCTGAAACTGTAAGCCAGCCTCCAAATGTTTTCTTTTGTCTTGGATGTGGCATCTCTTCACAGCCATACAACAGTGACAAAGACCATTGGAAACTGAAATACTAACAACTTTGCCCAGAAATGCAACTTTGGCATTTGGTTTTGGAGATGGTAGTTTCAAAATTAGCCAAACAGGCAAAGTCTCATCAGTCAGCCAGATAAACATTCCACAATTAATTAGCCTATTAATTAAACTGTAGGTCATCCTTTTTATAGGTTAATACCATTGAGAAGTGAATTGGATCATCCAAATCGGTCATTGTCGTACAAATGAAGAGTTTGAGCAGTGTTTCCGACAACTCTACAGTGCAGATGCAATATTGGAGCAGTGTCGCAGTCAGACTTCTTATTGCTGTAACAAATACCTGAGAGAAACAGTTCAAAGGAGGAAAGAATTTTTGGCTCATGGTTTTGGAGTTGTGGTCCATGGTCTTCTGGCCCCATTGTTATGGGCCTAAGGTGGTAAAGCAGAGTGTCACAAAGGCAGGATGTGGTAAATGGTCACTGCTCACCTAGTGGCATTCTGGAAACAAAGAGGATGGGGGACCCATGAGGGGTCCCCAAAGTCACTCCCCCAGTGACCGCTTCCTTCTGCTAAGCCCCAGCTCTGAGTTTCTACCACCTCTTAATAATCAAATTATGAACATATAAAATTATGAATGCATCAATGGATTCATCCTCATGACCAATGGCTTCAGATCAGGACACTGCACTGGGGACCAAGCCTTCAATGTGTGAGCCATTTCAGGAAACACATAACTAAATTAAGTCCTGAAGAAATAGTTGTAGGTGCAGATGTCCAAAAAGGATGTTTTGAGGTGGCAGAGGTAGGTGGTGTGAGGGAATAAGGGGGAGAGGGAGAGAGGGAAGAGGGAGGGAGGGAGGGGGAGAGAGAGAGGAGAGAGGAGAGAGAGAGAGATTAGAAATTAAAGGGGGGGCACAGTCCCCAGAGTGGATTAGGCTTCTAGAGGGAGATACACTTTGATGTCTCTAGCAACAGCTATCTAAGCAATTTTGATGCTAGTTGAATTTACATTGTTTTAAGATTTTAAAAGAGCAAATAAATGTTTAGGTATACTCATCTAAAGAACTCTTCCTTAGTACACTATAAAGTGGTTTATGGGGTGCATTGTACATGTTTACGAGCTGATAAGATTAATAAAACAGGCCCTAAAATGCCAAAGGATTTATTCTACACATAAGTCACATGTTGTTACTGTGCACATGGTTTAAAATCCTGTGTGTAAGATTCTCTTTATTCTCAGTCTGCAGGAGTAAGGGACCATCCACTTTCCCTTCCCATGTCCCCTTAGTTTGCCATGTATTTCAATCCTGCTTGCAAAGGATCATACTAAAAGAGTGCTGGGGACAGTGGAAAGGTCGAAGGACCTTCAAGAAGTCCTTGGATAGGGGCTCACAAGAGTACCGGCTGATCAGTGGCATCTGGGTAACAGTGATTAATCCCATACAGAAGGTGGAGTATGATGATGCACACCTGCAACCTCAGCATTTCCAAGGTAGAGGCAGGAAGGAATATGGTGAGTTCTAGGCTAGCCTAGACTACACAGTGAGATTCCTCCCCATCTTAAGAAAAGAGACCTCCTCTCCCCCTTCCTTTTAACGTCTTTGCACACATCTTTATTAAATTTTTTTCTTAATGAGCTCTAGGCTCATTTAAGCCAGGCATACTGATGCACACCTGTAATACCAGGACTTGGGAAGCAGGAGGATCATGAGGTCAAGATTGTCCTCAGCTGCAGAGCAGAATTTGAGGCCAGCCCAGATCTTGTCTCAAAAAAGAAGACAAAAATAAATAAAAAAGACCAAATGTGCTTCCTATCACCTTGAAATTCTTCTCTGCAGAAGAATCACAGCTTTGTGCTAGAGACAGAGAAGTATGAGAGATTACTAGTATGCACCCCAAGCTTCCAAGTAAGAAGTTGGGTGTGATAGCAAGTGCCAATAACCCTGTCGTCAGAGGAGGAACCCACATGCTAACTAGTCAGCCAGCCCAGCTAAAACAGGTTGCTGTAGTGATAGATCTTGTTTCAAGGCTATAAGGCAGACGCCATTGGTGGAAGTCACCTGACAGCATCCCCCTCTAGCTTCCCCATGTGCATGCATGACCATATGCACCCCCATACAGACACACACACACACGACTTCAGCTTCTCTTGTTCTGTAGACTATATACCTTTTGTTGTTGTTGTTTTGTTTGTTTGTTTTTTCAAGGCAGGGCTTCACTGTGTAGTATTCGGTTGGAATCTCCAGCTCGGTCCCATTCCTCCCTCTCCAAATCCTGCCTTCTCAGAAAGACCACCAAAAGTCCAGTTCTGCATTCCTGGTGGTTGTGGTGGCTCCTCCCCTGAGGCTGCCAGCTCCCCAAGTCCCCACCCAACGCATTAGAATTGGACACAAACCCAGTTTGTGGAGGATGCATCATCGCCCCCATGCCTACAGAGTATATAAGCCCCCTCTTTTAGACTGGTCATGTGATTTTCTCCTGCCCCCTTTTCCCCTCTAGGTCTCTGGGGGCTGGTGAGTTACCTGGGAGTGCTTTGCCCAAATAAACCTGGTCTTTTACTTTTTGATTTGGCTTGATCTGGCTTACTGCATTGGCAGAGAAACCTATTATTGGGTTACAGAAAAACCTATCATGTAATCCTGGCTCTCCTGGAACTCACTATATAGACCAGGCTGGCCTTGAACTAACAGAGATCACCTGTCTCTGCATCTGCTTCCTGAGTGTTAGTATTAAAGTTGTGTGCTGCTAAGATACAAAAAAAAAAGAAATATCAAAAACCAACCCAAACTAAGTAAATAGTCATCAAAGGAAAAAGCACAAATGACCAGTAAATATTTGAAAAGTGTACATCTTTAGCCATCAGGAAAACGCAAATTAAAATGGACAGGATTCTACCTCTCCCTCTGGCTACCATTAAGAAAAGAAATGATAACAAATGCTAGCAAAGAAGTAGGTAAATAGGACTCCTTATTCACTGATGGAATAAGGAGCAGAAATTGGTGCAGCCATTATGGAAATCAACATGGAGATTTTAAATTTAAAAAAAAGTCTGTGATTATCTGGAGCTGAAGAACCAACCATGATTATGAAGAGTTTAGTATGGCGAAATGAAACTTTTGCTCTCTTGAGTGTGGAGGTTTGAACAACAGCCCTCATAGGCTCATACATTTGAATACTTGGTCCCCAGTTGGTGGCCTTGTTGGAGGAGATGTGTCACCATGGGCAGGCTTTGAGGTTTTCAAAGCCCATGACATAATCAGTTTGCTTTCTGGGCCCCATGCTTGTGGATCAGATGTGAGCTCTCAACTACTGCTCCAGTGCCACGCTTGCCTGCCTGCTGCAAGTTCCCCGACATGATGGTCATGTGTTATGCTCATATTGAGATGATTTCCCCCAAAGATCACCATGGAGACCAAATCCCATGTGTAAAAGCAAAGAGCCTTTATTTCAAGCTGAAGCTTGGACTCTGTCTGAGGAAGCAATGAGAGCAGAGAGCACAGAGCCTGGGTAGGGTGGGGGTTTTTATCATAGTAGAGGCTGGGAGTGAGAGGATTTCCAGGGTTCGAAGCTCTGATTGGCTGACATTGGTCTAGGGGTGTCTTGGTGAAAGGGGAACAGGCGTGTGATGTGCTCAGGGACATCTGGCAATCTTATCTAATCTTATCTAACAGTTGAAATGTTCGGAATGTCAGGTACTTCCCCTTAAATGCTGGTCCATCCCCGGGTGGTGTCAGCTTATGATTTTTTTTTTCCCTGTAACAGGAGTGCTGCCTGTGAGTAAACCAAAACTCAGCTACTTTTTAGCTGTTTGGTTTTTTTTTTTATTAAACCTGTCAAGACAGCAAGGTGGCCAAGCTGTCCTGAGCCCCACAATGGTCATGGTCTCTAACGCTCTGGACTATGAGCTCACAATTTAAATGCTTTATTTTATAAGTTGCTTAAGTCACAGTGTTTTATCATGGCAACAGAAAAGTAACTAAGACAGAAGTTGGTACATTGCTGTGTGTGTATTGCTGTGACAGGTCTGACCACTCTGTTTTTAGAGGATTGTGGAAGACTTTGGGGCATTGCACTAGGAAAGCAGTTGAATGTCATAAGCAGAGCTTAATGGGATAATTAGCAGGGGCTGAAAATCAGCTATATATAGACTAGCATCACTGAGATTAAAATCTTCTGAAAAGTATTTCCTCAGGGTGAGCATACAGAAGCAAGGGTCCAGAAGGAGCTAAGGCTGCATCTCAGCTGGCAGCCAGACTTAGTATTGTGTAAGAGTCTCTCACGTGGTCCTGATTTTGAAGGCATGAAAAAGTCATGGAGAGCAACTGAGGTTTGGCACTGTGAGAGGCTAGGAGAAGCCCTGGATGAAGGTGCACCATCAGTTGCACAGGAGACCCCGGGACATTTAGAGATTCTGCAACCATGAGATGACCACCAAGGTTATCTCTTGGTGTGGAGTGGAGCAGGAGTTGGTCTGAGTGTTGGCATTCTGCCAACACTCCAGCTGCGTGATCGCACATGCGCAGTTCAGGAGCTTGACAAGTGATTTTGCGTCTTGCATTGCCAGTGTTCGATGCATGGCATAGCTCTGTAAGCCCACCTGCGCCTTAAAGAGCGGTGACTCAGACCCCACCCTTTCTCTCTGTTCTGCTCTCCCCCCACACACCATCTTTCTCTCTGCTCTCTGCATGTGCTCTTTCCCAGGCCTGGTTCTCTTGTACCCCTACGCCTCTTCCTCCTAATAAAGCTCTGATACTGATACTGGGTTCTGTCGTGACCATGACCTTTCTGTGAGGTAAACAGCGCCACTTATCATTCTTACATTGGTGCAGCCTACCAGACAAACTGTGTGTTGTAGATGGCAGCCCTGGAGAAGTGGAACTATCCAGAACTTTTGAAATAAGAATATTTTGAGTCCCAAATACTGGTCATTAAGCCATAGGATTTGAGCTACAGTTGCTTAAGTGTGATTGTTTTTATACCCTGCTTCTTCCCTCAGTGGGTAAACGTGTGTGTGTGTGTGTGTGTGTGTGTGTGTGTGTGTGTGTGTATGTGTTTGTATGAAATCCATGTATTTGCATGCTAACCAAAATGCTAATTTAAACCAAAAGGTGAGAATAAGATAGGGGTGAAGCTCTAGACTTGCCTTCATGCAGGAAGCCCTGGGTTCAGTCCCCAACACATAAATGAAATGATTCAGGAAGTAGAGTCAAGTTCAAGGTCATCTCCAGGCACATAGTGAGCTCAAGACCAACTTGAGTCAGACACTGAAAAAAACAGAGGCTGCTCCAGAGACCGTGTTGAGATGAGCTGTAGAAAATGAGATGTGTATTTCTTTGTTGTTGGTTTTCTTTTTGTTTTGCTTGTTGTTGTTGTTGTTGTTGGTGGTGGTGGTGTTTTAACCATGTTCTTAAAAGATTTTTCTAGAAACAAATCTGCGGACACAGAAAGTTGAACTTGACAGAATCTTGTTTTCTCACACATGTTGTTTTCACAGAAAAACTGACAGGAAATTTTGAGGACTTCTTTGTCCACTTTGGGGTGCTTCTCTGCTTAAGGTTTGAAGAAGTAGGAGAAGGCCAGTGTCACACCTGGCCCTCCATCCCACGCAGAAGTCACTGCATAGAAAGGTCAGCTTTTCATTTCTGCTTCGGGTCGTAAGGTTTAACAAATATCAATACCAGACAATCACATTTGAATTTCAGATAAACAACAGAAATTTAGCATGGTCACTGGACTTGTCCCTTGGGTGGGATACACTTACACTAAAAATTTATTCTCTGCTTTTGTAAATTGCAAATATAATTGTTTATGGGAATTGCTGTTTGTTCTGGCAACACTATCTTATGCACAGTTTTTGTTTGGATCGATCCCTGTTCCTAAGTTAATACTGTGGGTATGGCCTCTTTCTTTCTTTTTTCTCTTTCCTTTCTTCCTTTCTTTCTCTCTCTCTCTCTCTCTTTCTTTCTTTCTTTCTTTCTTTTGTGTGTGTTTTCTTTGAGGAGTATTTCTTTTAACTCTTATATTCACTATCACGGCCCACTTTTTCAAAGGGTGCTGTCATTTCCCAGCTAATTATCAATGACCTCATTAGCATCATGATAGCTTTACACTCTGCAAAAACAGGATTAGAAATACTGACAAATTACAAAGACAAGAGGCTCCCGAGGAAGTTAGGATCGAATTATGATCAAGAAAGGAGAGGAAGGAAATGCCAACCTTGGTTTAAAGATAATGCTCCCATAGTGAGTGCTCTGTGAAGGAGCCCTGTAGACACAGAATACCCATGGGAGGCCGATGGGCACTCAGCCTCACATTTCACAGATGCAGAAACTCAATACAAAGGGAGTTAGTGACTTCTGGGGTGGGGGCAGGAAGCAGCTGTATAAAGGAATGGGGGGTAAAGAAAAAAGGGGAATCTTCTGGAACCCTGCCTCACCTAGCACTGGGTGGTGGCAGAAATCACCAACAGGGGGACATTGTCTTAAAATACCCGCCCTTTAGATACTTGGAACATTGTATCTTTATAAGCATAAATAACGAAATTAACATACTCTAGACTTTGACAGGGATTTTGAGAATATTTATTCCAGTTCCTTCTTTATATTGGTAGAGGACCAAAGACAACACGTGTGGCTTTACTAAGTTGTGTAACTTGTAGGAATCTACCTGTGTCTAAAGCATGGGACTTCTGTATTTTGATGTGTATTTCTGGCTGCTTTTAAGTTAACCATTGGTCCATCGGCTAGAGTACAAAGCCAATAGGAGTCTTCTCAATGAAGTGCCTGGCTGAAAAGATTTCTTTGCTCACCCATCATCCTGATCACAGTCCACACTTGTGACAAAAACACAGGTTAACAAGATAAAATTGTAACAAACTTATTTGACAGAATTTTCAATGCAAAGAGAGCTTTCAGAATGTAGACTTAAGGATGCGACGCGAATGGTCCATTTGTATGCTTGGATTCAATAAAGACAGGATGAGTGAGCAGAAAGCTGATTGGACAAAAGGGATGCCCTCGTAGCAACAGACCAAGAAGGAAGCACTGTAACAGGAATCTTAAAGAGTCTTATTAATAAAATCAAACCTGAGGCCAGTTATTGAGGTGAATGCTGGAAGATCAGAGAGACAGAACAAGCCACAGTACCTCACCTTGCCAGTTCCTCAGCCGATCCTGTTTCCTCCGACTGGAAGCCTCTGTATCCTCATCCAGAATGAATCTCAGCTGAACTGCAGCTAGAAGCCTGAAAGCTTAACCAGCCAAAAGCTTCTAGTTTCTAGGCTTCACATCTTATATACCTTTCTGCTTTCTGCCATCACTCCCTGGGATTAAAGGCTTCATTTCTAGGATTAAAGGTATGATTCACCATGCTTGGCTGTATCCTTGAACAGATAGATGGATTTCTGCCTCTGGGATGCTAGGATTAGAGGCATGTGCTACCACTGCCTATCCTCATGTTTAATATTGTGGCTGTTCTGTTCTCTGACCCCAGATAAGTTTATTAGCCTGCACAATATTTGGGGGAACACAATACCCCCACAAAGCACAGCAGAGCCATTTGAGTCTTATGAACACCTGTGAGTGCACACGTTACCAGGTCGAGAGTAAGGATCTTTCTAGAACAGAAAGCAGGTTCTTAAATGTGCTCTGGGCTTTTTAGCCTGAGGTGGGATTCGCTCAGGGGTTCGGATTCCAGAAACATACTGTCACAGAAAATGTCTCCTGAGGCTCTTACTGAGCGAGTTCAAGGACTCAATTGAACACACTATGGAGAGTGAGTTTCTAGAAAAGAATTAATGCTTGGTCCAGAGGAGGCAGCTTAAGAGACAGTAAGCAACAGAGCTCGGTACAGCATGAGGTACCTCCCATAGGCAAGGTCCCATCCGGCTGCCAGTCTAGGAACTTCTTGTAGGAGTTAGGCTGCATTGAGGCACAGGGAGATGTGCCAGTCATGGCACACACCCACAATGTGTCCATTTTCTTCTCAGTGACTGGACTGGGAATTCTGGCATACACCAGTGCTTCTTGCTGGACCATTTCTGGTATGTGCAAAAACAAGAACAGAGCTGCCCATTTTTGAGGTACCCGTCTCCGTCTGCCTGGCCAATTTTTATCTCCTGTCCTCATCACAGGGAGAGGAAGAAGATTACCTCATGACTAGCTTCTATACAGAAAATTGGGGGAAATGAAAAATAACATTTCTAGGTATCCTAGTGAGCTTTGGAGAAGAGAGATTCTAGTTTCTATGGCCCACTTGATGAGTTTAAAGTTCTCTATAGGTCTGAAGAAGAAGAAGAAAAGCTGGAGAGAGAAGGTCGAGAGGTGATAGATAAGAAAGATTCTGCTAGCTGAATTCCTTTTGTTCAGTTCAAAGAAGTGGGCATGTCACAGTCCCAGAATGGAGATGTCTTTCATTGTTATTGTTACTGCTGTTGAACTAGACTCCAGTAACTAGAAAGAGAATGTGGGGTCTCATGCATGCTAAGCAATTGTCCTACCACCAAACTATGTGCCCAGCTCAGATCGTCATTTTCTGAGCCTGATGGAAAGAGGGGACCATTGATGAACTGAAGAATAATGAAATCTTGAAAGGTCCTTCTCTTTTCAGTGAATCTAAGAATGGAGTTCACACCTCTCATTAAAGGCAAAATTACTTTTAAAAAGTAGAAATGTGGTAGCACAAATATAAAACAAACATGCATCACATTTTTTTATTTAATGGAGGCAACAAAGCCTTCTAATCTCTTTAAATGATAATCTGCTATACAGAGATAATACGCTATGTTATACGTCTAAGACCTGTACTGTTTCTCTGTATGATGGAGGTTAAACAATCCTAAAGATGTCCTATAGCTTGCATAGTGATGTAAGGAGGTGATTTGAGCCTAAAGAAGATGGTAAAGGTGGAATGCTGACCTGTTAGAACAGGTGTGTGATAACCACTAAAGGTGAATGTGTCCGCAACCTGTGAAGGCCCAGCAGGAGAGTGGCTAGCTGCAAGACTCTACACAAAAACCAAAGCCTGTTGGCACCCTGATCCTAAACTGCCAGCCTCCAGAACTATGAGCAAATAAATCCACTTGTTAAAGCCACCTACTCTATGGTGTTTTGTGTGATAGCCCAAGCTAATTAATCCATTGAGGAAATCCATTTACATTGCCTTTAACAGGAATCATTAGCACAACTGTGGACAGAAAAAAACGTGAAGTTTGGCACAAGTTAATCTCTGTCTCTACAGAGTTATAAAAACCTAGTCAAAGTGAGCAAAGACACAAAACAGTATAGAATGAGAAATCCCCCTTGTCCTAATAGCATTCCCTGGGGAGGATATGTGCATACATGTTTACGTACGTACATTAAGTATGTATTTAAGACACATCTGTACGTACATACTTAAGTCTTCCTGGGAAGGTGCACCACCATTCTAACACACATGTTGTCATCTTCTAAGGATAGACACGTTCTTTTCTGTCATTCCAGCTCTTAATTGTCCTCTTCTCCATCCTTTTCTTGGACTAAAGTGCTCACTACATTTCTCTGTAGTTTCCTGGCATAAAATAAACTTGTAAGGAAGAGGCACCCCCTACTAGATGATGAGAACATTTCTCAAGCAAGAGACAAGAGAGGAAGACTTGTTCCGAATGGATTGTCTCTCTCTCAGGGCTAAAAGAGTCCCAGCAAGTCATTTTATCTCTCCCATGTAAGTACCTAGAAGGTAAAAATGTATTTAATGTATGAAAAGATTACTCTTTTTTTTATGACTGTGTCTTGCTATGTAACCCAAATTGGATTAGAACTCAAAACATTCTCTTCCAGCAACACCATCCACTGTAGCAACTATCTTTTTTGAAAATTGTGCATGTGTATGTGTATGTGGGGTGTATGTGGGGGTTGTAGTACATGTTCCCTTGCATTTATTTGTGGAGACCAGAGGTTAATGACAGGTGCTTTATTCTATCATTCTCTACCCCTTCATACCTTTTATTTATTTATTTTTTTAGACAGCCTCTCACTCAACCTGGAGCTCACCAATTGCCTAGACAGTCTTATGGTGATATTTTATTTGTGCTGAAATGTGATTTTATTTGTATGTTAATAAATAAAAATTGCCTGGGGGTCAGAGCTAATAGCAAGCCATAGCAAAAGCCAGACAGTGGTGGTGCACACTTGTGGTGGTATTGTGTTCCCCAAAATAAACTTATCTGGGGTCAGAGAACAGGATGGCCACAATATTAAACAGGAGGATAGGCAGTGGTAACACACGACTTTAATCCTAGCATTCCAGAGACAGAAATACCTCTGGATCTCTGAGTTCAAGGCCACATTGGAAACAGCCAGGCATGGTAACTCATGCCTTTAATCCCAGAAACCCAGCCTTTAATCCCAGGGAGTAGGAGCAGAAAGCAGAAAGGTATATAAGGCATGAAGACCAGAAACTAGAAGCATTTGGCTGGTTAAGCTTTTAGGCTTTGGAGCAGCAGTTCAGCTGAGAACCATTGGGATGAGGACACAGAAGCTTGCAGTCTGAGGAAACAAGACCAGCTGAGGAACTGACAAGGTGAGGAAACTGTGGCTTATTCTGCTTCTCTGATCTTCCAGCATTCACCCCAATACCTGCCTCAGGTTTGTTTTTATTAATAAGACCTATTAAAATTCCAGCTACACACATGACAGGCAGATCTCTGTGTCTTCAAGGATACAGCCAGCATGGAGACACACGTCTTTAATCTCAATACCAACCATAGAGACCTAGAGGTCTGTATAGACAGGCAGTGACGAGGAGGTCATGTGGTTGGGTTTACAACCAATGAGAAGGCAGAACAGAAAGTCAATAGAAAGACAGACACACAGGAAGTAGGTCTCTTGCTGAGGGGAAGGATGGAAGCAGCAGTGAGGGGTAAGAAATGGTTTTAGTCTCTGCTCTTAGCTATTGCTCTGACCTCTTGGGCTTTTAACTCTGCATTTGGCTCTGTGTTTCTTATTTAATAAGACCGTTACATCTATACAGGCTGTCCAGCAACTTTAGAGATCCTCTGTCTCCAGCCCATGCCCAGTGCTGGGTTACTGGTGCCCACCACCACACTCAGCTTTTTATGCAAGTCCTGGCAGTCTGAACGTAGGTCCTCATGCTTATGAAGCAATCACTTTACCCACAAATCTGTTTCCCTGGCCATGGCTATTCTTTTCTGATGTCCAAATTTTCACCTCTGTGGTGAGTAGGGTACCTTGCTGCTGGGCTCATGAATTTCTTTGACACAGCTTCAGTAGTCTTAGAAAACATTTGTTCTTTTTGATATGCTGTAGCACAGGCTTATCTGTACATCTTGCCCCCTGAATAGATAATTAGCTAGTTCCAGAAGCCCTAGGTGTTTAATGAGAAATTAGTATTTTGTTTATACAAAAGAAGATGCATATTTAAAATATTTCCAATACGAGGGAACTGACATATGGCTCCAGTAATTGGAAAAGAAGGGCGAAGCATCCAGCACAAGTTGTGCTTTGGGATAAGCAAATAAGAATACATGTTTCATGGATTCTCAGCTATACATGCAGAAACTATGTATAGCTAGAATACCACCACTTCACAATTCTTAATGAAACAATCAGTTTAGACAATTATCATCTATGGCTGCTAAGGAGCATTAGGTAAAAAGCTAGTGAATAAGTTATAATATCAACTGTTGATCAATTTTAATGATACAAAATGTATGTGTACCTTGATATCATTCAGTCAGAATCAAACATCACCAGTACAATAACAGCCTTGAAAATCGGTTATACTGGTGCAGGCATAATCCCAGTACTCCAGAGAGTGAGTTAGGAGGCCTGTGAGTTCAAAGCCTGTTAGGGCCACAGAGGTCCTTGTACTCACAGAGAAGCACTAAAAAAACCAGAAATGTTAATCAATGGAAGAGATACAAATCAAATGCCTGCATTCCATCCAGAAAGCTGAGAGTGGGTTTTGTTAATGACCTGGTGACCCTTTTGCTATCTGTGGAGGCAGATCTTACTCACGTTTTGCTATAAAGGCAGACCTTACCGGAACTCCCTAGAATGATTATCTGAGATTCTTCCCTTTCTACACCATTACCCACCTTTAGGGAAGATGTCACATGTACTTTATGGACTGCTGACCTCTATGCTATGGGGCAGAGACCCCACTAGATTCTAGGCCCTTCAGCTGTAGAACCCACCCCTATGGTCACATGTACCCTGTGAAAGTATCTCTATGTAGTCACCCCTTAGGCTTTATTGTGCATGTGGAACTGGACTGATTGTTGCCAGGAAACATTTTCCCAAATTGCACTCTGTTGTAAATATACTGACAATGAACCACCTGGCATTAGACTCTCCAGAGATTCATCTGAATGGGGTTTTCCACTCTTATCTCTTCAAGGATCATTGCCTGAATTGACATCTGCATTGTCCCCCTCAAAAGCCATCCTAGGATATCCTAGGATACATAGTGATGCCCTGCCGCCAAACAAACAAAACCCAGAGCATAAATGAACTTGGGATGTAATAAAACCTCTATTGCTACTGTGCTGGCTAATCTTGATTGTCACCTTGACAAAGCTTGGAAGAGGAAACATGATTTGAAGAATTTCCTCCATCACATTGGCCTGTAAGGATGTCTTTAGGGCAATGTCTTAATTGTTGATTGGTGTGAGAAGGCCAGTCCACTGCAAGCAGTGCCACCTCTAGGGAGATGGTCCTGAGTTGCACAAGAAAGCAAACTGAGCATGCACGGGGAAAACAAGCCAATGAATAGCTCTCCTTCATGCTGTCTGCTTCAAGCTCCTGCCCTATGTCCCTGCTCTGGCTTCCTGTGGTAACAAGCTGTAAATTGTAAGGAAAATCAATCCTTTTCTCCCCAGGTTGCCTTCAGTCATGGTATGTATCATAGTGGCAGAGCCAGACTAGAACAGGTGTGTACCAGTTTGCAGATTACTTGGGGTGTCTATTGCTATGAAGAGATGCCATGACCATGACAACTCTTATAAAGAAAACTTTTCATTGCGTGGCTTACAGTTCAGAGGTTCAGTCCATTATCATCATGGTGGGATATGGTAGCATGCAGATGTGGTGCTGGAGAAGGAGCTAAGAGTTCTAGATCTTGATCTGAAGGCAATAGGAAATGAACTGTCTCACTGACTGTAGCTTGAGCAAAGGCAACCTCAAAGCCCACCACCAAAAAGACACACTTCTTCCAACAAAGCCATACCCACTCCAAAAAAGTCACACCTCCTAATAGTGCCACTCCCTATGGGGGCCATTTTCTTCCAAACCACCACAATATCTTAGTATTAACATTAAAGTTAATAAGTACCATTCAAATAACCTCATTAAGATAATTTTTTCATTTAGTTTTTGAGATTTTAACATAATTACAACACAGTTAGCTTCCTTTTCTTCCCTCCAAACCCTCCCACACACCCCTCTTTGCTGTCTTGCAATTCATGGTCTTTTTTTTTTCATGAATTGTAATTGCATGTATATATGTCTATGTATATGCATACATATTCCCAAAATCTCACCAATATGACTACCCCAATGTGAGCTGAACATGGATGATACCAATAGAAAAAGTGGGCAGGAAGAGCCCATGAGGCCTCAACCCTACACAATCTTGTTTCTTTAACAAAATCTTCCACAGCCTAAAAGGAGGAAAACATACCTATCAAATGAGTATGAGGACTTTTAGGTTCTCAAACAAGGCAATTACAGAAAATACTACTTGTGCTGGCTACAGATTCTTGTCGATTTGGCACAAGCTAGAGTCTTTAGTGTCGTGAAGTTTTTATTATACAGGTCTTTCACTTACTTGGCTAGTTACCCTAAGATATTTTATATTATTTGAAGCTAATGTGAAAGATGTTTTTTCCCTGATTTTTTTCTTAGTCCATTTTGCTATTTGTAGATAGGAGGGCTACTGAGTTAATTTTGTATCCAACCTCTTTGCTATGGGAGTTCCCTGGTGGAATTTTTTTTTTTTTTTTCTGGAGCTGAGGACCGAACTCAGGACCTTCTGCATGCTAGGCAAGCTCTCTACCCCGTGTGGAATTTTTAAGGTTACTTCTGTATGTCATCATATCAGCTGCAAATAAAGACACTTTGACTTCTACCTTTCCTATCTGCATCCCCTTGATCTCTCTCAGTTGTCTTATTGCTCTAGCTAAGACTTCAAGTACTTTGTTAAATAGGTTTGGGGAGAGTGGTCAGCCTTGTCTTTTTCCTGATTTGGGTGGAAGTGCTTTGAGTTTCTCTTCATTTAAGTTGATGTAGGCTATGGGCTTGCTGTGAACTTGTAATACTGATGTATGTTCCTTGTGTTTCCTAATCTGTCTAGGACTCTTATCACGAAGGAGTGTTGAATTTTGTCAACTACCTTTTCTGCATCTAATGGGATTGTCTTTCAGTTTGTTTATATAATGGATCACATATATCAATTTACATATGTAGAACCATCCTTGCATGTGTAGGATGAAGCCTACTTGATCATAGTGGGTGATTTTTTTTTAATCTTAGGTTTGATTTACAAATATTTTTATTGAAAATGTTTGCATCTATGTTCAAAAGGGAAATGGGTCTGTAATTCTCTTCCTTAAAAACTGCATAGTATTGGCACAAAAAAAGACACATTGATCAATGGAATGTAACTGAAGACCCAGACATAAACCCACACCTATAGACACCCGATTTTTTATAAAGAAGCCAGAAATATACACTGGAAAAATGACAGCATGTTTCAAAAAATGGATCTGGTCAAACTGGATGGCTGCATGTTGAGAAATCCAAACAGATCCATACTTATTACCCTGCACAAAACTCAACTCCAAGTGGATCAAAAACTTCAACACAAAAGCAGATACACTGAACCTGATAGAAGAGAAAGTAGGGAATAACCTTGAACTTACTGGCACAGGAAAAGACTTTCTGGAATGAGCACTTGTAGCCCAGGCATTAAGATCAACAATTAATAAATGGGGACCTCATGAAATTGAAAAGCTTCTGAACAGCAAAGGATGTCTGGTTTTGTCTATGTTGGATGGGTGTTTTGTTCCTTGGTTTCTGTTTCCCTCTCTGGTTCTTAGCAGCGTGTTGTGACTGTGTGTTGCATGGTAGGAAATTCTTCAGGGGTCCTGATAGGTGTAGCCATTGGGGATTCTAGGTATTGTGTTTCTGGGTTTGGGAAGCTGACACATAGAAATGGAGATGGGCTGGAGGTTGTGGGTGGGTCCACAAGAGGGAAGTAAGCAGGGTGATCCACCAGGATCTGTCTAACCCCCTGGGAAAGGGGGCAGAGAGTGAGGAGAGGCCACAGCAGATCTGCTACAGAGCTTGGGATGAGTCTGGGGAACTGGATTTGGAGGAATGGAGGAAGAAGTGAAGATCTGCAATTTGCCTACTTCCTTCTCTGGTCATGGTGGCCTGTGGGTTCCCAGGGAGTGCCTGCTGAAGTTGGCTGTCCTTACAAAGCATTGAGTTGGGGAGGGAGAGATCTGTGGGCTCCACTGGAGCTGGGTGAGTGGGGATGGGGAGGGTGGAATTGAGGCTGCAGCAGGTATTCTGTTGCAGAGCTGAGGGTGAGGCCAGGAGACTGGATCGGAGGAGCAGAGGGAGAAGTGTAGATCTACAACCAGCCTGCCTGCTTCCCTGCAGGAATGAACCCTGGCTGTTTTCTAATGAGAGACAGAAAGGGAATGCATCTGGATGGGAGGAGAGGGAATGTGTGGGAAGACCTGGGAGGAGGTGCAGGGAACTAATCAGATTATATTATGTGAGAAAAAATAATGTATTTTCAATAAAAGGAAAAAAGAGAGAGAGACTGCTTAGATGCATAAGGTATGTCTATCCATTAATGTGAACACATTAAAAGAAAGTGAAGCATTAACCAAAGATCCCCCCATTGGGCATTAAAAGAGAATAAGGTAACAGAAACTATACGATTAGGAATGACCTTTGAGACATAATGAGAGGGGAAAAGGCAAAGGAAAAACAATTTGTATGTCGAAAAGGACAATATTTTATATAATTGAATTATGAAATAATTCAAATCATGAAATTATACAATTATTTCATTTGCATCTAAGAAATGTACAATACAGTGGTAACAACATCTATTGCTAACGATGGGAGTCCAGCACCTGGAAAGAAGAGTGGGAAAGTTTGTGTACCTCAGGGAGAGCAGAATATGACTCTGCAAGATACTTTAAGACTTCTGGATGGTTCCCAGTGCCATTTAAGATGAAGACAATTCAGATGAAGCAGAAATTTTAAAAAGCTTTCTACCCTCTGTTTGACTAAAATCACACATCCTTTTTTTAAAAAAAAAACAAAAAGTATCCTGCCCCACTTCCCTCGCCAGAAGATTTAAGGCTACCCACCCAGGGTAACTTTGGGTCCTTGTTGTCCTGGAGAGGATAGTAACCTAAGCTAACAAATGTTACTAACAAGCCTTTGTTTGCGATTTATTTACCCTCCCCCAAGTTGCCTCCCACAGAAGCTCAAAATACTTTTTTGTTGACATTTCTAAAATTGTCCTATTTTTGGTGGGAGATTATTCAGACACTGAAATTCAAAGCCATCTCTTGGAAAACTTGCATTCACACATTCTCAGAAGTGTCATTCATGTCTACGTGAAATAGAGATGTAGTTTCTGCTGCTTCTTTTTCCTTTATTAGTCATTTTGTTACAGGAATCTATGCGAACTAGCCTATGTGGGTTACTCTTCCTTGTATCAGTTACATTTCACATTATTCTGACAAAAATACCAGGCATCTGGTTGGGATATGGCTCCATTGGTATAATGTTTGCCTAGCATACCCGAATTCCTGGATTCAAATCCCAATACCACATCAATTGGGCATGACAACACATTTATAATCTTTGTACTCAAGAATTGCGTAGACTAATGCATAGACCTCTATTGTCCAGGTTCTTGGCTTCTTCAACAGAAGAAAATGTATGGGTGGATGCAACAGGCCAGTAAGCAAGAGTTATGTTTAGAAGACGAAGCACATGTATGCTCAACGGGAACAACCGTATGACCTCAAGAATGAAGTGCACATTAGGGATGGTGTGGGTGGCCTTCTCTTAACTGAGGTGTGTTTCTAGGATGGTGCTCGATTGATTGTATCTTTTGATGTAAGCTAGGCATTAAGGTTGCAGGGAGATTACATTAGCCTAAAGCATGTACAACTAACGGTTCAAGTCAAAAGTCCTGTGCTGGAACAAATTATTCTTTGAATTTGCCCTTCCTTGTCAAAAGCCATCATTGGAAGATCATATAGTGGTGGTTTTGAGCCTGGTTACAACCTTTAAAGATTTGAGTTAAGTAACCATGCAAGAGAACAGAGTCCTCTCCCTCTCTGTCTGAAGGAGAATTGGTAGCTTGTCTCAGTAAGTGCAAAGTAATGAAGACATCATTTCTTTAAGGAATATGGCCAGTTGTTCCAATCCCTCACTCCCTGTCTCATAACCATTTACAGAATCAATAGAGACCCTCCCTATTGCAAATGTCAATTACTGAGTCCCTCTCCAGACCTAGTGAGTCAGATCCAAAGGCACTGTTGCATGCCATGGCATTTTTAACAAGCCCCAGAAGTTCTGCACAGACTGAAAAGTTGAGATCCACTTCTTGAAAGAGATGTTCTCCCTGCTGCACGTCACTACAGGTGTCTGATCTGTGATTAACCATATGTACCACCCACATGTTGGTAGTAATAGAAGTAATAGTGGGGTTGGTGGAGAAGAGGTCTTAAGAAGGCTGGAGATAGTAGGAAACATGATATAAAAATAGGGAAAGATTACTGGTGATGACAAGGTTTAAGAGGAATGTGGAATCAGGAAGAATATGGGGTACAGGAGAATGGTTAAACAAAATTATGCATGTAGAAAGAAGTCATGCCAAAGCCTACTACTTTAAAAGCTAATTTAGAAATATAATTAAAAAGAAAACATTGAATGGAGGTACTACACATGGGTGGATAATGCTGACACCAGAAGATATTTGTTGTGGATATCGCTCTGTGTAAATAAAGTTTTGATTGGCCAGTGGCCAGGCAGGAAGTATAGGCGGGACAAGAGAGAAGAGAATTTTGGGAAGTAGAAGACTGGAGGGAGACATTGCCAGCCGCCGCCAGGAGAAGCAACATGTAAAGACACCGGTAAGACACAAGCCATGTGGCAAAGTATAGACTAACAGAAATGAGTTAATTTAAGATAGAAAAAAATAGATAACAAGCAGCCTGCCACGGCCATACAGTTTATAAGCAATATAAGTTTCTATGTGTTTACTTGGTTGGGTCTGAGTGTCTGTGGGACTGGCGGGTAAGAGAGATTTGTCCTGACTGTGGGCCGGGCAGGAAAACTCTAACTACATTGCTCTGTGTAAATAAAGTTCTGATTGGCCAGTGGCCAGGCAGGAAGTATAGGTGGGACAAGAGAGAAGAGAATTCTGGGAAGTAGAAGGTTGGAGGGAGACACCGCCAGCCGCCACCAGAAGAAGCAACATGTAAAGACACTGGTAAGCCACACGCCATGTGACAAAGTATAGACTAACAAAAATGGGTTAATTTAAGATAGAAAAGGTAGATAACAAGCAGCCTGCCATGGCCATACAGTTTGTAAACAATGTAAGTTTCTGTGTGCTTTCTTGGTTGGGTCTGAGCGACTATGGGACTGGCGGGTAAGAGAGATTTGTCCTGTCTGGGCCAGGCAGGAAAACTCTAACTACAGATATTGGTTATTGTACTGGCTGGTTTTATGTCAGCTTGACACTAGCTAGAGACAGCTGAGAGGAGGGGAACACCAATTGAGAAAAATGCCTTCACAAGATCAAGTCATAGGCAAGCCTCTAGGGTATCTTCTTAATTAGTGATTGATAGGGAAGGGCCCATTGTGGGCGGTGCCACGCCTAGGCTGATGTTCTATAAGAAAGAATGCTGAGAAAGCCATGAAGAGGAACCAGTAAGCAGCTCCCCTCCATGGATGGCCTCTACATCAGTTCCTACCTCCAGGCTCCTGTCTTGCTTGAGTTTTCATCCTGAGTTCCTTGAGTGATGGACTGTTAGCTGAAAGTATAAGCAAAATAAACCTTGCCCATGGTATTTAATTACAGCAATAGAAACCCTGACAGAGACAGGTACCAAACAAGAACCTCGGTGCTAGGTATGAGACACTTCCCTATTAGTTGTTGGATACAAAGGCTCAAGAGACCCCCAAAACTATACAGGCAATGGCCATTACATTTAGTTGCCCACCAGAACTGTGTGGTAAGAGATTGTTATTGAAAACACCACATACTTTAATTGTAGAATATGGAGAAACCATTCCATACCTGAGCTGAAAGCTTCCTCTCTGTTGGAAAACACTTTATGGTCTTTGAAGTTGTTTTTTAGGCATCTAGGGATGAAAATGTAGTAATGTTCTTTCACCAGTTTGGACCTTACACATTACAATACCAACTTTCCAGCCAAGGGGTACTTAACTGGCACAACTGTGGTATGACCGGTATAGTAATAACCAACTGATTTCTGGCTGGATCTGAGTTTCACTCCTTAGAATGGAGTTCATGCCTGGTATTGTAGGTCTGGTCAAAGTCACATGACTTGACAGGTCATAGACTCTCTTGTTTGGCTAAAAGGACATATTGCCAAACTTCCTACTAAATACTTATGTCTAGATTCATAGACTACTGCTGGTAGAAGGTGGGACAGATCAAAGGTTCTTGAGAACAGTAGAGGCTATCTTGCCTCGGGTGGACAATAGCTTGTAGGCAAGAATCCTAGAAAATCAAAACCCACCCAAATCACCCTGGGCCAGTGACTTCTGTTTCCTTCATTTTGTGAACTCAAATAGTGAATTTCAAGCACAATTGGAGAGTTAGTTTTCAGAAATGAGTTTTATATGGATTCACTGGTGAAGCCTTAAGAGACATGAAGTAAACAGAGGTATTGTATTATGAGATTGGATCCTAGAAAACATGTTGCTATTATGGGTTCCTGTCTGTGGTTTAACAAGGCTTTTGTGGATTGGGGCTCTATGTGAGGGGGCACAGTAAAGACATTGCTGACATGACCACTACTCCACTATTAAGGGAGGGTTTTATTGTGAATGAGAGAAAATATCCAGAGGCATCTGGAAGAGTCCAGAGCAGACAGAAAGGGAGCCAGACTGGGTAGGGCTAGGGCTAGGAAAGCAGGAGATTGGGAGACAGTAATGAGCAAGAGATGGGTAATAGAACACAGACAGAGAGAGAAGCAAGAAGATAGAAGAGAGAGAAGATAACAAGGGAGGGAAGAGCAAAAGAGAGCAGCAAGAGCAGCTGGGATGGGAGGATGAGTAGCAGTAGGGAGTGGCTCTCCTGAGCTGGAGGGATGTTAGGGTAGAAGAGGAGGGGGGAAGGGTTAGGATGCTAGCTAGCATGGACTTTGAAATGTATAACACTTGCGATACTGAGGGACTCTGGAAGCCAGCACGGGCTTTGATATTCTGATAGGCGCCACAGGTATATGTCAATAGAGAGTCTGTGTTCCCCTCGCCAGAGGTAAGGGAAATGACTCTTTTTGAGGGGTGGAAAACTTCTTTCACAAGTTCCTGGGGAATGCTGGCTTTAATCTAACCACCAGAAACCTTTCTATAGTCCAACTCGAGCTCATCTCTGGACACATGGACTGCCTGTGAGACCTAACATTCTGGATTTTTTGTTAATGATAAAGGGCAACATAGTCTCTGATTGCTTCACCGTGGAGATTGGGATGTCATTGTGGACCCAGGAAGGCTGGAATACAGGTCAAAGGTGGGTAGGAATAAGGGAGTCAGGCAAAGGCAGGAAACTTGGGAAGTTTCATCAGAAGCTTCTGGTGTGCCCACCCACACCGAGCCTGAAGAGACAGGGAGCAGCCACATTGGCTGGCCTTGATCACATAAGCTTTCAGCGAGTCCAAGGCTCACTGGTTCTGAAGGACCATCTGGGGCTGGTGAGCAGCAGGCTGCAATTGATCCCCAGATGGTGTCTGTCAGCTGAGCAGAAATTCGCTGTAATGGATACAAGCTAAGGACAGAAGGGATTAGCATGGCCATTGTAATCTGCACTGAAATCATCATTGTAGGAAAAGCAGTTAACCGGAGTCTATAAACAGCTGGAGTAGACTCACGCTTTTGAACCAGAGCAAGTATACAGCCTGGAAAGTCATCAACATAATAAAAGTGTAAACATTCATTTGTAGTATGAAAAACATTTCTTGGCAGGAAAGAGAACAAAGGGGAAGGGGAGTTTTGAGGACCCAAAAGTTGGTTCTGGGATGAACACATGAACACTCTTCTTTTCCCAAAGGGTTGGATATATATAGATTGGACAGAGATGTTTTTAGCACAATGAGAAGCACTTTAAGTTTATATTTAGAAAACAACCAAAGGAAACTCAAAAATTGTGAGCCTGTGACTCTAATAATAGTATCCAGTGCTTTACCAAGGCTAGATTAATAGTTTATCAAAATTCAATTAATTAATATGTAAAAACTCTGAACTTCTGAGGCCTCAACATTACATATTCTCTTTAAATCCTATTTTTTTTTTCTACATACCTTCAATCGCTTTCTCAAACCTTCACAACTTACATAAACTTTAAGCTTTTTCTCTTCCTTTTCTCTGGAAACACCCAGTCATTTACCATGAGACATAGGTGCTTGACTACTAAGAACAATCATTGGAAAGCAAGTTCTTTTAAATAAAGGAATAGTAAAAAGTAAATTTTCAGTAATAGCATCGTGATGACTTGGTTTTGTCTTTTATTGAAACCTGTTGTGTGGGTTTACCTTTCTCAGCACAAAGCCTGTCAGCAAGGTGAACCTGTTTGTGAGTTTGTCTTTCTCATCAGGAGACCCTAGAAGAGCTAAGGGAAGTAAGACCTGATTTTTACTTATGAAATGGACTGACCAGGCGGTGGCAACCTTGTGGGGAGGAGCGGGCTAAGGTAGGCTTGCTGGTGCTGAACTGTGGTAAGGCTAGGATTCACCATTCAGTGCCATCACAGAGATCTGAGAAGAATAAATCTGAATAAGAAGTACAAACCTAACGGCCTTGTTACCAATTAAGAATAACAAAGACTTACTTGCTGCCTGGACAGCCAGCCCGGGCTCCTCCACAGTGATCTTAATGGTTTGTTGAGGGTAGAGGTCCTCAGTCTTTACTGCCACAAAAGAAGGCATTCAATCTTCCAGCTATCACACAAGATAGCATCAGCCTTTGGATGCCAGACCCAGAAGATCTGAGAGATTTTCCTGTGGAGGAACTTGGGAAGGTAGAATAGGCTAGTCAATCCAACAGTGTCTAGAGTTTGGGCAGAGCCCTGGTGGTGGGCAAGGAATGGGGCAGTTCTTAGACCAGTTACTACACTTGAAGCAAGCTCCAGGTGGAGCTGGTTGCTGTCTCTCTTCTTCAGAGATAACTGCTGCTACCAGAATCCAGTATTTCTGTCTATCAGAGGACATAGTCATAGCCAGCAGACCTCTCTGATGGTTTGAGGGCCATCATGTAATATATTAAGTATACCTGGTTTTAAGCAAACCATTTTTGTTTCAGTTATTTACTTCAGGCTTAATCTTGACAGTATATACAGAAGCTTGTCCCTGTAAATGAGTTGCATTTGTGCTTAGCATGACGGCAAGCATAGTTCTGAGCATATTAAAGAATTTGATCACTTATAAGGTGACTGACCTTTCATTTGCATGTGTTATCTTTAACAGTTTACAACTAGTAGCTTTTACAAGGATTAAGGTTTTACAGTTTTATCCCAGTTAAGTTTGACCCTTAAAACTTTGAACTGAAGATTTACTTGAAGATCCTTTAGAATCAAAATAAAACTTTAAACTATAAATATAGTCCACAGAGAAACCGGGAACCCTATTTTCCTGATCTTTACACAGTAAACCTTTACAGAATATCACAGTTTTGTATATGACTCAGTTCATCCAAATAGCTAATGTTTAACAAAGTTAGCAAAGACAAAGAGGCTAGACGTACATGTTTAAGTCTTTTTTTTTTCCTAGCCTGAATAGACCTTAGGAATTTAAAAACCTTAGCCATCAAACTTATGTTCCTTATCTAAAATATCTTAGAGACCTAGTGTTATACACAGCAAAAACATAAGTGGTTGTGAACACACAACTCTAAGTCTAAGCCAAGTTTTGTTAAGCTAAGGAAATCTTTACAAACTTATGTCTTTTAAACCTTTATTCCTAAAAATTTGTTGTTAATAAGGTCTATTTACATAAGCAAGAATTGAATCAAACTTATATATATATATATTGTATGCTGTAACAGATCCATTTTGCTAAACCAAAGCTACAAGTATGCTGTAGTAAATTAAGATTACCTCTGTATAAATTTTCTTTTGTACTGCCAACCCTTTCTATTACAAGTCTTAACATTTTGTTGCAGATTTTTATAGATTTTTTTTAACTACATGGGATAAACTTACAAATCTTGAGATAAGAGTTTGCAAAATGATCTTACAGATCCTAAGATAAAGTTTACACTTTAGCAAAACTTTTTAGAGAAATGAGGTATTTAAAGAATTAAACATCTGTGATTACACTTTGTCATTTTTAAAGGTAGTAAACAAAACCAAGAGAAGGAGTATGAGATAAGAAGCAAATAATTTTTATTGGGAATGGTTTACTCTTTAG